>NC_029787.2:46748329-46756373 GCF_000816755.2 Arachis ipaensis | reverse complement strand
CAGGGATGTAAAGGCCTTCAACCTTTACTAACACGTCCTCTACTTGTCCATAAGCCTGTTTTCTTGAATTGTCTGTCATCTCTAATGAGATTTTAGTAGCTTGCACCCCATAGATTCCCAGTTTCTCTATTACAGAGAGGGGCATGAGGTTTATCCTTGAACCAAGGTCACACAGAGCCTTAAAGGTCATGGTGCCTATGGTACAAGGTATTATGAACCTTCCAGGATCCTGTCTCTTCTGAGGCAATGTCAGTTGATCCAGATCACTTAGTTCATTGATGAACAAGGGAGGTTTATCTTCCCAAGTCTCAATACCAAATAATTTAGCATTCAGCTTCATGATTGCACCAAGTAACTTGGCAGTTTACTCTTCAGTGACATCCTCATTCTCTTCAGAAGAGGAATACTCATCAGAGCTCATGAAGGGCATAAGGAGGCTCAATGGAATCTCTATGGTCTCTAGATGAGCCTCAGAGTCCTTTGGTTCCTCAGAGGGAAGCTCCTTATTGATCACTGGACGTCCCAGGAGGTCTTCCTCCTTGGGATTCACGTCCTCCTCTCCCTCATTGGGTTCGGCCATTTTGGTTATGTCAATGGCCTTGCACTCTCCTTTTGGATTCTCTTCTGTATTGCTTGGGAGAGTACTAGGAGGGATTTCAGTGATCCTTTTACTCAGCTGGCCCACTTGTGCTTCCAAATTTCTAATGGAAGATCTTGTTTCATTCATGAAACTTACAGTGGCCTTGGATAGATCAGAGACTAGATTTGATAAATTAAAAGTATTTTGTTCAGAGTTCTCTGTCTGTTGCTGAGTGGATGATGGAAAAGGCTTGCTATTGCTAAACCTGTTTCTTCCACCATTATTAAAGCCTTATTGTGGCTTTTGTTGATCCTTCCATAAGAAATTTGGATGATTTCTCCATGATGAGCTATAGGTGTTTCCATAAGGTTCACCTAAGTAATTTACCTCTGCTATTGCAGGGCTCTCAGGATCATAGGCTTCTTCTTCAGAAGATGCCTCTTGAGTACTGTTGGATGCAGCTTGCATTCCATTCAGACTCTGAGAGATCATATTGACTTGCTGAGTCAATATTTTATTCTGAGCCAATATGGCATTCAGAGTATCAATCTCAAGAACTCCCTTCTTCATAGGCGTCCCATTACTCACAGGATTCCTCTCAGAAGTGTACATGAACTGGTTATTAGCAACCATGTCAATGAGTTCTTGAGCTTCTGCAGGCATTTTCTTTAGGTGAATGGATCCACCTGCAGAAGTATCCAATGACATTTTAGCTAAGTCAGACAGACCATCATAGAAGATATCCAGGATGGTCCATTCTGAAAGCATGTTAGTTGGACACTTTTTGGTCAGTCCTTTGTATCTCTCCCAAGCTTCATAGAGGGATTCACCTCCCTTCTGTCTAAAGGTCTGAACGTCCACTCTAATCTTACTAAGCTTTTGAGGAGGAAAGAACTTGGCTAAGAAAGCCTTGACCAGCTTATCCCACGAGTTCAGGCTATCCTTAGGTTGAGAATCCAACCAGAGTCTAGCTCTGTCTCTTATAGCAAAAGGGAAAAGCATGAGCCTGTAGACTTCAGGATCTACTCCATTAGTCTTAACAGTATCACAGATCTGCAAGAATTCAGTTAAGAACTGAAAAGGATCTTCAGATGGAAATCCATGAAATTTGCAGTTCTGCTGCATCAGAGAAACTAGCTGAGGTTTCAGCTCAAAATTGTTTGCTCCCATGGTAGGAATGGAGATGCTCCTTCCATGTAAATTGGAATTAGGTGCAGTAAAGTCACCAAGCATTCTCCTTGCATTATTATTATTTTTATCTGCCATCTCCTTTTCCTGTTTGATAATTTTTGACAGGTGCTTACTGGTTTGTTGTAATTCAACTTCTCTTAGTTTCCTCTTCAGAGTCCTTTCAGGTTCTGGATCTGCTTTAACAAGAATATTCTTGTCCTTGCTCCTGCTCATATGACAAAGAAGAGGGCACAGAAAAATAATAATAATAGAGATCCTCTTTTTTTTTTGTGAGTGAGGGAGAGATGTTAGTAGATGAATAAACAAATAGAAGGAGATGAGAGAGAGAGAGAATTTTCGAAAATAGTTTTTGAAAAAGAGTTAGTGATTTTCGAAAATAGTTTTTGAAAAAGGTTAGTAATTTTTTTCGAAAATTCAAAATAAAAATAAAATAATTGGTTAATTAAAAAGAAATTTTGAAAAAGGGGGAAGATATTTTCGAAAATAGAGAGAGAGAGTTAGTTAGGTGGTTTTGAAAAAGATAGGAAACAAACAAAAAGTTAGTTAGTTAGTTGAAACAAATTTTGAAAAGATAAGAAGTTAGGAGGTTAGAAAAGATATTTTGAAATAAAATTTTTGAAAAAGATAAGATGAGAAGATATTTTTGAAAAGAGATGATAGAAATTAGTTTTTGAAAAAGATTTGATTTTTAAAATCTCAATTAATGACTTGATTCACAAGAAATCACAAGATATGATTCTAGAACTTTAAAGTTTGAATCTTTCTTAACAAGCAAGTAACAAACTTGAAATTTTTGAATCAAAACATTAATTGATGATGTTATTTTCGAAAATTATGAGATAAAATTAAGAAAAAGATTTTTGAAAAACATTTTTATAATTTTCAAAAATAACTAAAAAAATTTGAAAAAGATTTGATTTTTGAAAAAGATTTTTGAAAAAGATGAGATTTTTAAATTGAAAATTTGATTTGACTCATGAAAACAACTAGATTTTTAAAAATTTTTGAAAGAATCAAATCTAATTTTCAAAATTTTAAGAGAGAAAAAGGGAAGGATATTTTTTTTTTATTTTTGAATTTTTAATGATGAGAGAGAAAAAATTAAAAACATAATTTTCATGTTTTTCTCTTTTCTTATTGGATCAAAACAAGGAATGCATGCAAGAATGCTATGAATGTCAAGATGAACACCAAGAACACTATGAAGATCATGATGAACATCAAGAACACATTTTTGAAAAATTTTTAATGCAAAGAAAACATGCAAGACACCAAACTTAGAATTCTTTAATGCTTAGACACTAAGAATTCAAGAATGCATATGAAAAACAAGAAAAGACACAAAACATGCAAATGCAAAGATCAAACAAGAAGACTTACCAAGAACAACTTGAAGATCATGAAGAACACTATGAATGCATGAAAATTTTCGAAAAATGCAAGATGCACATGCAATTGACACCAAACTTATAACATGACTCAAGACTCAAACAAGAAACACAAAATATTTTTGATTTTTATGATTTTATGATTTTTTTGGCTTTTTATTTTATATTTTTTGAAAAATTATTTTGAAAAAGAAAAATAAGGATTCCAAAATTTTAAAATGAATTCCAGGAATCTTGCCATGTTAGTCTTAAAGCTCCAATCAAAGGGTCAGGCATGGCTTAATAGCCAGCCAAGCTTTAATAAAAATATGAGTGTAATTCAGACATGACAAGCCTTACATGCCCTATCCAAAAGAATTGGACATGGCTCCATTGAGGTGATTAGTTGAAGACCAATCCCAAAGCAGTTTGGGTATGGCTTTACAGCCAGATAGGATTCAACATGATTCATGAAACACTAGAATTCATTCTTAAAAATTCTGAAGAAAAATATATTTTTGAAAACATTTTTAATTAATTTTTTCGAAAACAAAGGAAAATTTTTTGAAAGATTTTTGAAAGATTTTTGAAAACAAAACAAAAAGAAAATTACCTAATCTGAGCAACAAGATGAACCATCAGTTGTCCAAACTCGAACAATCCCCGGCAACGGCACCAAAAACTTGGTATGCGAAATTGCTACTCGGGTTGTGAATTGTTGTTCGAAATTGATTCCCTGGAAATGGCACCAAAAACGGATGCACAGAACCATGGTCTAAACATATCTTGGAGTGTAGAAACTCTACCGTTAAAAATACATAAGTGAAAGTCCAGGCATGGCCGAGAGGCCAGCCCTCAAACGTGATCTAAGATAGGATACAACTGATCAAAGATACCTGATACAATAGTAAAAGGTCCTATTTATAATAAACTAGCTACTAGGGTTTACAAAAGTAAGTAATTGATGCATAAATCCACTTCTGGGGCCCACTTGGTGTGTGCTTGGGCTGAGCTTTGAGTGTTGCACGTGTAGAGATCCTTCTTGGTGTTGAACGCCAGCTTTTGTGCCAGTTTGGGCGTTCAACTCTGGTTTTGACTCCTTTTCTGGCGCTGGACGCCAGGTTTGGGTAGAAAGCTGGCGTTGAACGCCAGTTTGCGTCATCTATTCTTGGCCAAAGTATAGACTATTATATATTGCTGGAAAGCCCTAGATGTCTACTTTCCAACTCAATTGGAAGCGCGCCATTTCGAGTTCTGTAGCTCCAGAAAATCCACTTTGAGTGCAGGGAGGTCGGAATCCAACAGCATCAGTAGTCCTTCTTCAACCTCTGAATCTGATTTTTGCTCAAGTCCCTCAATTTCAGCCAGAAAATACCTGAAATCATAGAAAAACACACAAACTCATAGTAAAGTCCAGAAATGTGAATTTAACATAAAAACTAATGAAAACATCCCTAAAAGTAACTAGATCCTACTAAAAACATACTAAAAACAATGCCAAAAAGCGTATAAATTATCCGCTCATCAAGCCCTTCATAGAAAATGTGCAGCTGCACCCATTCGTTGAACATGTCAGGTGGACACCTCCTTGTTAAGTCCATGAACCTCTCCCATGCTTCATATAGAGTCTCACCATCTTGTTGCCTGAAAGTTTGGACCTCAGCTCTCAGCCTATTGATTCGTTGAGGAGGGTAAAATCTTGCTAAGAATTTGTTCACCACATCTTTCCAAGTTGTTAAGCTTTCCCTTGGGAAAGATTCCAGCCACTTGGCTGCTTTGTCCCTAAGTGAGAATGGAAACAAGAGCAGTCTATAGGTGTCAGGATGAACACCATTAGACTTCACTGTGTCACATATCCTCAGGAAGGTGGTTAGATGTTGATTGGGGTCTTCTTGAACACCTCCTCCAAACGAACAGTTGTTCTGAACAAGGGTGATGAGCTGTGGTTTATGTTCAAAGTTGTTGGCATGGATTGTCGGCTTTTGGATGCTACTTCCACAATTGCCTGGGTTTGGAATGATGTAAGAGCCCAAAACTCTTCTATCCTCCCCAGCATGATTTGCTCTACCTCCTCCCCCATGGTTGTGATCTTCTTCTTCATGATGGTTTTCCATGTTGTTTTCCATGTTTGGTTCAAAGAATTCCTCTTCTTCCTCAGCACCAACCACTTTCTTTCCTCTTGCCTCCCTCCTTAATCTAAGGAAGGTCCTCTCAGGTTCAGAATCGAAGGAAGTTGAAGCCCCGCTTCTTCTCCCTATCATACAACCATCAAGTGCAAGCATGAAAAGATAGGTGCAGAAAGTATTTGTGTCAGAATTACTGTTAGTTGTGGGTGATGCAATATATCAAACAGTTAGTGGGTTAGCAAACAGAATTGAAAATAACAAAGAAAAACAAAAGAGTAGAGGGGGAAGGGAAGAAGTTTAACTAAAACAGAAAGTAAATCACTCAAACAGAAAATGAAATTCACAAAATAAAAATGCTCAATCTAGTGATCTTTCAATTTAATCATTGTTGATGCACAATCAATCCCCGGCAACGGCGCCATAAACTTGATGTGCGGAAAACTTGTCTCGCAACAAATCTCCCTTCGGCAAGTGTACCGAATTTGTCGTCAAGTAAAAACTCACAATAGAGTGAGGTCGAATCCCACAGGAATTGATTGATCAAGCAACTTTAATTAGAAGAATGCTCTAGTTGAGCGAATCCAGAATTTGGGTCGAGAGTTGCAGAAAATAAAATGGCGGGAATGTAAATAACAGAAAAGTATATGCTAGAATTAAAGGATTGGAAGTGAATGACTGAAAATAAATTACAGAATTGTAAATGGGAATGGGAGATTTACTCATAAAAGTAAATGGCAGAAATTAAAGAGAATGGGTAAGATCAGAGATGGGAAGTTCATTGGGCTTAGGAGATGTTGTAATTCTCCGGATCAAGTTCATTTTCATCTCTTCCTCAATCAATGCACTCATTGATCTCATTGGCAATCTTAATTGATTGAATTACAATTTCTTGCAATTCAATCTCTCAAGTCTTGATCAATAGCCAATTCCTTGGTCAATTTCTCATGAGAAGAGATGAAGTATGGTCACTGATTATACCACATGCATTTCTCAAATCAAGTATTGAGAGGGTTATAGTCACATACCCATCCAAACCCAATTTGGTCCAGCATGAGAAAGCATTTCTAGCTTGATCTCTTCATTCCTCTTTCAAGGTTCAAAAGAGATCCAAGTTTGAATAGCTTCTTTTCCAAGATAACTACTCAATTGGATGAAGATCGAAAGCTTTCAAGTAAAATCAAGAGAAAAGATAGAAGAAGAATAATGAAAATTAGTATTGATCCATCAAATTACAACAGAGCTCCCTAACCCAATGAAAGGGGTTTAGTTGTTCATAGCTCTTGAAAATAAAAACAAAGATGGAGAATACATCATAAAACTAGAAAATGCAGAGAAAGTAAAATACAGAGAGTAGTTCTCTTTTTCCAGGTTCCAGAACTCCTTTAACAATTCAAAGCTACTCCTATATATACTACTTCTCTTAGCTTCTAGTTGGCTCTTCAAGTCTTGGGCCTTTGGATCTTGAGTTTGAAGCAGTTCTCTTCTTCATTTGGGCTTGGCTTTACTTGCAGAGAGAAAATGTGAAGTGGGCAGAGACTTTAGCTTAGGACGTTAGGGGTGTTAACGTTTAGTAAAAATATGAGTTCGAGAACGTTAGTGACAATCAACTTTCTCACTAACGTTACTAAGTAAAAGCCACGTTAACTTCAACGTTAGTGGCATAAATGTTGCCACTAACGTTGCCTCTAAGTCCTTTGCACACGTTATTGAGACTTAACATTTCCAATAACTTTGAAAAGCCCCCTTTGTTCCCATTGACCACTCTTGCTTCTTACGTTAGCTACCACGTTAACCAAGTTAACATGGGGGTTAATGTGGTATGTTTCTCCTTAGGCCAACATTAGTGACAATGTTGAATGTCACTAACGTTGGCGTTTCTCCCCCTTTCTAACGTTAGAGGCCACGTTAACAAAGTTAACGTGGACTCTAACGTGGCCACTTATGAGCATTTTCCAACGTTAGTGACAATGTTAAGTGTCACTAACGTTGGCTCAACTTCCCTTCTCCACGTTAGAGTTCACGTTAACTTAGGTAACGTGACTCTTAACGTGGTCAATGATGGCTTCGAGAGCGTTATTGGCAATCACTTTTCTCATTAACTTTGCAAGTTACCTCCCATTCCTTGCTTCCTTTGGTCCTGAAATCAAGCAATAGAGTGCATCAAAGTTCTAGTCCAAGTCATGGGTAATGCAGCATACAATCTATCACTAAACTTATGCAAAATCCTCATGAAATAATGTAAAATGCACAATGTATGCTTGAATCATGGTGTAAGTGAATATCTACCCAAAACTAGCTTATTTCCTAAGGAAATGCATGAAACTAACCTAAAAATAGTAAAGAAAAGGTCAGTGAAACTGGCCAAGATGCCCTGGCATCACCATGCCACTAAAGCGTTTATGGAGGAGGCAAAACAAGAGTTTGATCGGATGAGGGAGTTGAAGGAGGAACTTGAGGTAAAGGTAGCCAAGCTGGAGAAGGACTTAGAGAACGAGAAGGCGAGTTCTCAATCATTGGCAGCTTCTTTGAGGTTGGCTGAGGACACAGCCATGATGCACAAGGATAGTTACGTTACATCCTATCGGGAGATGTTGCGTCTGAGGGGGGAGCTCGACAATGTTTGGGAAGATTATTCTGAGCTCCAAAGTCATCTTGTTGGCAGCGTGACTACTGCTTATGAGAACTTAAAAGAGCAAGTTCGGGTTATTGCTCCCGAGGCCGATCTCACTCCCTTTAGCTTGGACAACCTTGTCAGGGATGGCAAGATTGTCCCTGATGAT
>NC_029787.2:46709886-46745290 GCF_000816755.2 Arachis ipaensis | reverse complement strand
ATGTTGGGTGTCACTAACGTTGTCGACCACTCTTGCTTCTTACGTTAGCTCCCACGTTAACCAAGTTAACGTGGGAGTTAACGTGGTATGTTTCTCCTTAGGCCAACATTAGTGACAATGTTGAATGTCACTAACGTTGGCGTTTCTTCCCCTTTCTAACGTTAGAGGCCACGTTAACAAAGTTAACGTGGACTCTAACGTGGCCACTTATGAGCATTTTCCAACGTTAGTGACAATGTTAAGTGTCACTAACGTTGGCTCAACTTCCCTTCTCCACGTTAGAGTTCACGTTAACTTAGGTAACGTGACTCTTAACGTGGTCAATGATGGCTTCGAGAGCGTTATTGGCAATCACTTTTCTCATTAACTTTGCAAGTTACCTCCCATTCCTTGCTTCCTTTGGTCCTGAAATCAAGCAATAGAGTGCATCAAAGTTCTAGTCCAAGTCATGGGTAATGCAGCATACAATCTATCACTAAACTTATGCAAAATCCTCATGAAATAATGTAAAATGCACAATGTATGCTTGAATCATGGTGTAAGTGAATATCTACCCAAAACTAGCTTATTTCCTAAGGAAATGCATGAAACTAACCTAAAAATAGTAAAGAAAAGGTCAGTGAAACTGGCCAAGATGCCCTGGCATCACCATGCCACTAAAGCGTTTATGGAGGAGGCAAAACAAGAGTTTGATCGGATGAGGGAGTTGAAGGAGGAACTTGAGGTAAAGGTAGCCAAGCTGGAGAAGGACTTAGAGAACGAGAAGGCGAGTTCTCAATCATTGGCAGCTTCTTTGAGGTTGGCTGAGGACACAGCCATGATGCACAAGGATAGTTACGTTACATCCTATCGGGAGATGTTGCGTCTGAGGGGGGAGCTCGACAATGTTTGGGAAGATTATTCTGAGCTCCAAAGTCATCTTGTTGGCAGCGTGACTACTGCTTATGAGAACTTAAAAGAGCAAGTTCGGGTTATTGCTCCCGAGGCCGATCTCACTCCCTTTAGCTTGGACAACCTTGTCAGGGATGGCAAGATTGTCCCTGATGATGGGGATGATGATGATGAGGTCGATCCCCTCCCTGTGTCTTCTGCCAAGGTATCCGCGCCTACTATTCCTCCTGCCAAGGTCGACCCTCCCGCTTCTGATCCTGATTGTCAGATTTTAAACCGGGACGATGGTACTATGGATGCTGTCCTTCTCCAGGCTCGCCCTCCTTCTCCTCAGACTGATGCTGCTAAGAAGCCTTCTAACCTTTAGCTGATTTATGTTGGATTTTTTTGTAGTTGGCCCGGCTTGTGCGCTTTAAAACTCTTTGGTTTATTTTGTTGACACTCTTGTTGCTTGTTTAGCAACATTATTTAAAAACACAACGAATAGATTCTGGGCTTTTGGGTCTGACCCTGAGGATTTTACGTTACATTTGCTTGCGCCTGTCTTAGCTTCTTTGAGGGCTTGTTGTCGATGTGTGGATCCGATTTAATAATCCATGCCCGACTTCTTTGTCTTTTTCCGAGTAGTCGACCGATGTCGATCTTTTTCAAGTATTTAAAGTAATCTTCCTTTTTGGACCTTGGTCAGGTCTCTTTTATAACCGATTTGTGGGGGACCGACTTCTTTATGTTGATCTCTTCTAAGTTACCTCGTAATCCTCTTTCTTGGACCTTTGTCAGGTCTCTTTTAGGGATTACTTTTATAACTTTCCGTTGTAGGAGACCATTTCTTTGTGTCGATCTCTTCTAAGTTACTTCGTAATCCTCTTTTTTGGACCTTGGTCAGGTCTCTTTCAGGGATTACTTTTATAACTTTTCGTTGTAGGAGACCAACTTCTTTGTGTCGATCTCTTCTAAGTTACTTCGTAATCCTCTTTTTTGGATCTTTGTCAGGTCTCTTTCAGCGATTACTTTTATAACTTTTTGTTGTAGGAGACCGACTTCTTTGTTTCGATCTCTTCTAAGTTACTTCGTAATCCTCTTTCTTGGACCTTTGTCAGGTCTCTTTCAGGGATTACTTTTATAACTTTTCGTTGTAGGAGACCGACTTCGTTAGGTCGATCTCTTTCTAGGTTATTTTTGTAATCCTCTTTCTTGGACCTTTGTCAGGTCTCTTTCAGGGATTACTTTTATAACCCTTTTTATTTTGGGCTGACTTTGTTAGGTCGAGCCCTTCTAAGTTAAAGTAATCCTCTTTAATAGGGTTGGCCAGACCTCTTTCCAGGGTTTACTTATAACTTGGGTTGACTTGGTCCGACTTCTGGACATCGGCCAGTCTTTAAGTTATTATTTTAGCTATCCGTAAGACCTCGTCAGGTTCTTTTTTGGATTGCTTTCGATAACTTCTTACATTATTCTGTGTTCATTTTTGCCGATTTGTAGAAAGTGGTTGGCATCTTTAGATCGTCCTTTGGGTGAATCGCGCTTTCACCTTTATCGGACGGTTTGTCTTTATCGTGGTCGTGCAGTGAAATTGTTTTTCACTTTCTGCCGACTTGTCGCTTTATAATCGGACGATGAATTCTTCAGATTAATGCGTCTTGAATTCTTGTAAAAATATCTAAATAAACTTTATTCAAAGTAAAAATGCAAATATATACATGTGGGAATTTTTTCATCCCTTCAAGTCGGATAGTGCCTGGGTCTCAACTTGGTGCCTCATTAAAAAACCTTTTCAGGAAAAAGAGTGCATCCAATGATGAGATCTTTTAGCTTCCTAACTGTAGTACCTTCTTAGGTTGCAAGCGTGCTATGACCTGGGAAGCTCTCATCCGTTGAGTTCGGACAGTCTGTAATAGCCCTTCCCGAGTACTTCTACAACTCGGTAAGGTCCTTTCCAGTTTGCTGCTAACTTTCCTTCTCCTGGTCAAGTTGTTCCGATATCGTTTCGGATTAAGATGAGATCATTCTCTGCGAAACTTCTCGGCACTACCTTTTGATTATATCTGGAAGCCATCCGTCGTTTTAGTGCTTCTTCCCTGATCCGAGCTCTTTCTTGGATTTCAGGTAGTAGGTCGAGTTCTTCCCTCTGAATTTGGGAGTTGGCTTCTTCATTGTAGTGGACCACTCTGGCTGACCCTTCCTCAATCTCTATTGGGATCATTGCCTCCACTCCATATGCTAGTCGAAATGGTGATTCATTTGTGGTGGAGTGTGGCGTTGTTCGATATGCCCATAGGACTTGTGGAAGTTCTTCAGCCCAAGCTCCCTTTGCATCTTGTAGTCTCCGTTTTAACCCAGCCAATATGACTTTGTTGGCGGCTTCGGCCTATCCATTGGCTTGAGGGTGTTCGACGGAGGTGAATTGGTGCTTTATATTTAAGTCGGCTACTAGTCTTCTGAAGCCTGCGTCTGTGAATTGGGTGCCATTGTCCATGGTGATGGAGTGTGGAACCCCAAACCTTGTGATAATGTTTCTATATAGGAATTTCCGGCTTCTTTGAGCAGTGGCGTTGGCTAGGGGCTCTGCCTCAATCCATTTTGTGAAATAGTCTACCCCTACTATGAGAAATTTAACTTGTCCTGACCCCTGGGGGAAGGGGCCAAGAAGGTCGAGCCCCCACCTTGCAAACGGCCAAGGGGAAGTTACACTGATGAGCTCTTCTGGTGGGGCGATGTGAAAGTTGGCATGTTTCTGACATGGTGGGCATATATTTACAAATTCTATAGCTTCTTTCTGTAGAGTAGGCCAATAGAACCCCGCCCGGAGCACTTTTTTGGCTAGAGCTCGTGCTCCAAGGTGATTGCCACAAATGACGCCGTGTACTTCTTCTAACACTTCCTTTGTGTGGGAGGTCAGTACGCCTTTCAGTAATGGTACTGAGATCCCTCTTTTGTACAGGATGTTGTTTATAATGGTGTAGTACTGTGCCTCCCTTTTTATCTTTTTTGCCTATTTTTCTTCTGTGGGGAGTGTTCCTGCTCTGAGGTAGTTAATTATGGGAGTCATCCATCCTTGGTCCTGGTTTGTTATGGCTAGGACTTTTTCCTCTTCCGAGATTGACGGGTTCTGTAACATTTCCTGGATGAGGCTTCTATTGTTGCCCCCTGGTTTGGTGCTGGCTAGTTTCGAGAGTGTGTCAGCTCGGGCATTTTGTTCTCGGGGTATGTGGTATATCTTATATTCCCCGATTTATCCGAGCTGTTGCTTGGTCTTATCTAAATACCTTTTCATGGTGGGGTCTTTGGCTTGGTAGCTCCCTGTTATTTGTGATGTGACAACTTGTGAATATCTGTAGATGTTGAGTTTCCGAGCTCCGACCTCTTCAGCCAGCTTCAAACCAGCTAGCAGTGCTTCGTATTCTGCTTGGTTATTCGAAGCCGGGAACCCGAACTTGAGGGATAGCTCAACTTGGGTTTCCTGGTTGCTTTCTATTATCACTCCTGCACCGCTTCCAGTTTTATTTGAAGAACTGTCCACATAGAGATTCCACTCTGTGAGGGTTTCCAGGACATCTGTGAATTCTGCGATAAAATCGGCCAGATATTGTGACTTAATGGCCGTCCGAGCTTCATATTGGAGGTCAAACTCTGACAACTCGACTGCCCATTGTAGAATTTTACCTGCTAAATCTGTTTTCTGCAATATTCCTTTCAAGGGCTGGTTGGTGCGAACTTTGATGGTGTGGGCCTGGAAGTAAGGGCAGAGTTGTCTAGATGTTAGAATGAGAGTGTATGCAAATTTTTCTATTTTCTGGTAGTTCAGCTCAGATCCCTGTAGTGCTTTACTAATGAAGTAGACAGGTTGTTGTCCGTCTTCGTCTTCTCTGACTAGTGCTGACGCTACTGCCCGGCTTCCTACCGCGAGATATAATATGAGTGGTTCTCCTTTTTGTGGTCGGGAGAGGATAGGTGGCTGTCCTAAGAACTTTTTAAAGTCTTGGAAGGCTTGCTCACATTCTGTTGTCCACTCGAACTTCTTTCCCTTTCTTAAAGTAGCATAGAAGGGGAGAGATCTTATCGCGGCTCCTGCTAAGAATCGGGATAGGGCTGCCAATCTCCTGTTGAGTTGCTGCACTTCTTTGACACAAGTTGAGCTCTTCATGTTGAGTATGGCCTGACATTTGTCCGGATTTGCTTCAATTCCTCTTTGTGTGAGCATGAAACCTAAGAATTTTCCTGCTTCTATCGTGAAGGTGCATTTTGCTGGGTTGAGTCGCATGTCATGCTTCCTTATGGTGTCGAATACTTGGGCCATGTCGGACAATAATGTCTCTTCACTTTGTGTTTTTATTAACATGTCATTGACGTAGACTTTCATGATCTTTCCGATGTGATCCGAGAAGACTTTATTCATTAGCCTCTGATAAGTAGCTCCCGCGTTCTTGAGACCGAAAGGCATCACAATGTAGCAGTAGTTTGCTTTCAGTGTTAGGAACGAGGTCTTTTCTTGGTCTGGTGGATACATGGGGATCTGGTTGTACCCCGAGTATGCATCCATAAACGAGAGATATTTATATCCGGAAGAAGCGTGTACCAGAGCATCGATATTTGGGAGTGGGTAAGGGTCCTTTGGACAAGCCTTGTTGAGATCGGTGTAATCGGTGCACATTCGCCACTTCCCATTTGATTTTTCACCAAGACAACAATGGCTAGCCATAGTGGGTATTTGACTTCTATTATGAATCCTGCTTCCAGTAGTGCCTGTACTTGTTCTTCCACAGCCTGGGATCATTCTGGACCAAGTTTTCTTCGTCTCTGCTGTACCGGTCGAGATCCTGGATAGACCGCCAACTTATGACACATCAGCTTAGGATCTATGCCTGGCATATCTGCGGCTTTCCATGCAAAGAGATCGACATTATCTCCCAAGAACTGTATTAGTAATTCCTTTGAGTCTCCTTTTAGGATTGTGCCGATATTGGTTATTTTTTCCGAGGTGTCCCCGATCTGAATCTTTTCTATCTCGCCCTCTGGCTGGGGACGAAGTTCTTCTCATCGTTGAACTCCGCCCAGCTCGATTGTGTGGAACTCTTCTCCTTTGCCTCTGAGGTTTAGGCTTTCGTTGTAACAGCGACGTGCCATTTTTTGATCTGCTTTTATCGTGGCTATCCCCTTTGGTGTTGGGAATTTCATACATAGGTGTGGGGTCGAAACTATCGCGCCGAGTTCGTTGAGTGTTGTCCGACCTATGAGAGCATTGTAAGCTGAACTTACGTCGACCACGATGTAATCTATTTTGAGGGTCTTGGATTAGTTCCCTCTTCCGAAGGTTGTGTGTAGTGGTATGTATCCTAGTGGTCGAACCGGGGTGTCTCCTAGTCCAAACAGACTGTTTGGATATGCTTGAAGTTCTTTTTCCTCCAAGCCGAGTTTATCAAAGGCTGTTTTGAATAAAATGTCGGCAGAACTCCCTTGGTCTATTAAGGTGCAGTGTAGGTTGGCGTTTGCTAATATGATGGTGATGACCATGGGATCGTCGTGTCCTGCGATGACGCCGGATGCGTCCTCTTTAGTAAATGTTATTGCTGGGATGTTGAGTGCTTCCTCCTTTCCTTCGACATGATATACTTCTTTGAGATATCTTTTGTGAGAGGATTTGGAGATCCCACCTGCTGTGAATCCGCCATGTATCATGTGGACATGTCTTTCTGGTGTCCGAGGTGATCGTTCTATTCGTTCAGTATCCTCATCTCTTCGTCTCTTTCTTTGATCATCATCTCGAGTGGCCAGGAATCGATCTAACTTTCCTTCTCTCACTAATTTTTCTATGATATTTTTTAAGTCGAAGCATTCGTTTGTGGAGTGTCCTCGGACTCGGTGGTATTCGCAATATTCTTTCCGGTTTCCTCCTCCCTTTTTGCCTTTGAGTGGCCGTGCTGGGGGGATTTTTTCTGTATGGCATACTTCTTTGTATATCTTGCCCAAGGATGCCCTGAGAGGAGTGTAATTATGGTACTTTTTGATTTTCTCCCCTTGTCGATCTTCTTTCCTCTTGGATTCCTTGTCTCTGTCTCGGTAGGAGGCCCCCGATTTTGAGGTCTCTCCTAACCGAGCGTTTTCTTCCATATTGATGTATTTTTCTGCTCGTTCCTGTACTTCATCCAAGGAGGTCGGGTACTTTTTTGATATAGATTGGCTGAAGGGTCCTTCTCGTAGGCCGTTGATGAGTCCCATGATGGCGGCCTCTGTGGGTAAACTTTGTATGTCCATGCATGTTTTGTTGAATCTCTCCATATAGTTGCAGAGGCTCTCCCGATCTCCTTGTTTGATCCCTAGTAAACTGGGGGCGTGCTTGGCTTTATCTTTCTGAATGGAGAATCTGGCTAGGAATTTTTTAGATAGGTCGTCAAAGCTTGAGATGGACTTTGAGGGTAGGTTGTCGAACCATCGAATGGCTGTCTTTGTGAGAGTTGTTGGGAAGGCTTTGCAGCGAACAGCATCTGGGGCGTCGGTGAGGTACATTCTACTTCTGAAGTTACTGAGGTGGTGGTTGGGATCCGTGGTGCCATCATACAGGGTCATATCCGGGAGTTTGAAGTCTTTTGGAATTTTGGTTTTCATGATTTCTCTGGTGAACGGGTCTTGCTCTTTGCGTGAGTTTTCTTCAAGATTGGCCCGGGGAGCTTTTAATTTGAGATCGGCTTCTAATTGATGTAGTTTTTCTTCCAACTCCCGACGTCGCCGCATCTCACTTTGTAGATCCCTTCCGATTTCCCGTTGTTGTTGAGTTTCTTTTTCCAGTTGTTTTAGGCAATCTAGGAGCGCTTCTATTGCCCCTGAATTTAGTGAGTCGCTGTCTTTGTTGATTTCTGGAGTGTCTTGTAGTGTGACATCCGCATTCTTGTGCGGCGTTCTCTCTTCCAGACCTGAATCATGGTCGTTGTTATGGTTGTCAGCCATGGTGATGGGTTGACTTCCAGGTTCCCCGGCAACGGTGCCAGTGTTCCGAGAGTTACCTGAAACTGGAGGTCGATCTCGGACGAGATCTTCCGTACTGGTCAGAGATAACGTGTCCGGCTGGCCGATGACTGCTGGAGCTGTTGTATCCGACTTGTTGGACTTGTCGCACTGCTGATCCTTGGCCACCGGAGGGTGAGGGGTACCTGCAAGAGACTCCGATGCTTAAGTTAGCACGGGTATTAAGTAGGTTGTTATGTAGAATCAGAGTATGAGCTATACCTGGGTGCTCCAGTGTATTTATAGTGGTTGTAGAGTGACCTTTCTAGATAAGATAAGTTAGTTATCTTATCTTATCTTTATCTTTGAGTTGAGGTCAGGTTATTTTCAAGGGAACAGCCCTTATCTCTATAGGCTTGGACGGCCTTTGGATTTGGGTCGTGTTCCTCTATTTGGGCCCTTTATTGGGCTCTCCTGTTGATTTGGCCGACCTCCTTGAGAAGAGGTCGGGTAGCCTGACCTGAAGAGGTCCGTCGCTTTGTCGCCAGTCATCCCAGGTCGGGTAGCTCGACCCAGGGTATGAACACCTCCTGTGCCGAGTTCTCCCAGACCGAAGAAAGCAATTCCTATTCCTCGGGTTTGTCTGGTCGATCCTCCACAATCTTCTGCTGCAGCTTCTGGTGCCCCTCCTAGTAAGAAGCAGAAAACGATTGAGCCTTTCAACCTTGATGCTCCTAACTTTGATGCGGTCGAGTTTGTAGATCAACAAATCGGCCCTTATGGTGTCCTCCCTATGGATGACGTGTCGTTTCTTCATCATTTTGATTATATAACTCGGAGTAGTATCAAGATGGCACACATGGGAGCGGCCCTATATCGAACTGCTCAAAGTCTTCCTCTCCATGCCACTAAAGCTTTTATGGAGGAGGCCAAACAGGAGTTTGATCGAATGAAAGGCTTGAAGGAGGAGCTTGAAGTGAAGGTGGCCAAGTTGGAAAAAGATTTGGAGAATGAGAAGGCGAGTTCCATCTCTCTGGCGGCTTCTGTGAGGCTGGCCGAGGACACGGCTATGAGACATAAGGATAGTTATGTGACATCTTACTGGGAGGTGTTGCGCCTGAGGGAGGAGTTGGAGAATGCCCGAGCTGGTTACTCCGAGTTCCAAGGTCATCTTGTTGGTAGTGTAACTGCTGCCTATGAGAACCTGAAGGAACAAGTTCGGGTTATTACTCCCGAGGCCGACCTGACCCTCTTCAGCCTAGATAACGTTGTCAGAGATGGCAAGATTGTCCCTGACGATGAGGATGATGATGATGTTGAACCTCCCCCTGTGTCCTCTGCCAAGGTGTCAACTCCTACTATTCCTGCCGAGGTCGGCCCTCCTGCTTCTGATCTTGATTGCCAGATCTTAAACCGGGATGACGGTACTGTGGATGCTGTTCCTCTCCAGACTCGCCCTCCGTCTCCTCAGACTGATGCTGCTAAAAAGTCTTCTGACCCTTAGCCTATTTATTCTGGATATTTATGTAGTTGGCCCGGCTTGTGGGCTTTTTAAACTCTTTATGTTTTGTTAACTGCTGATACTTTCTCATTGCTTGCCTAGCAACTTTTTGTTTTGACAAACAAAAGTAACTTTCTAGCTTTTGAGGTAGATTTTGGTGGCCTCTGAAGCTTTATAACTTTGTAGATTATATCATGCTTTCGCGCTTAACTTGGTATCTTTTTTGTTTTCTGAGGATGTTGGAACCCTGCCGCTCGTCCTCTTCGGATTTGCTTTATTGTTTGTAGCTTGGATCCTTTGAGGTTATGGTTATGTGGGTCCAACTTGTTTTTCGATTTTTTCGCTCTTGCTTGTATTTCTGACGATCTATAACCGATTTCTTCAAGTTGGTCCTCCAAGTTATTTTGGTAGTCCTTTGTCCGGTCTCTCTCAGGGGTTACCTTTGTAACTTACTTTGTAGTAGGCCGACTTCTTTACGTCGTCCTTTTCTAATTTATTTTTGTAATCCTATTTCTTGGATCTTTGTCAGATCTCTTTCAGGGATTACTTTCATAACTTTTTAGTAGTAAGAGTCTGACTTCGTTATGTCGGTCTCTTCTAAGTTATTTTTGTAATCATCTTTCTTGGATCTTTGTCAAATCTCTTTCAGGGATTACTTTTATAACTTTTTAGTAGTAGGAGTCCAACTTCGTTATGTCGGTCTCTTCTAAGTTATTTTTGTAATCCTCTTTCTTGGATCTTTATCAGATCTCTTTCAGGGATTACTTTTATAACTTTTTAGTAGTAGGAGTCCGACTTCGTTATGTCGGTCTCTTCTAAGTTATTTTTATAATCCTCTTTCTTGGATCTTTGTCAGATCTCTTTCAGGGATTACTTTTATAACTTTTTAGTTTTGGGCTGACTTTGTCATGTCGGGACCTTCTAAGTTAAAGTAATCCTCTTTAATAGGGTTGGCCAGACCTCTTTCCAGGGTTTACTTATAACTTGGGTTGACTTGGTCCGACTTCTTAACGTCGGCCAGTCTTTAAGTTATTATTTAGCAATCCATAAGACCTCATCAGGTTCTTTTTCAGATCACTTTCGATAACTTCTTACATTATTCTGTGTTCATCTTTGCCATTTTGTAGAAGGTGGTTGCTATCTTTAGATCGTCTTTTGCGTGAATCGCGTTTTCACCTTTATTGGACGATTGTCTTTATCGTGATCGTGCAGTGAAATTGTTATTCACTTTCTTCCGATCTGTTGCTTTATAATCGGACGATGAATGCTTCAGATTAATGCATCTTGAATACTTGTAGAATATCTAAAATATATATTTTATTCAAAGAAAAGTGCAAATATATACATGTGGGAATTTTTTATCCCTTTATGTCAAATAGTGTTTGAGTCTCAACTTGGTGCCTCATTAAAAAACCTTTTCAGGAAAAAGAGTGCATCCAATAGTGAGATCTTTTACTTTTCTAGCTGTAGTACCTTCTTAGGCTGCAGGCGTGCCATGATCTGGGAAGCTCTCATCCATCGAGTTCGGACAGTCTGTAGTAGCCCTTCCCAAGTACTTTTATAACTCGATAGGGTCCTTTCCAGTTTGCTGCTAACTTTCCTTCTCCTGGTCGAGTTGTTCCAATATCATTTCGGATTAGGATGAGATCGTTCTCCGTGAAACTTCTCGGCACTACCTTTTGATTATATCTGGAAGCCATTCGACATTTTAGTGCTTCTTCCCTGATCCGAGCTCTTTCCTGGATTTCAGATAGTAGGTCGAGTTCTTCCTTCTGAAGTTGAGAGTTGGCCTCTTCATTGTAGTGGACTACTCTGGATGACTCTTCCTCGATCTCTACTGGGATCATTGCCTCCACTCCATATGCTAGTCGAAAGGGTGATTCATTTGTCGTGGAGTGTGGCATTGTTCAATACGCCCTTAGGACTTGTGGAAGTTCTTCGGCCCAAGCTCCCTTTGCATCTTGTAGTCTCCGTTTTAACCCGGCCAATATGACTTTGTTGGCAGCTTCGGCCTGTCCATTGGCTTGAGGGTGTTCGACGGAGGTGAACTGGTGCTTTATATTCAAGTCGGCTACTAGTCTCCTGAAGCCTGCATCTGTAAATTGAGTGCCATTGTCTGTGGTGATGGAGTATGGAACCCCGAACCTCGTGACAATGTTCCTGTATAGGAATTTCCGGCTTCTTTGAGCGGTGGCGTTGGCTAGGGGCTCTGCCTCAATCCATTTTGTAAAATAGTCTACTCCGACTATGAGGAATTTTACTTGTCCTGATCCCTGGGGAAAGGGTCCGAGAAGATCAAGTCCCCAATTTGCAAATGGCCAGGGTGAGGTTACACTGATGAGCTCTTCTGGCGGCACGATGTGGAAGTTGGCATGTTTTTGACATGGTGGACATGTCTTTACAAATTTTGTAGCTTCTTTCTGTAGGGTTGGCCAATAAAATCCCGCTCGGAGTACTTTTTTGGCAAGAGCTCGTGCTCCGAGATGGTTGCCGCACATGCCGCCGTGTACTTCTTCTAGCACTTCCTTTATGTTGTTGGTCGGCACACATTTTAGTAACGGTATTGAGATCCCTCTTTTGTACAAGATATTGTTTATAATAGTGTAGTACTGTGCCTCCCTTTTTAATCTCTTTGCCTCTTTTTCCTCTGTGGGGAGTGTCTCTACTTTGAGGTAGTTAATTATGGGGGTCATCCATCCTTGGTCCTGACTTGTTATGGCTAGGATTTTTTCCTCTTCCGAGATTGACGGGTTCTGTAGCATTTCCTGGATGAGGCTTCTATTGTTGCCACCTGGTTTGGTGCTGGCTAGTTTTGAGAGTGCGTCAGTTTGGGCGTTTTGTTCGCGGGGTATGTGGCAGATCTTATATTCCCCGAGTTGTCCGAGCTGTTCCTTAGTTTTATCCAAATACTTTTTCATGGTGGGATCTTTGGCTTTATAGCTCCCTGTTATCTGCGAGGTGAATACTTGTGAATTGCTGTAAATGTTGAGGTTTTGAGCTCCAACCTCTGTAGCCAGCTTCAAACTGGCTGATAACGCTTCATATTCCGCCTGGTTGTTTGAGGCCGGGAACCCGAACTTGAGGGAGAGCTCAACTTGGGTTCCTTGGTTGCTTTCTATTATCACGCCTGCGCTGCTTCCAGTCTTATTTGAAGAACCATCCACGTAGAGATTCCATTTTGTGGGGGTTTCCAAGGCATCTATGAATTCTGCGATAAAGTCGGCCAGATACTGTGATCTAATGGCCGTCCGAGCTTCATATTGGAGGTCAATTCTGATAACTCGACAACCCATTGTAAAATTCTACTTGCTAAATCTATTTTCTGCAATATTTCTTTTATGGGCTGATTGGTTCGAACCTTAATGGTGTGAGCCTGGAAGTACGGGCAAAGTCGTTGAGATGTTAGAATGAGAGCATAGGCAAACTTTTCTATCTTCTGGTAGTTCAGCTCGGATCCCTGTAGCGCTTTGCTAATGAAGTAGACGGGTTGTTGCCCACTTTCATCTTCTCTAACTAGTGCTGAGGCTATTGCCCGGCTTCCTACTGCGAGATATAATATGAGTGGTTCTCCTTCTCGTGGTCGAGATAAGATAGGCGGCCGTCCTAAAAACTCCTTGAAGTCTTGAAAGGCTTGTTCACATTCTATCGTCCATTCGAACTGCTTTCCCTTCCTTAAAGTAGCATAGAAGGGGAGAGATCTTATCGTTGCCCCTACTAAGAATCTGGATAGGGCGGCCAATCTCCCGTTGAGTTGCTGCACTTCTTTGACGCAGGTGGGGCTCTTCATGTTGAGTATGGCTTGGCATTTATTCGGGTTCGCTTTGTATTTTTATCAACATGTCGTCCACATAGACTTCCATGATTTTTCCGATGTGGTCTGAGAAGACCTTGTTCATCAGCCTTTGATAAGTAGCACCCGCGTTCTCGAGACCGAAGGGCATCACGATGTAGCAGTAATTTGCTTTTGGCATTAAAAACGAGGTCTTTTCTTGATCTGGTGGATACATGGGGATTTGGTTGTACCCCGAGTATGCGTCTATAAACGAGAGGTATCTATATCCGGAGGAAGCATCTACCAGAGCGTCGATACTCGGGAGTGGGTAAGGATCTTTTGGACAGGCTTTGTTGAGATCGGTGTAATCGGTACACATTCGCCACTTCCCATTTGATTTTTTCACCAAGACGACGTTGGCTAACCATAGTGGATACTTGACTTCTCTTATGAATCCTGCCTCCAGTAGTGCCTGTACCTGCTCTTCCACAGCTTGAGATCGCTCCGGTCTAACTTTTCTTCGTCTCTGCTGCACCGGCCGAGATCCTGGATAGACCGCCAATTCGTGGCACATTAGCTTAGGGTCTATGCCTGGCATGTCTGCGGCTTTCCATGCGAATAGATCGACATTATCGCGTAAGAATTGTATCAGTAATTCTTTTGAGTCTCCTCTTAAGATTATTCCGATATTAGTTGTTTTGTTCGAGGTGTCTCCGATCTGAACCTTCTCTATCTCGCCTTTTGGCTGCGGACGGAGTTCCTCTCGTCGCTGCACTCCGCCAAGCTCAATTGTATGAAACTCTTCTCCTCTTCCTCTGAGGTTTAGACTTTCGTTATAACAGCGGCGCGCCATCTTTTGATCTTCTTTTATTGTAGCTATCCCTTCTGTAGTTGGGAATTTCATGCATAGATGTGGGGTCGAGACTATTGCACCGAGTTGATTGAGTGTTCACATGATATACTTCTTTGAGATATCTTTTACGAGATGATTTGGAGATTCCTCCCCCTGCGAATCCGCCATGTATCATGTGGATGTATCTTTCTGGTGTATGAGGTGACCGCGCGGTTCGTCCGATATCTTCGTCCCTTCGTCTCTTTCTTTGATCATCATCTCGGTTTGCTAGAAACTGATCTAGTTTTCCTTCTGTTCATACCCTGGGTCGAGTTACCCAACCCGGGATGATTGGCGACAAAGCGACCGACCTCTTTAGGTCAGACTACCCGACCTCTTCTAAAGAGCTCGGCCAAATCGACAGGAAAGCCCAATAAAGGGCCCAAATAGAGGAACACGACCCAAATCCAAAGGCAATCCCAGCCTATAGAGATAAAGGCGGTTCCCTTGAAAATAAGCTGACTTCATCCAAAACAGGATAATATAAGATAAGATAACTAACTTATCTTATCAGAAAGGTCAGCCCCCACTACTATAAATACACTGGAGCACCCAGGTATAACTCATACTCTGATTCTACATAACACCTGTTTAATACCCATGCTAACTTAAGCATCGGAGTCTCTTGCAGGTACCCACACCCTTCGGTGACAGAGGATCAGCAACACGTCCAAGTCCAAACAAGTCGGACGTACCAGCTCCGGCCTCCATTCACCAGCCGGACACATCGGTTCCGACCATCACTGAGGATCTCGTCTGAGATCGACCTACAGTTTCAGGTAACCCTCGGAACATTGGCGCCGTTGCCGGGGAACCTGGAAGTCATCCCAACACCATGGCGGACAACCATGACAACGATCACGATTCAGATCTAGAAAATAGAACGCCGCACAAAAACGCGGACACCCCACTAAAAGACACCCCGAAATCCAACGGAGACAAAAATCCAGCAAACCCGGGGGCAATAGAAGTACTTCAAGATCGCTTGAAGCAGCTTGAAAAAGAAACCCAACAACAACGAGAAATCGGGAAGGATCTACAAAGAGAGATATGGCGACGTCGAGAATTGGAAGAAAAATTACAGCAATTAGAAGCCGATCTCAAATCGAAGGCCCTTCGGATCACTCCTGAGGAAAGCTCACGTAAAGAACAGGATCCATTCACTAGGGAGATCATGAAAACCAAAATCCCAAAAGACTTCAAACTCCCAGATATGACTTTATATGATGGCACCACAGATCCCAACCACCATCTCAGCAATTTCAGAAGCAGAATGTACCTTACCGACGCCTCAGACGCCATTCGCTGCAAAGCTTTCCCAACAACTCTCACAAAGACAGCAATCCGATGGTTCGACAACTTACCTCCAAAGTCCATCCCAAACTTCGACGACCTGGCCAAAAAGTTCCTGGCCAGATTCTCCATCCAGAAAGATAAAGCCAAGCACGCCCCCAGTCTACTGGGGATCAAGCAAGGAGATCGGGAGAGCCTCCGCAACTACATGGAAAGATTCAACAAAATATGCATGGACATACAAAGCTTACCAACAGAGGCCGCCATCATGGGACTCATCAATGGCCTACGAGAGGGGCCATTTAGCCAATCTATATCAAAGAAATACCCTACCTCATTAGACGAAGTACAGGAGCGAGCAGAAAAATACATCAACATGGAAGAAAACGCTCGATTAGGAGAAACCTCAAAATCTGGGAACCCCTACCGAGATAAAGACAAAAAGAAAGAAGACCGACAAGGGGAGAAAATTAAAAAATACCATAATTATACTCCCCTCAGAGCATCCCTAGTCGAAATATACAAAGAGGTCTGCCATACAGAAAAGATTCCCCCAGCACGGCTCCTCAAAGGAAAAAGAGGAGGAGGAAATCGGAAGGAATATTGTGAATATCATCGGGTCTGAGGACACGCCACCAACGAATGCTTCGACTTGAAAAATATCATAGAAAAATTGGTGAGGAAAGGAAAATTAGATCGATTCCTGGCCACCCGAGATGATGATCAAAGAAAAAGACGAAGGGATGAAGATACCGAACGAGCAGAACGATCACCTCGGACACCAGAAAGACACGTCCACATGATACATGGTGGATTCGCAGCAGGAGGGATCTCCAAATCTTCCGGCAAAAGGTATCTCAAAGAAGTATGTCATGTCGAAGGAGAGGAGGAAGCACTCAACATCCCAGTGATAACATTCACTAAGGAGGACGCGTCCGGCATCATCACAGGACACGACGATCCCATGGTCATCACCATCATATTGGCAAACGCCAACCTACACCGCACCTTAATAGACCAAGGGAGTTCTGCCGACATATTATTCAAGACAGCCTTTGATAAACTCGGCTTAGAAGAAAAAGAACTTAAGGCATATCCAAACAGTCTGTTCGGGTTAGGAGATACCCCGGTTCGACCACTAGGATATATATCACTACATACAACCTTCGGAAAAGGAGACCAATCCAGGACCCTCAAAATAGAATACATCGTAGTCAATGTAAGTTCAGCTTACAATGCTCTCATAGGTCGGACAACACTCAACCAACTCGGCGCAATAGTCTCGACCCCACACCTATGTATGAAGTTCCCAACACCAAAAGGGATAGCCACGATAAAAGCTGACCAAAAGATGGCACGTCGCTGTTATAACAAAAGCTTAAACCTCAGAGGCAAAGGAGAAGAGTTCCACGCAATCGAGTTGGGCGGAGTTCAACAACGAGAAGATCTTCGCCCCCAACCAGAAGGTGAGATAGAAAAAATTCAGATCGGGGACACCTCGGAAAAAACAACTAATATCGGCACAATCCTCAAAGGAGGATTAAAAGAATTGCTAATACAATTCTTATGAGATAATGTCGATCTCTTCGCATGGAAAGCCGCGGACATGCCAGGCATAGACACTAAGCTAATGTGCCACAAGTTGGCGGTCTATCCAGGATCTCGACCGGTGCAGCAGAGACGAAGAAAGCTTGGGCCAGAGTGATCCCAGGCTGTGGAAGAGCAAGTACAAGCACTGCTGGAAGCGGATTTATAAGAGAAGTCAAGTACCCACTATGGCTAGCCAACGTCGTCTTGGTGAAAAAGTCGAATGGGAAGTGGCGAATGTGCACCGATTACACCGATCTCAACAAAGCTTGTCCAAAAGACCCATACCCACTTCCAAGCATTGACGCTCTGGTAGATGCTTCCTCTGGATATAAATATCTCTCGTTTATGGACGCATACTCGGGATACAACCAAATCCCCATGTACCCACCAGATCAGGAAAAGACCTCGTTCTTAACACCAAAGGCAAACTACTGCTACATCGTGATGCCTTTCGGTCTCAAGAACGCAGGAGCTACTTATCAAAGGCTAATGAATAAAGTCTTCTCAGATCACATTGGAAAAATTATGGAAGTTTATGTGGATGACATGTTGATAAAAACGCAAACCGAAGATACATTATTATCCGACTTGGCTCAAGTGTTTGACACCATAAGGAAACACAACATGCGACTCAATCCCGCAAAATGTACCTTCGTAGTAGAAGCAGGCAAATTCTTAGGTTTCATGCTCACACAAAGGGGAATTGAAGCAAATCTAGACAAATGTCAAGACATACTCAACATGAAGACCCCAACCTGTGTCAAAGAAGTACAACAACTCAACGGGAGATTGGCCGCCCTATCCCGATTCTTAGCAGGAGCTGCGATAGGATCTCTCCCCTTCTATGCCACTCTAAGAAAGGGAAAATAGTTCGAATGGACGACAGAATGTGAGCAAGCCTTCAAAGACTTCAAGGAATTCTTAGGACGGCCACTATCCTATCTCGACCACGAGAAGGAGAACCGCTCATATTATATCTCGCAATAGGGAGCCGGACAATAGCCTCAGCACTAGTCAGAGAAGACGAAAATGAGCAATAACCTGTCTACTTCATTAGCAAGGCACTACAGAGATCCGAACTGAACTACCAGAAAATAGAAAAATTTGCCTATACTCTTATCCTAACATCTTGACGACTCCGCCCGTACTTCCAGGCTCACACCATTAAGGTTCGAACTAACCAGCCCATAAAAGGAATATTGCCGAAAATAGATTTAGCAGGCAGAATTCTACAGTGGGCAGTCGAGTTGTCAGAGTTTGACCTCAAATATGAAGCTCGGACGGCCATCAAATCGCAGTATCTGGCCGATTTTATCGCAGAATTCACAGATGCCCTAGAAACCCCCACAGAATGGAATCTTTACGTGGACGGTTCTTCAAATAAAACTGGAAGCGGTGCGGGCGTGATAATAGAAAGCAACCAAGGAACCCAGGTTGAGCTCTCCCTCAAGTTCGGGTTCCCGGCCTCAAACAACCAGGCGGGATATGAAGCGTTATTAGCTGGTTTGAAGTTGGCTAAAGAGGTCGGAGCTCAAAAACTCAACATTTACAGCGATTCACAAGTGGTCACATCATAAATAACAGGGAGCTACCAAGCCAAAGATCCCACCATGAAAAAGTATTTGGATAAAACCAAGGAACAGCTCGGACAAGTTGGGGAGTATAAGATCTGCCACATACCCCGCGAACAAAATGCCCGAGCTGACGCACTCTCAAAACTAGCCAGCACCAAACCAGGGGGTAACAACAGAAGCCTTATCCAGGAAATGTTGCAGAACCCGTCAATCTCGGAAGAGGAAAAAGTCTTGACCATAACAAGTCAGGACCAAGGATGGATGACCCCTATAGCCAACTACCTCAGAACAGGAACACTCTCCACAGAAGAAAAGGAGGCAAAGAGGTTAAAAAGGGAGGCACAGTACTACACCGTCATAAACAACATCCTGTACAAAAGAGGAATCTCAACACCTTTACTAAAATGTGTGCCAACCTCCAACACAAAGGAAGTGCTAGAAGAAATACACGGCGGTATTTGTGGCAATCATCTCGGAGCACGAGCTCTCGCCAAAAAAGTACTCCGAGCGGGATTTTATTGGCCAACTCTACAGAAAGAAGCCACAGAATTTGTAAAGACATGCCCACCATGTCAGAAACATGCCAACTTTCACATCGCCCCGCTAGAAGAGCTCATCAGCGTGACCTCACCTTGGCCGTTTGCAAAATGGGGACTCGATCTTCTCGGCCCTTTCCCACAGGGATCAGGACAAGTTAAATTCCTCATAGTATGGGTAGATTACTTTACAAAGTGGATCGAGGCAGAGCCCCTGGCCAATGCCACCACTCAAAGAAGCCAGAAATTTTTATATAGAAACATTGTCACAAGGTTCGGGGTTCCATATTCAATAACCACAGACAATGGCACTTAATTCACAGATGCAGGCTTCAGAAAACTAGTAGCCGACTTGAATATAAAGCACCAGTACACCTCCGTCGAACATCCACAAGCCAATGGGCAGGCCGAAGCTGCTAACAAAGTCATATTGGCCGGATTAAAATGGAGATTACAAGATGCAAAGGGAGCCTGGGCAGAAGAGCTTCCACAGGTCCTGTGGGCATATCGAACAACGCCACATTCCACCACGAAGGAATCCCCCTTCCGATTAGCATACGGAATAGAGGCGATGATTCCAGTAGAGATTGAGGAAGGGTCGCCCAGAGTAGTTCACTACAATGAGGGAGCAAACTCCCAACTTCAGAGAGAAGAGCTCGACTTCTTACCCGAAATCCAAGAAAGAGCTCGGATCAGGGAAAAAGCTCTAAAACGCCGAATGGCTTCCAGATATAATCAAAAGGTAGTGCCAAGAATTTTTGTAGAAAATGATCTCATCCTAATCCGAAATGACATCGGAACAACTCGACCAGGAGAGGGAAAGCTGGCAGCAAACTGGAAAGGACCCTACCGAGTTGTAGAAGTACTTGGAAAGGGCTACTACAGACTGTCTGAACTCGATGGACAAGAGCTTCCCAGGTCATGGCACGCCTGCAACCTCAGAAGGTACTACAGTTAGAAAAGATAAAAGATCTCATCATTGGATGCACTCTTTTTCCTGAAAAGGTTTTTTAATGAGGCACCAAGTTGAGACTCAGACAAAACCCATATGTATATATTTGCATTTTTCCTTTAAATAAAATATATTTTAGATATTCTACAAAGATTTCAAGACGCATTAATCTGAAGCATTCATCGTCCGATTATAAAGCAACAGATCGGCAGAAAGTGAAAAATAATTTCACTGCACGATCATGATAAAGACAACCGTCCGATAAAGGTGAAAACGCGATTCACCTAAAGGACGATCTAGAGACGACAACCACTTTTTACAAATCGGCAAAGATGAACACAGAATAATGTAAGAAGTTATCGAAAGTGATCTAAAAAAGAACCTGACGAGGTCTTACGGATTGCTAAAATAATAACTTAAAGACTGGTCGACGTTGAGAAGTCGGACCAAGTCAACCCAAGTTATAAGTAAACCCTAGAAAGAGGTCTGGCCAACCCTATTAAAGAGGATTACTTTAACTTAGAAGGGCTCGACATGACAAAGTCAGCCCAAAATGAAAAGTTATAAAAGTAATCCCTGAAAGAGACCTGACAAAGGTCCAAGAAAGAGGATTACAAAAAATAACTTAAAGGAGACCGGTATAACCAAGTCGGACTCTTACTACTTAAAAGTTATCAAAATAGTCCCTGAAAGAGATCTGACAAAGATCCAAGAAAGAGGACTACAAAAAATAACTTAAAGGAGACCGGTATAACCAAGTCGGACTCCTACTACTTAAAAGTTATCAAAATAGTCCCTGAAAGAGATCTGGCAAAGATCCAAGAAAGAGGACTACAAAAAATAACTTAAAGGAGACCGGTATAACCAAGTCGGACTCCTACTACTTAAAAGTTATCAAAATAGTCCCTGAAAGAGATTTGACAAAGATCCAAGAAAGAGGACTACAAATAACTTAAAGGAGACCGACCTAACGAACTCGGACTCCTACAACTGAAAAGTTATAAAAGTAATCCCTGAAGGAGACCTAGCAAAGGTCCAAGACACAGGATTACGAGAATAGCTTAAAAGGGGATCAACGTCAAGAAAGCATACAAAGCAAAGAAAACTAAAGAAACAAGTTGGACCCCCACAACCACGACCTCAAAGGATTCAAGCTACAAATAACATAACAAAAACAACCCAAGGAGGTCGAGCCACAAGATTTCGACATCAGCAGAAAACAGAAAAGATGCCTAGTCAAAAAACTACTTTTTACAGAGTTATAAGGCCTCGAAAGGCCACCAAAGACTACTATCAAAAAGATAGCAAGCTATTGTTTCTTTTTCAAAATAAAAGTTGCTAGATAAGCAACTAAGAAGTATCAGCAAATAAATAAAAGAGTTCTAAAAAAGCCCACAAGCCGGGCCACTACACAAATTTTAAGAAAAGATCAACAAGCATCAGGAGCTTTCTTGGCAGCATCAGGACAAGGAGAAGGAGGGCGAGTCTGGATCGGCACAGCATCCACAGTTCTATCCTCCATATTCAGGATCTGGCAATCCGGGTCGGGCACAGCGGGGAGAACCGAAGAGGTCGGCACTTTGGTAGAAGACACAGGAGTAACGACATCATCATCATCACCCTCATCATCAGGGACAATCTTGCCATCCCTGACAATATTATCCAGGCTAAAAAGGGTGAGGTCGGCCTCGGGAGCAATGACCTGAACTTGCTCCCTCAAGTTCTCATAAGCAGCAGTCACGCTGCCAACGAGATGACTTTGGAGCTCAGCATAATCTTCCCGAACACTGTCAAGCTCCTCCTTCAGGCGCATCACTTCCCGATAAGATGAAAGGTAACTCTCCTTGTGCATCAAGACTGCGTCCTCAGCCAACCTCAAAGAAGCCGCCAATGACTGAGAGCTCGCCTCCTCATTCTTCAAGTCCTTCTCCAGCTTGGCTACCTTCGTCTCAAGCTCCTCCTTTAGCTCCTTCATCCGATCAAACTCCTGTTTCGCCTCCTCCATAAACGCTTTAGTAGCGTGGAGAGGGAGATTCTGAGCAGTCCGATATATGGCAGCCGACATGTACGCCATCTTCACATGATTTCGGGCCATGAATTCCAAGTGATGGAGGATGGAAACATCGTCCATGGAGAGAGTGCCATAAGGACCGATTTGTTGATCCACGAATTCAATAGCATTAAAATCAAGAGCATCGAGGTCAAAAGGCTCAGCAATCTTTTGTTTTTTATTGGGAGGAGCAACAGAAGGAGCAGCAGAGGTGACGTGAGGATCTACCAAACGAACTCGGGGTGTAGGGATCACCTTCTTCACCCCGGCGGAACTCTGCACCAATGGCTTCTCGTGCACTTGGGAAGATCCCTCCCCAGCCGCCTGGGCAGCAGCATTTCTGGCAGCAGTCGCCCTCTGCGCCCTCTTATAAGCTTTCATGGATTCATTATTCTTCATTGCCTCTACAAACAAAACAGAAAACTCAACTACAAGTCGGATAAGTCGGAAAGGACAGCTACAAGCAACATAAACAAAATAATAAAAGAAACACAAGATACCCAGTTCAGTTTGAAGAAGAGTAGGATTGGTTAGAAATTTCTTTGTGTCAAGATGGGGAGGTTGACCCCAGCGTTCTTCCAAGATAGTCACAAAGACTCGCTCAGCCTCATCCAACATCTCCCACGAATACCTGGAGACCCTCACATCTTTTTGCCATTCCAAGGGAAAAGCAGGTTCGTCATTCTCATCTAGAAAAAAGGGCCGAGCTCCTTCAACAGCTCAGACCTTGAAAAAGTAGTTTTTAAAATCACGGAACGACTCGTCAAACATGGAAAAAACCTTCTTCCCCTGGGTAGAACGAAAGGAGACCCAGGCCGACTTTTTTTTTACCACACCGGGCTTAGTCAAGACAAACAGATAGAAAAAGAGAGATTGGGAAGCAGGAATACCAAAACCATCGCACAGCAATTGGAAAATTTTAATAAAACCCTAGGAATCGGGGTGAAGTTGAGAAGGGGCAACATTACAAGACCATAACAGGTCGGTTTCGAATTTGGTAAAAGGAAGGGTGATACCCAGCTGACCAAAGAAAAAATCATAAGCATAAAAGAAAGGGCGACCATCAACAACTCGAGTCGAAAAGCAGACTCTCTCGTCAGAAGAGGGAGGGACAAGTTCATAGTTCATCTCATCACCAGAATTACTACAGACACTGTGAAACTGCCTAAGCTGAAGTACAAAATTCAGAATCAACCAGCGAGATACACATAAGAACCATGGAGTCCACCCAATCAGCCATACCCGCGGGAACCTAGGAAGGCATTTCGACAACGTTATTTCGGGAAGACATGAGGTTAACTAAATCCTACAAAAAGAAAAAAAGAATGGATTACTCAAAAACATCTCGGACAGAGGGCAAAACATCTCGACGGGCGGATAAACAAAAAGGGAAAACCCCAAGACTCAAGACAAAGGTCTTGGGGCATCCCTTGGAAGCAGTAAACAAGCAAGGTTTTCAAGTTATTTCTACGGCCTACATCCCAGCACTCATCAAAAAAAGAAAACGAAAGAAAACAAAAGAAAGCGAAAATGCAAAAGGTCCACTCTCATACAGTTTATCAGAAGAAAGCACTATTTCTACAGTTTATCAGAAATGGCCAAGAAAGGCGCAAACTTTTTCGAAATCAAGCAAAAAATCATTAGCAAAGAACAAGCACCAACACCGAGCATACCAAATAGAAATCATCAAAGACACAGCCTTTTTCCAGAATCAAACAAATTATCATCAAAAGCACAAACAAGAAATAACATGCAGAAGCCCTAAGCACATTAAAGCAATAGGAAAGGCGAAAAGATTCATACAAAAGGATGAAGAAACTTCAGAGCACGCATTACGACAGTAACCAGGCACAGTAAAAGTAGAAAGATCCAAACTTCCCTCAAAGCAAAATCGCAACTTAATCACAAAAAGCCAAAGCAGCGAAAGAGAAAGAAAGTACGAATGGAACTCACCTGGAGAAGAGAAAAGCTTCAAAGGAAAGAAGGAGATGTAAAAATGAAAGTTGTCCCGAGAATCGCCAAGCGACGCCGCAATGCAGGAAAAGAAGAAACGTAGGCGAAAAACAGAGAACGAGAAAAACGGAGGAAAATGGTGAAGAAGTTACGAAAGAGCAAAGAAGAGAAACCTTTTCTGAGTTTTCAAAAATCAAAATAAAGAGCCAAAGGAAAAATGGGGCAATTAATACTAATTAATTAGGGTATTAAACCCTCGCACGTTCCCCAGGACAAAGCGCTAATACAAAAGCGCGCGCTTTTAGAGAAAAACGTTCTACATTCAAAAGATTCTACAAAAGGAAGAAATCGACAAAATGCTTGAGTTCGGCTTCGTCAGAGAAGGACCGAAGTCAAAGACTCGACCTCAACAAAAAGACCGAGCTCAAGCAGGGGCACTGTTCATACCCTGGGTCGAGTTACCCGACCCGGGATGATTGGCGACAAAGCGACCGACCTCTTCAGGTCAGACTACCCGACCTCTTCTAAAGAGCTCGGCCAAATTGACAGGAAAGCCCAATAAAGGGCCCAAATAGAGGAACACGACCCAAATCCAAAAGCAATCCCAGCCTATAGAGATAAAGGCGGTTCCCTTGAAAATAAGCTGACTTCATCCAAAACAGGATAAGATAAGATAAGATAACTAACTTATCTTATCAGAAAGGTCAGCCCCCACTACTATAAATACACTGGAGCACCCAGGTATAACTCATACTCTGATTCTACATAACACCTGTTTAATACCCATGCTAACTTAAGCATCGGAGTCTCTTGCAGGTACCCCCCACCCTTCGGTGACAGAGGATCAGCAGCACGTCCAAGTCCAAACAAGTCGGACGTACCAGCTCCGGCCTCCATTCACCAGCCGAACACATCGATTCCGACCATCACTGAGGATCTCGTCCGAGATCGACCTACAGTTTCAGGTAACCCTCGGAACACCTTCCCTCACCATCTTTTCTATGATGTTCTTTAAATCGAAGCACTCATTGGTGGAGTGACCTCGCACTCAATGGTATTCACAATACTCATTCCGATTTCCTCCCCCTCTTTTGCCTTTGAGTGGCCGAGCTGGGGGTATTTTCTCTGTGTGGCAGACTTCTTTGTATACGTCAACTAGGGATACCTTGAGAGGAGTGTAATTGTGGTATTTTTTGATTTTCTCCCCTTGCCGATCTTCTTTCCTTTTGGATGGTGAGTCTTTGTCCCCGTTGGATTCCGGGGTATCTTTCAGTGTAGTATCTGTATTTTTGTGCGGCGTTCTATCTTCTAGATCTGAATCGTGGTCGTTGTCATGGTCGTCCGCCATTGTGTTGGGATGACTTCCAGGTTCCCCGGCAACGGCGCCAATGTTTCGAGGGTTACCTGAAACTGGAGGTCGATCTCGAATGAGATCTTCTGTATTGGTCAGAGATGGTGTGTCCGGCTGGCTGGTGGCGGCCAGAGCTGTTGTGTTCGACTTGTTGGACTTGCTGCACTGCTGATCCTTGGTCACCGGAGGGTGGGGGGTACCTGCAAGAGACTCCGATGCTTAAGTTAGCACGGGTATTAAGCAGGTTTATTGTAGAATCAGAGTATGAGTTATACCTGGGTGCTCCAGTGTATTTATAGTAGTGAGATGTGACCTTCTTTGGATAAGATAAGTTAGTTATCTTATCTTATCTTATCTTTTGTTGAGGTCAGCTTATCTTTCGTGGAACCGCCCTTGTCTCTATCGGCTTGGGCTGCCTTTGGATCTGGGTCGTATTCCTTTAGTTGGGCCCTTCTTTGGGCTTTTCCTGTCGCTTTGGCCGACTTCTTCGTAAAGAAGTCGGTCCGCTTGACCTAAAGAGGTCGGTCGCTCTGCTACTGAACATCCTGGCTCGGTCATCTCGACCCAGGGTATGAACAGGTCGCCTAGAGTGGTCCATTACAATGAAGAAGCCAACTCCCAACTTCAAAGGGAAGAGCTCGACCTACTCCCTGAAATCCAAGAAAGGGCTCGGATCAGGGAAGAAGCATTAAAACGTCGAATGGCTTCCAGATATAATCAAAAGGTAGTGCCAAGAGGTTTCGCTGAGAATGATCTCATCCTAATCCGAAATGATATTGGAACAACTCGACCCGGAGAAGAAAAGCTGGCAGCAAACTGGAAAGGACCCAACCGAGTCATAGAAATACTTGGGAAGGGCTACTACAGACTATCCGAACTCGACGGGCGAGAACTTCCTAGGTCGTGGCACGCCTGCAACCTAAGAAGGTACTATAGCTAGAGAAGGTAAAAGATCTCAACATAGGATGCACTCTTTTTCCTGAAAAGATTTTTTAATGAGGCACCAAGTTGAGATCCAGAAAACTCTATATGTACATATTTTCATTTTCTTTTAAATAAAATATATTAGACGTTCTACAAAGTTTTCAAGACGCATTAATCTTAAACATTCATCGTCCTATTATAAAGCGACAGATTGGCAGAAAGTGAAAAACAAATTCATTGCACGATCACGATAAAGACCAACAAAGATGAAAACCAAATTCATCTAAAGGTCGACTAAACGAGGATTTAATCCACTTTCTACAAATCGGCAAAGATGAAAACAGAATAATGTAAGAAGTTATCGAAAGTGATCCGGAGAAAGGACCTGACGAGGTCCTGATGGATTGCTAAATAATAACTTAAAAGACTAGCCGACGTTAAGAAGTCGGACCAAGTCAAACCAAGTTATAAGTAAACCCTGGAAAGAGGTCTGGCCAACCCTATAAAAGAGGATTACTTTAACTTAGAAGGGCTCGACATGACGAAGTCGGCCCAAAATACAGTTATAGAAGTAATCCCTGAAAGAGACCTGAACAAGGTCCAAGAAAGAGGATTACAAAAGTAACTTGAAAGGGCCCGACATGACAAAGTCGGCCCAAAACACAAAGTTATAGAAGTAATCCCTGAAAGAGACTTGAACAAAGTCCAAGAAAGAGGATTACAAAATAACTCGATCCGACATGACGAAGTCGGTCCAAAACACAAAGTTATAGAAGTAATCCCTGAAAGAGTCTTGAACAAAGTCCAAGAAAGAGGATTACAAAATAACTCGATCCGACATGACGAAGTTAGTCCAAAACATAAAGTTATAGAAGTAATCCCTGAAAGAGACCTAAACAAGGTCCAAGAAAGAGGATTACAAAAATAACTTGAAAGGGCCCGACGTGACAAAGTCGGCCCAAAACACAAAGTTATAAAAGTAATCCCTGAAAGAGACTTGAACAAAGTCCAAGAAAGAGGATTACAAAATAGCTTATCCCGACATGACGAAGTCAATCCACATAAAGTGCAAAGGCTACAAAAAGTAATACTTGCCAGAGACCTCACAAAAGGTCCAAAATAACAGAATTTTTTCCTAAAAAGGAATCAAAGCCAAAAGCACAAAAGCCACTCAAAGAGATCGAGCGACAAGACCCCAAGCACCACCAAAAGCCTAGAAAAAGTGCCTAGACGAGATAAAGATCGATATGATACTAAAGGCGCGAAGTTGTGATAAAAACAAATTCAAAGGGGCTACCCAAATTAGCCCCAAGAACTTGAAAGCTATTTTTTTTTTTTTAGCCTAAGGTTGTTAAACAAGCATCTAAACAAGTGTCAACAGTCAGCAAAATGAAATTTACAAAATAAAGAGTTTAAAAGACCACAAGTCGGGCTATCTACACAATCAAGATAAAAAAGTTCAGTTAAACATCAGCAGTCTTCCCGGTAGCATCAGCACGGGGAGAAGGAGGGCGAGTCTGAATGGGCACAGCATCCACAGTCCCATCATCCCGATTCAGGATTTGACAGTTCGGATCGGGTACGGGATGACCGACCTCAACTGAAGGAACTGTAGAAGTTGACACTTTGACAGTAGGCGCAGGGGGAGGTTCGACATCATCATCATCCGGGTCGTCAGGAACAATCTTACCATCCCTCACAACATTGTCTAGGCTGAAGAGAGAGAGGTCGACCTCGGGAGCCAGAATCCGAACCTGCTCCTTCAGGTTCTCATAAGCAACATTCACGCTGCCAACAAGGTGACCTTGGAGCTCGGAGTAATCAGCTCGGGCAGACTTCAACTCCTCTCTCAGACGCATTACCTCCCGATAGGATGTAACATAGCTGTCTTTATGCCTCAATGCCGTGTCCTCGGCCAACCTCACAGAAGTTGCCAAGGCAAGGGAGCTAGCCTTCTCGCTCTCCAGCTCCTTCTCCAGTTTTGTCACTTTCACTTTGAACCCCTCCTTCAAGCCCTTCATCCGGTCAAACTCATGTTTAACCTCCTCCATGAAGGCTTTGGTGGCATGAAGAGGAAGATTTTGGATAGTTCGGTACAAGGCAGCCCCCATGTGCGCCATCTTAACACTACTCCGAGTTATAAAGTCCAAATGGCGAAGGAGCGATACATCATCCATAGGGAGGACACCGTAAGGACCGATCTCCTGATCTACGAACTTGACCGCGTCAAAATCAGGGGCATCAAGGTTGAAAGGCTCAATGGTTTTTTGCTTTTTGTTAGGAGGAGCACCAGAAGTAGCAACAGAGGCTTGGGAGGATCAATCGAACGAACCTGGGGAGTCGAGATTACCTTCCTCGCCCCAGGTGAGCTCGGCACGGCCGGCTTTGACTGAGCCTGGGATAATCCCTCCCTGGCCGCCTTGGCCGAGACGTTTTTGGCTGCGGTAGCTTTCCTCGCCCTTTTGAAGGCCTTCATAGATTCATTATTCTTAATCATCTCTGCAAGCAAAGCACAACAGTAAGGAATCAATTAACAAATCAGAAAAGAGCATTTTGACAACAATATAGGAGCAGACAAAAGAGGAAAATCAAAAAATTAACTACCCAGCTCAGTTCGGAGGAGAGAGGGATTGGTTAAAAATTTCTTTGTGTCGGGATGGGCAGGCTGACCCCAGGTCTCTTCCAGAACAGTCACGAAAGCTTGCTCAGCCTCATCCAACATTTCCCATGAATATCTAGATACCCTCACGTCCTTTTGCCATTCCAAGGGAAAGGCGGGCTCGTCATTTTCATCCAGAAAAAAATGGCCGAGCTCCTTCAACAGCTCGGACTTTAAAAAAGTAATTTTTAAAATCACGGAAAGATTCATCAAACATGGAGAAGACCTTCTTTCCCTGGGAAGCTCGGAAAGAAACCCAAGCAGCTTTCTTCTTTACTACCCCAGGCTTCGTCAAAACAAAGAGATAGAAGAAAAGAGATTGCGAGGTAGGAATACCGAATCCATGACACAACAATTGAAAGATTTTTATGAAACTCCAGGAATTGGGGTGAAGTTGAGAAGGAGCAACATTACAGGACCATAACAGGTTGGTCTCAAAATCAGTAAAAGGAAGGGTGATACTCATCTGGCCAAAAAAGAAATCGTAAGCATAGAAAAAAGGGCGATCTCCAGCAACCCAAGTAGAGAAACAAACTCTCTCTTCAGAAGTGGGAGGTACAAGTTCGTAATTCTTTTCCTCACCAACACTACTACAAACCCTATGAAATTGCCTAAGCTGCTGGTAAAATTCAGAATCAACCAAAGAAACACACAAAAGAACCATTGAATCCACCCAATCAGCCATGCCCTCAGGGACCTGGGAAGATGTCTCAACAATGTTCTTGCGAGAAGACATGAGGTCAACTAGTCCTACAGCAAGAAGAAAAAAAAATAGATTACTAATCCAAAAACATCTCGGATAAAAAACAAAACATCTCAGAACAGCTCGGACAAGCACGACACGGAGCAATACAAACAAAAAGAAACCCCCGGGACCCACACTAAAGATCCAGGGGCATCCTTTTTGGGGCAAGTTAGGGAGCGAGGACTCAATGAAACCTACAATTTTACATCTCTAGACGTCTTGACAGGAAGATAACACTCCGAGAAGAAAAGCCACGAGTTACAAATCGAAAATGATCAAAATAATTACCTCCCAAAATTCACAGTCTCAGACAGAACTAACAAGCAACAAAAGCATCAAGAGGAAGTCAAGAAAACGCACTCCGAACAAAAGGCGAAAAGGACATTATGGGTATCGTTATCTCCTACAAAGGTACAGCAACAAGGAAAGCCACCAAAACAGAGCAGAAGTCAAGGGGCAATCTTTTGAAATTGTGAGCAAGATACAGTTTTTTCAAAAAAACAGCCAGAAGCGACAGTAGAACAGGCAAAGCCCTAGGAAGCCTCAAACAAAAATACCAGGAGTATGCGTAAAAACGAAAAAGAAAAAACACATTACAGCGACAAGCAAACACAAGATCATAGAAAGGTTCAAGCTTTTTTTGACATGCAGTCAGATATCAAAGAAAACCAAAGATAAAGCAACAAAAAAGTGAAGAAACTATAAATAGAACCAACCTGGAAAAAAGAGGAAAGCTTTGGAAGAGTTGAAAATAGAAAGACGGAATCGCCAGATCGCTGAATGATGCCGCAACGCAAGAAAAGGCAAGATATAGGCGAAAAATAGAAAGCGAGAGAACGAAGGGAGAAGTTACAAAGAAAATGAAAGAAAGAAACCGTTTCTGATTGCGAAAATTCAAAATAAAATCCAAGGGAAACGGAGAAATTAATACTAATTAATGAAGGTATTAAACCCTCACACGTTCCCAAGAACAAAGCGCTGATATAAAAAGTGCACGCTTTTAGAGAAAAACGTTCCACATTCAAAAAAAGGCTCTACAAAGAAAGGAATCGACAAAATGCTCGAGTTCGGCTTCACTAGAGAAAGATCGAAGTCAAAGATTCGACCTCAAAGTAAAAAACCGAGCTCAAGCAGGGACACTGTTCATACCCCGAGTCGAACGATCCAATCCGGGATGTTCAGTAATAAAGCGACCGACCTCTTCAGGTCAGGCTATCCAACCTCTTCTCAAAGAGGTCGGTCGAATCGACAGGAAAGCCTAGTAAGGGGCCCAAATAAGAGGAACACGACCCAAATCCAAAGGCAGTCCAAGCCTATAGAGATAAGGGCGGTTCTCCTAAAAGATAAGCTGACCTCAACTCAAAGATAAGATAAGATAAGATAACTAACTTATCTTATCTAAAAAGGTCACTCTACAACCATTATAAATACACTGGAGCACCCAGGTATAACTCATACTCTGATTCTACTACAAACCTGTTTAATACCCATGCTAACTTAAGCATCGGAGTCTCTTGCAGGTACCCCCCACCCTCCGGTGACGAAGGATCAGCATTGCAGCCAGTCCCACAAGTCGAACACGACAGCTCCGGCCGCCATCCACCAGCCGGACACGTCATCTCCGACCAGTACAGAAGATCTCATCCGAGATCGACCTATAGTTTCAGGTAACTCTCGGAACAGTATGTATTGAGGTGGTATATGTGAGAATGGTGATTCTTGGGAGTAATAGTGTTGAAATATGGGTGGTCCTAAGTATAGCTCATATGGTGGTTGGTGTGGTGGGTAAGGATTAGGATCATATGAAGGTGTTTGGTGGTATGAGGCTTGTGAGCATGGTTGAGGGATATGTTGTGGAGGAGGTTCATAGGTATATGGTGGTTATGATTGATAATCACAAGGAGGTCCACCATAGCCATTGGATTGGTATTGGTGCACGAAATTGACTTCGCAATATTCGCACAGATAGACCGGCAAGTGCACCGGGTCGTCCAAGTAATACCTCAGGTGAGTGAGGGTCAATCCCACGGAGATTGTTGGTTTGAACAAGGAATGGCTATCTTGTAGATCTTAGTTAGGCAGATAGAAAAGATAGGTATTATGGAAAAACGCATAAAAACAGAATAAATAAAATATTACTAGATAAGTGTGAAATCAATTAATAAGAGAACAGTTGAGGCTTCGGAGATGCTTCCTTCTTTTGGGTCAACTTTTCTCACTGCCTACTCCAACTTCTGATGATTCATTCCGTGGCAGGCTGTAAGTGACTAACGCCAGGTCAGTGGTCATTAATCTCCTCTGCTTCAGATCAAACATCATGTCGTGGTCATCCAATCTGAATTGGGGTGAAGCTCCTGCAGTCCATTCCCTTGGTGATCCTACTCAAAGTGCCACAGACAAGGTTAGATCTTTCGAATCAGAGAATGCTGCTCCATTAATTCTAGCCTATACCACAAAGGCCCTAATCGCCTCGTACCTCGGCTGAACTGATGTCTCCAAGTCCCCAACAAAGTCGTGGATTAGCCGTCTAAGAGATGTATAATCAAGCTTATGGTTCAGTACTATCCCGTCAAGGACACGCAAGAACCCATATAGAATAGGGATGACGGTCAAGTTACACTCCCAATTCATTAGGATGAAGAACGGAGATACATCTTAGAATGGAATCAAGCATAGATTGAAATAGAACAATGATATTATTAATCCATAAGAATTAGCAGAGCTCCTAATCTTAACCTAGGAGGTTAGTGAATCATAGCTTACAGAAAAGTGGTGCGGAATTTATAACCCACAAACTAACCGGCAAGTGCACCGGGTCATACCAAGTAATACCTTAGCTGAGTGAGGGTCGATCCCATGAGGATTGATGGATCAAGCAACAATGGTTAAGTGATTGGCTTAGTCAGACAAACAGAAAATGGTATTGAAGGTTCAAAAGCATTAACAGTAAATTCAGAATATCAGAAAGCAAGCAGTAAACAAGTTGTGAATAATATATGGAGAAGCAGTTAAGGCTTCAGAGTTATCTATTTTCCGAATTGACTTTTCTTACTAACTATTTTAATCATGAAAGATTTAATTCATGGCAAACTATATGTGACTAAACCCTAATTCCTTAGTCCTTTTTAGTCTCCTCTAAAATTCATCAACCGCCAATTCTTTGGTCACTAAATTCCAATTAGAGGGTGAAGTTCAATTCTAGTTTATATGCCACAAAAACCCTAATTACCCAAATATAAGAGGATTATATGTCACGTATCCCGTTAAGTCCAGATAATTAGAAATTTAGGAGAAATTATTTTCAAGCTGTTGATCAAGTAAAGAGCTTTTCCAAGTTATACAAGAACTCAATTAGAACAAGGGTCATACTTCCGTTCCACCCAGATTCATAAAATAAAGAACGAAAATAATTCTTGAATTATAAATCAGTACATGAATTAAAATAGAAAAATAATAGTATCAATCCATACAATAGACAGAGCTCCTAACCTTAACAGTGGAGGTTTAGTTGCTCATGGTTCAGAGAGAAAACTAGGATTATGAAAAATTGTAAATTGCAAAATGAGGTAGAAGAGAAGAGATAGCCCAAAGGGCTGATTCTTTTCCCTTTTATATCTAATCCTAATTAATGTAAATTATAATTTCTAAAACTAAATAATATCTTTTTTTATTTTAAAATAAAAATTAAAGTTTTAATCATAATAAATGAAAGATCTCGCATAGCTTGTTGGAGAGGCTTGGGGACCACTTGATTGAAGAAGAGCTTGTGCCCAACTTAAAAAAGGGTTGCGCCTTACTTGGAATAGGCAGCGCATCTTGGCTTGGAATGCTACAGGTGTTGCGCCTTACTTGGAATATAACCTACTCCTTGTGCGTGCTTGTTGTTGTGTATTGCGCCTAACTTGAGAATTCTCAAGTTAGGCGCAGCCTAGGCAGAACTCCTTGGACGCCTCTTGCTCATCTTGGCACCTAACTTGAGAAATCTCAAGTTAGGCGCCACCTTGGCTGCGTTGGATGGATGCATATAAGTGATCTTGGCGCCTAACTTGAGAAACCTCAAGTTAGGCGCCACCCTTGCTGACTTGGTGGAAAATAAGTATAGACTATTATATATCGTTGGAAAGCTCTGAAAGTTAGCTTTCCAACACCACTAGAATCACATCCATTGGATCTTTATAGCTGGAGTTATTCAGGTTTGAGTTCAGAGAGGTCAGGGTTGATAGCATCATTCGCCTTCTTCTCTTTTTCTATGGAAACTCCATCAAATCCAGCCGAATGCTACCTAAAATAAACAGAATTACACATGACTCAAAGTAGCATCAATAGTGGCTAAAAGATAATTAATTCTTGATTAAACTCAAGAAATTGAATGCAAATTCACTAGAAAAAGATAGGAAAGATGCTCACGCAACACAACACCAAACTTGAATTGTTGCTTGTACTCAAACAACCGAAACTAACATAGGCTAAGCATGTGAATTTGCATGAGAGTGAGAGTTCAATTAAGCTCATGTCTCTTCTTGAAGTGGGATTTACGACTGCAATCCTGAATAGTTTTGGCATCTCACTCTCCTTTGAATCAGAAGGATGTCACTGTCATTCGGAATTAGAATCCGGATAATATTATGAATTCTCTCATCTTTTATACTTCAGTTTAATCCTTGAACACAACAAATTTCCTTTAATTCTCTTTTAATTGGTGCTTTGCACCTTAAGCCTAGCCGTGACTTTAAATGTTTTGTCTCAAGCTTCACTTGACACAAAAACACCACAAGCACTTAACTGCGGAACTCTCTTTGAGTTCTGATTTTTCTTTCAATTACTCCCAGACAGTGGTGCTCAAAGCCTTTGGCATACTCTGTTAAATACATTTGATCTCGACTCTTAGTGCTCTGTCTCAATGATTACTTGACACATTCACACCACAAGCATATGACTAGGGAAACAACTCTTTGAGCTTTTAATCATGTCTGACATGCCTAGTCATTAATACTCAGAGCCTTGGACCTTGCTTTTATTTTTCTTTTGCTGTTTCTTTTGCCTCAAGGATTAAGCTTTCACTAATTTCAGAGAATTCATAATGGTTCTCCAAATTCCTGTTCCTTATACATCAACATCCCTTGATTCAAATTCAAACATGCACAGTTTATGTCATGCATTCAGAATCACAAAGAATACCACCACATTTAAGTAAATTAGACTATTCTATGTTATAAACTCTATTTCTCATGCAATACATCTTTTTCTTCTTTTTCTTTTAGATTCAAGCTCATTGAGCAATACATGAGAGACTTTTCAGAATTAAAAATAAATAACAGAATAAAAATAGCAAAATAAACTAGAACCTAGGAATTGAAATAACAAAAGATCATGCAGACATTCAAGTAAAACAGCAGAAACAAGAATATAACATAATAAGAATGGAAGAATGAAAGGAACTCAACCACCTCAGTTATCCTAGTGGTAGTCTCATTCTTTAGGCTGTGCTCCTCCGTGAAGATGATTTACCTCCCTTTGGTGCCATTAAAATAAACAGAAAAGTCACAAACGAACCGACAACACCAAACTTAAAAGTTTGCTTGTCCTCAAGCAAAGAAAAATTAAAAACATGGAGGGACATAAAAAGACGTACGGAGGAGTAACAACAAATATTATTGCAAAAGAAGAATAAAATGATAAAAGGATAAGAGAAGTTAAAATAATTAAAATATATATATTTTTTATTTTATTTTATTTTTTGTATATATATTTTTTTAATTTATATATATAGTGAATAGTGAAT
>NC_029787.2:46663481-46709858 GCF_000816755.2 Arachis ipaensis | reverse complement strand
GGGGCATATATATATATATATGAGGGGGGGAGGGGAACGTATATATATGGAATGGGAAGGGGGTTATAGACGCGGGATCACGAAGGGGAATATATAGTGAATGAAATAAAGGGAAGTGGATCTATTCAGGGGTGGGGACCAATGCTATTGATTTGGTTCAGAAATCATTGATTTGGTGAGGAAATAGAACCAAATAGGAAGCTGGCGCCTAACTTCATTTATACGTGCGCCTAACTTGATGCAAGATCCAGACTCAGCGTCTAACTTCAATTGTGGTGCGCCCAACTTGATGTGTGGAATTAAGGCCTGCGTCTAACTTGGGGCTGTGGTGTGCCTAACTTGAGGCCAAGAAAGAGAACTCTGCTCCTTACTTGAAGAATCTATGTGCCTAACTTGAATTGGATCCCTATACTCTTTGCACCTAACTTCAAATGGAGCTGCGCCTAACTTGTAATTGGTTGTGCCTAACTTAAGGCCTCCTGAGAGTACAAGTACCTGCTGTGCCTAACTCGAAATTGGTTGCGCCTAACTTGCCTTGAGTCTTCACACCTTGCGCCTAACTTGAAAATCCTCAAGTTAGGCGCAGACCCTCCAGAAAGAAATAGTCCTTGATGCGTAGTATGCGGCGCCTAACTTGAAAAGTCTCAAGTTAGGCGCAGACCTTCCAGAACAGAATTCTCCTCTGCGCGTAGTATGTGGTGCCTAACTTGAAATTTTCAAGTTAGGCGTCAACTCTTCGGAATCAATATACTCCTCTCCTGACGTTCGTAGCTCAGTATTCAGGAACCTATTTCTGTTTCAATAACTCTGCATGATCTAAACACACGTAAAACAAAGGAAAAACAGGAAAAACTCAACGAAAACTAAATAAATAACAAAATTAAACCAACCGAAATCAAACTAAAGGATACAAAAACATCGGGTTGCCTCCCGACAAGCGCTTCTTTACCGTCACTAACTTGACGGTTAGCTCCTCTAGGGAGGAGGATCATAGGGGCTCAGCTCTTCACCCCTCACTTTGAACTTCTTTTCTGTGTCTCTCTATAAAGTAGCTCAATATGCTCCAAAGAGAGGATTCGATTTACTGTATAAGTCAACACTGGATTGCTAGTCAACACCGCCTTCATTCTTGGGGAGAAATCTTCAGTGAGGATCTTTTTGTTTCTCCATCCTCTGGGTACTTTCTTTTTAGGACCCTCCTCCTTGGTGGATGATGCACTCCCGACACCAAATTTAGGTTTGATGTTAGGAGAAATTTTATTGATTGTCACCAAAGGAGGTTTGAGCTGTAGATTCTGCTGTGCATCATCAAGGGGTTCTTGAAGGTTTGGAGTAATAAGCTCAGTCTGGATGCACTTCTTCTCTTCACCTGCTGAATGCATATCTTTGAAGACAAGAAAGACCAATTGTTCATTATGCACTCTAAGTACTAATTCACCCACTTCTACATCAATTTGAGCTTTCCCAGTGGCAAGGAATGACCTTCCTAGAATTATAGAGGCATTCTCATCCTCCCCTGTGTCAAGAATCACAAAATCTGCTGGGAGGAAGAAATTACCCACTTTGACCAAGATATTCTCTACTAATCCATATGCAGGCTTTATAGATTTGTCTGCCATCTGTAATGCTATCCTTGTGGGTTGTGCCTCTTGGATTTGTAACTTTTGCATCACAGACAAGGGCATTAAATTGATGCTTGCTCCCAAATCACATAATGCTTTCTCAAAGGTGGTGCTCCTAATGGTATATAGGATTTGAAAGCTCCCTGGGTCTGGCATCTTCCTTGGCAAGTTATTCTGAATGATGGCACTACATTCCTTAGTCAGAACCACTGTCTCATCTCCCTTTAAAGGCTTCTTCTTTGACAATAGCTCCTTCATGAACTTGACAAAGAGAGGCATTTGCTCCAAAACCTCAGCAAAAAGAATATTGATTTGCAAATTTATGAAGGCTTCTAAGAACTTCAAAAACTGCTTGTCTTTGGTCTCCTTTTGAAGTCTCTGAGGATATGGCATTTTAGGCTTGTACTCAGGCACCTTAGGCAATGTAGGATAAGTGTCAAGAGAGTCTCGGAACGGGTTATCTGCACACTTTGGAGGGACGTGTTCCACCTCCTCTTTCTTCTCATCTGGAGCTTCTTTTTCAACTGGCTCCTCATTAATTTGTGCTTCCATACTTGCCACTTGTCCACTTATCAAGGTGATAGCCTTACACTCCTCTCTCGGATTTGGAATTGTGTTACCCGGAAGGCTATTTGCAGTCCTCTGATCAATTTCATTAACTTTTGTGGCTAATTGACCCATCTGAATCTCCAAGTTCTTGATGGATGTTCTGGTTTCATGTATAAAACTCGCCATTAGTGCTTCCAAATCAGTAGTATTCTGAGACTGAGGAGTTGCTTGCTAAGATGACTGAAGCTGGTGGTTATTAAAATTCTGTTAAAAACCGCTCTGAGAATTATTATTAAAATTCTGTGGTCTCTGAGGTTGGTCCCTCCATCCAAAGTTTGGGTGATTTCTCCACCCCTGATTGTAGGTCTTTGAATATGGATCATTATTGGGGAGTCTAGGAGCACTCCCCATGTAATTGACCTATTTAGAAGAAGATTGAGCATAATCATAATTCTCATTTTGCATAAAATTACTTGTCATGTGATGAGCGGATAATTTATACGCTTTTTGGCATTGTTTTTAGGTAGTTTTTAATATGTTTTAGTCACTTTTTATTATATTTTTATTAGTTTTTAAATAAAAAACATATTTATGGACTTTACTATGAGTTTGTGTATTTTTCTGTAATTTCAGGTATTTTTTGGCTGAAATTGAGGGAGCTGAGCAAAAATCTGATTCAGGCTGAAAAAGGACTGCTGATGCTGTTGGATTCTGACCTCCCTGCACTCGGAATGCATTTTTTGGAGCTACAGGATTTCAATTGGCGCGCTCTCAATTGAGTTGGAAAGTAGACATCCAGGGATTTCCAGCAATATATAATAGTCCATACTTTGCTCAAGGATAGACGACGTAAACTGGCGTTCAACGCCAGTTCCATGTTGCATTCTGGCGTTAAACGCCAGAAACAGGTTACAAGTTGGAGTTAAACGCCCAAAACAGGTTACAACCTGGCGTTTAACTCCAGAAACAGCCTAGGCACATGTAAAGCTCAAGTCTCAGTCCCAGCACACACCAAGTGGGTCCCAGAAGTGGATTTCTGCACTATCTATCATAGCTTATTCATTTTCTGTAAACCTAGGTTACTAGTTTATTATTTAAACAACTTTTAGAGATTTATTTGATACCTCATGACATTTTAGATCTGAACTTTGTACTCTTTGACGACATGAGTCTCTAAACTCCATTGTTGGGGGTGAGGAGCTCTGCTGTGTCTCGATGAATTAATGCAATTATTTCTGTTTTCTATTCAAACACGCTTGTTTCTATCTAAGATGTTCATTCGCACTTCAATATGACGAATGTGATGATCCGTGACACTCATCACCATTCTCAATCTATGAACGCGTGCCTGAAAACCACTTCCGTTCTACCTTCGATTGAATGAGTATCTCTTGGGTTCCTTAATTAGAATCTTCGTGGTATAAGCTAGAATCCATTGGCAGCATTCGTGAGAATCCGGAAAGTCTAAACCTTGTCTGTGGTATTCCGAGTAGGATTCAGGGATTGAATGACTGTGACGAGCTTCAAACTCACAAGGGTTGGGCGTAGTGACAGACGCAAAAGGATCAATGGATCCTATTCCAGCATGAGTGAGAACCAACAGATGATTAGCCGTGCAGTGACAGCGCACCTGGACCATTTTCATTGAGAGGACGGATGGTAGCCATTGACAACGGTGATCCACCAACACACAGCTTGCCATAGGAGGAACCTTGCGTGCGTGAAGAAGAAGACAGGGGGAAAGCAGAGATTCAGAAGACAAAGAATCTCCAAAACTCCAACATATTCTCAATTACTGCATAACAAGTATTTATTTCATGCTCTTTTATTTTTCGCAATTCAAACTGATAATCATAATTAATCTTCTGACTAAGATTTACAAGTTAACCATAGATTTCTTCAGGCCAACAATCTCCGTGGGATCGACCCTTACTCACGTAAGGTATTACTTGGACGACCCAGTGCACTTGCTGGTTAGTGGTACGAGTTGTAAAAAGTGTGATTCACAATTCGTGCACCAAGTTTTTGGCACCGTTGCCGGGGATTGTTTGAGTTTGGACAACTGGTGGTTTATTTTGTTGCTTAGATTAGGAAAAATTTTTCTTTTTTGTTTAGAGTCTTCTATTATTGTTTTTGGTTGAAATTTCTCTTTTTAAATCCTTATTTTTTCTTTTTAAATTTTTCGATAATTTTATAAACTGATAATTGAGTTTTTCTGTTTGAGTTTAGTTTCATATTTTAAGTTTGGTGTCAATTGCATGTTTTTATTTTCTTTTAAATTTTCGAATTTGTGTTCATTGTTCTTCCTTAATCTTCAAGTTGTTCTTGTTTATTTTCCTTGTTTGATCTTTGGTTTTTCTTATTCTGTGTCTTTTCTTGTTTTTCTTGTGCTTTTTCAAAATATCAGTTTTCAAAAAATATATATATTTTATTTATTAAATACCTTATTAAAACACGTTAAATTTATAGCTCAATTGGCTAGAGCGTTGTGCTTATGTTCTTGGTAATTGGCTATCTTCTTTTTAAAACTTTTTCAAAAAAAATTTTTCTTTGAATAAATCTTGTGCCAAACTTTAAGTTTGGTGTTCTCCTGTTAACTTTTCTTTAGTTTTCAAAAATTTTATTTTGCTTTTCTAAAAATTTTAAGTTTGGTGTTCTTTCTTCATGTTCTTGTTGTTCTTGTGAGTCTTCAAAGTGTTCTTGAGTCTTCCTTGTGTTTTGATCTTAAAATTTTTAAGTTTGGTGTTCCTTGGTATTTTTCCTCCAAAATTTTCGAAAACAAGGAGCATTAGATCTAAAAATTTTAAGTTGTGTGTCTTTTGTGTGTTTTTCTTTTTCATCATAAAATTCAAAAAATCAAAAAAATATCATCTCTAATTATTTTTGAGCAAATATTTCGAAATTTTTTTCAAAAAAATTCATATTTTTATTTTAAAATTTCTATTTTATCTTATTTTAGTTTTAAAAATTTCTATTTTATCTTATCTTAGTTTTAAAATTTTCAAAATTTAAATTTTTTTCAAAAAAAATCATATCTTTTTCAAAATTTTATCTTATCTTATTTCAAATTTCAAATTTCAACTTCCAAAATTTCAAAATTCAAATTTCAAAATTTAAAATTCAAAATCTAATTTTCAAATTTAAAAATCAAATCTTTTCAAAATTTAAATATTTTTCAAATCTTTATCTTATATTGTTGACTTTTTCGAAAATTCAAATTTCAATTTTCAAATTTCAAAACTTTTTAATTTAAATTCTTTATCTTCTCTTACCTAGCTTATATTATCTTTTCTAATCTCAAATCTTAAAATCAAATCTTTTTCATATCTTTTCTTTTTTTATTTTATTTTATTTTCTTACAAGTATCTTTAATTTTAAGACATATCTTTTTCAAAACTTCCTAACCAATTTCTCTCTCTTCATTTTTTTCGAAAATCCTCACCCACATCTTTTTCAAATCTTTTTAATTAATTAATTTAGTTTTTAATTTTCTTTTATTTCTTTTTTCTTCTAATTTTCGAAATTATAGTAAATTTTTTATTTATTTTATTTTATTTTAATTTCGGTTTTCAAAAAAAATATTATTTGCAATCCGCATCATCTCCCTTTTTCCATCATGGACCTAAGTGGAAATGAACAGTCCAGAAGGACTTTGGGGTCATATGCTAACCCCACTACTGCTGCATATAGGAGTAGCATCTGTATACCTCCCATCAAAGCAAGCAGTTTTGAGCTGAATCATCAACTCATTGTCATGGTGCAGCAAAACTACCAGTATTCCGGTCTTCCACAGGAAGAACCTACTGAGTTTCTGACACAATTCTTGCAAATTGCGGACACAGTACGTGACAAGGAGGTAGATCAGGATGTATACAGACTGTTACTATTTCCGTTTGCTGTAAAAGATCAAGCTAAAAGGTGGTTAAATAACCAACCCACAGCAAGCATAAGAACATGGAAATAGTTATCAGACAAATTTCTGAATCAGTATTTCCCTCCAAAAAGGATGACACAGCTAAGGTTGGATATCCAAGGCTTTAAACAAGAGGATGATGAATCCCTTTATAATGCTTGGGAGAGGTACAGAGGGGTGCTAAGGAAATGCCCCTCTGAAATGTTTTCGGAGTGGGTGTAATTAGACATCTTCTACTATGGGCTTACAGAAGGAGCTCAGATGTCCCTAGACCACTCAGCTGGTAGATCTATACACAAGAAGAAAACTATTGAAGAGGCTCAAGAGCTTATTGATATAGTTGCTAGAAACCAGCATCTGTACATAAGTAATGGGTCCTCCATAAAAGAAGAAGCCAAAGCAGTGTCTACTGAACATGGTCCTCCAGAACAAGTTGCTGAACTCAATCAACAATTGTGCTTTCTAACAAAACAGCTAGTAGAATTCAAGGAGATGCTACAAGACACTAAAAATGCTAATAAAAATATGGAGGCACAATTGAATCAGACAAAACAGCAGTTATCAAAGCAGATAACAGAAGAGTGCCAGGCAGTTCAATTAAGAAATGGGAAAACATTAAATACCTCACTTCAGAGCAACAAAAAGCCAAGAAAAGAACAACTGACAGAGGATGAGCAAAATATTATCCAAAATCCCTCTGAGGACAGTAAGGGCCCAGAGAGGAACAACTCTGGCGTTCAAACGCCAGAAAAGGATGCAAGGTTGGCGTTAAACGCCCAACCCACGTGCAATTCTGGCGTTCAAACGCCAGGAACAGGCAAGGAGCTGGCGTCAAACGCCTGATGGAAGCTCAGTTCTGGCGTTCAAACACCAGAAACAGGTAGGAAGTTGGCGTCCAACACCAATCAAGCTTCCAACCCTGGCATTCAAATCCCAGTGAGGGATCAGACACACACAAGTGCTGATAACAACCCCTCTAAAAAGGCTTCTCCAACCACTTCTGTAGGAAATAAACCTGCAGCAACCAAGGTTGAGGAATACAAAGCCAAGATGCCTTATCCTCAAAAATTTCGCCAAGAGGAGCAGGATAAGCAATTTGCTCGCTTTGCAGACTACCTCAGGACTCTTGAAATAAAGATTCTATTTTCAGAGGCACTTGAGCAAATACCCTCTTATGCCAAGTTCATGAAAGAGATCTTGAGTCATAAGAAGGATTGGAGAGAAACTGAAAGAGTTCTCCTTACTAAGAAATGCAGTGCAGTCATTCTGAAAAGCTTCCCAGAAAAGCTTAAAGATCCCGGGAGCTTTATGATACCATGCATATTAGAGGGTGATTGCACCAAGACAGCTTTATGTGATCTTGGGGCAAGCATCAACCTAATACCTGCATCCACTATCAGAAAGCTTGGTTTAACTGAAGAAGTCAAACCAACCAGGATATGTCTCCAACTTGCTGATGGCTCCATTAAATACCCATCAAGCGTGATTGAAGACATGATTGTCAAGGTTGGGCCATTCGCCTTTCTCACTGACTTTGTAGTGCTGGAAATGGAGGAGCACAAGAGTGCTACTCTCATTCTAGGAAGACCTTTCCTAGCAACTGGACGAACTCTCATTGATGTCCAAAAGGGGGAAGTAACCCTAAGAGTTAATGAGGATGAGTTTAAGTTGAATGCTGTCAAAGCCATGCAGCATCCCGACACACCAAAAGACTGCATGAAAGTTGATCTTATTGACTCTTTGGTAGAGGAGATCAACATGGCTGAGAGTCTCAAATCAGAGCTGGAAGACATCTTTAAAGATGTTCAGCCTGATCTGGAGGATTCAGAGGAATTGAAAGAGCCTCTGAAACTTCCTCAGGAAGAGGAAAAACCTCCTAAACCTGAGCTCAAACCATTACCACCATCCCTGAAATATGTATTTCTGGGAGAAGGTGACACTTTTTCGGTGATCATAAGCTCTGTTTTAAATCCCTTGGAAGAGGAAGCGCTACTTCAAGTGCTAAGGACACACAAGACAGCTCTTGGGTGGTCCATAAGTGACCTTAAGGGCATCAGCCCAGCAAGATGCATGCACAAGATCCTATTGGAGGATGATGCTAAGCCAGTGGTTCAACCACAGAGGCGGCTAAATCCAGCCATGAAGGAAGTGGTGCAGAAAGAGGACACCAAGTTACTGGAGGCTAGAATTATTTATCCTATTTCTGATAGCCCCTGGGTGAGCCCTGTCCAAGTTGTCCCCAAAAAGGGAGGCATGACAGTGGTTCATAATGAAAAAAATGAACTGGTTCCTACAAGAACAGTTACAGGGTGGCGCATGTGTATTGACTACAGAAGGCTCAATACAGCCACCAGAAAGGATCATTTTCCTTTACCATTCATAGACCAGATGCTAAAAAGACTGGCAGGTCATGATTATTACTACTTTTTGGATGGCTATTCAGGCTACAACCAAATTGCAGTAGATCCCCAAGATCAAGAGAAAACAGCATTCACATGTCCATCTGGAGTATTTGCCTACAGAAGGATGCCATTTGGGCTGTGTAATACGCCTGCAACCTTTCAGAGATGCATGCTCTCTATTTTCTCTGATATAGTGGAAAAATTTCTGGAAGTCTTCATGGATGACTTCTTAGTATATGGAGACTCATTCAGCTCCTGTCTTGATCACCTGACACTGGTTCTGAAAAGATGCCAAGAGACTAACCTGATTTTAAACTAGGAAAAATGTCACTTTATGGTGACTGAAGGGATTGTCCTTGGGGACAAGATTTCGAATAAGGGAATAGAGGTGGATCAAGCTAAGGTAGAGGTAATTGAAAAATTACCACCACCTGCCAATGTTAAGGTAATCAGAAGCTTTCTGGGGCATGCAGGATTCTATAGGAGGTTTATAAAGGATTTTTCAAAAATTGCAAAACCTCTGAGCAATCTGCTAGCTGCTGACACGCCATTTGTATTTGACACAGAGTGTCTGCAGGTGTTTGAAACTCTGAAAGCTAAGCTGGTCACAGCACCAGTTATTTCTGCACCAGACTGGACATTACCATTTGAACTAATGTGTGATGCTAGTGACCATGACATTGGTGCAGTACTGGGACAGAGGCATAACAAGCTTCTGCATGTCATTTATTATGCTAGCCGCATTTTAAATGATGCCCAGAAAAATTACACAACCACAGAAAAAGAATTGCTTGTAGTGGTTTATGCCATTGACAAGTTTAGATCATACTTAGTAGGATCAAAAGTGATTGTGTATACTGACCATGCTGCTCTTAAATATCTAGTCACAAAGCAGGATTCAAAACCCAAGCTCATAAGATGGGTGTTGCTTCTGCAAGAGTTTAATATAAAAATAAGAGACAGAAAAGGGACAGAGAACTAAGTGGCTGATCATCTGTCCCAGATAGAGCCAGTAGAAGGGACGTCCTTCCCCTCTATTGAGATCTCTGAAACCTTTCCGAATAAGCAACTGTTTGCCATCCAGGAAACACCATGGTTTGCAGAAATTGCAAACTATAAAGCTGCAAGATTCATACCCAAGGAGTACAGCAAGCAACAAAAGAAAAAATTAATTACTGATACAAAGTACTACCTGTGGGATGAACCATATCTCTTTAAGAGATGTGCAGACGGAATAATCTGTAGGTGTGTGCCTAGAAAAGAAGCACAGAAGATCCTATGGCATTGTCATGGATCACAATATGGAGGACATTTCGGAGGTGAGCGAACAGCCACAAAAGTCCTCCAATGTGGCTTCTACTAGCCCACTCTCTATAAAGACTCCCGAGAGTTTGTGCGTAACTGTGACAGGTGCCAGAGAGTTGGTAATCTGCCTCACAGTTACGCCATGCCTCAGCAAGGAATCTTAGAGATTGAGTTGTTTGACGTATGGGGTATTGACTTTATGGGGCCTTTCCCACCATCATACTCAAACACTTATATTCTGGTGGCAGTCGACTATGTATCCAAATAGGTAGAGGCCATTGCCACACCCACTAATGATATTAAGACAGTCCTGAAGTTCCTCCAAAAACATATTTTCAGCAGGTTTGGTGTCCCTAGAGCACTAATTAGTGATGGGGGCACTCACTTTTGCAACAAACAGCTTTACTCTGCTATGGTCCAGTATGGAATTAGTCACAAGGTGGCAACTCCGTATCATCCACAGACAAATGGGCAAGCTGAAGTCTCTAATAGAGAAATAAAAAGAATCCTGGAATGGACTGTAAGTACCCGTAGAAAGGATTGGGCGAGAAGCTTGGATGATGCTCTGTGGGCTTACAGAACAGCATTCAAGACTCCTATAGGGACCTTTCTATACCAGCTTGTGTATGGTAAGGCCTGTCATCTGCCCATGGAACTGGAGCATAAGGCCTACTGGGCAACCAGATTCCTAAACTTTGATGCCAAGTTAGCTGGAGAAAAAAAGATTGCTCCAGCTGAATGAGCTAGAGGAATTCAAACTCACTGCTTTCGAAAATGCCAAGCTTTACAAAGAGAAAGCAAAAAGGTGGCATGACAGAAAGCTGTCATCTAGAGTCTTTGAACCAGGACAGAAAGTTTTGTTGTTTAACTCTAGGCTCAGGCTATTCCCTGAAAAACTGAAATCCCAGTGGAGGGGACCATATGTGATTCCAAGTGTGTCACCATATGGCTATGTGGAGCTTCAAGATATTGATTCTGATAAGAAGTTCATTATTAATGGACAGAGAATCAAGCATTATCTTGAAGGCAATATTGAGCAAGAGTGCTCAAGGCTGAGGCTAGATTAAAAGCTCAGCAAGGTCCAGCTAAAGACAATAAAGAAGCGCTTATTGGGAGGCAACCCAATTTTTCCTTATCTATGTTAATTTTCTGTTTTCCATTTTTATTTTATGTTTTCTTTAGGATGATGATCATGTGGAGTCACAGAAATCAAAGCAAAGTAAAAAATAGCATTAAAACGGCTCACCCTAGAGGAAGAGCTTACTGGCATTTAAACGCCAGTAAGAAGCATCAGACTGGCGTTTAACGCCAGAAAGAAGCATCAAGCTGGCGTTAAATGCCAGAAACAAGCACCAAGTTGGCGTTCAATGCCATGAAAAGGGAAAAGCTGGCGTTTAACGCCAGAAACAAGTAGCAGTCTGGCGTTAAACGCCAGGATTGCACACTAAGGGCGTTTTGCATGCCTCAATGGAGCAGGGATGCTAAGTCCTTGACCCCTCAGGATCTGTGGATCCCACAGGATCCCCACCTACCTCACCATTCCAATTCAAACCATTCCCTTCCCATACCCACCCATTCACACACCTCCTTCTACTCCCTTCTATCTTCTTTTACTCGAGGACGAGCAAACCTTTTAAGTTTGGTGTGGAAAAAAGTGTTGCTTTTTGTTTTTCCATAACCATTTATGGCACCTAAGGCCGGAGAAACCTCTAGAAAGAGGAAAAGGAAGGCAGTTGCTTCCACCCCCGAGTCATGAGAGATGGAGAGGTTCATCTCAAGGGTCCATAGTTTAGTGGTAGAGCATTTGACTGCAGATCAAAGAGCTATGAGGGAGGAGCAACAAAGACAAGGAAGAGACATAGAGGAGCTCAAGAGCACCATTGGTTCTTCAAGAAGAGGAAGACGCCACCCTCACTAAGGTGGACCCGTTCCTTAATCTCCTTGTTCTTATTTCTCTGTTTTTTGTTTACTATGCTTTATGTTTATTTATGTTTGGGTCTTACTACATGATCACTAGTATCTAAGTGTCTATGTCTTAAAGATATGAATGTCCTATGAATCCATCACCTTTCTTAAATGAAAAATGTTTTCTGAAAAAGAAAAAGAAGTACATGAATTTCAAATTTTAAAATATTTTAATTATTTTAATGTGGTGGCAATACTTTTTATTTTCTGAATGAATGCTTGAATAGTGCATATGTCTTTTGAATTTGTTGTTTATGAATGTTAAAATTATTGGCTCTTGAAAGAATGATGAAAAAGGAGAAATGTTATTTGATAATCTAAAAAATCATAAAATGATTCTTGAAGCAAGAAAAAGCAGTGAAGAACAAAGCTTGCAGAAAAAATGCAAAAAAAAAGAGAGCAGAAAAAAGAAAAAGCAAGCAGAAAAAGCCAAAAGCTCTTTAAACCAAAAGGCAAGAGCAAAAAGCCAATAACCCTTAAAACCAAAAGGCAAGGGTAATAAAAAGGATCCAAGGCTTTGAGCATCAGTGGATAGGAGGGCCTAAAGGAATAAAATCCTGGCCTAAGCAGCTAAACCAAGCTGTCCCTAACCATGTGCTTGTGGCGTGAAGGTGTCAAATGAAAACTTGAGACTGAGCGGTTAAAGTCGAGGTCCAAAGCAAAAACAGAGTGTGCTTAAGAACCCTAGACACCTCTAATTGGGGACATTAGCAAAGCTGAGTCACAATCTGAAAAGGTTCACCCAGTTATGTGTCTGTGGCATGTATGTATCCGGTGGTAATACTGGAAAACAGAGTGCTTAGGGCCACGGCCAAGACTCATAAAGTAGCTGTGTTCAAGAATCAACATACTGAACTAGGAGAATCAATAACACTCTGAATTCTGAGTTCCTGTAGATGCCAATCATTCTGAACTTCAAAAGATAAAGTGAGATGCCAAAACTGTTCAGAAGCAAAAAGCTAATAGCCCCGCTCATCTAATTAAGACTGATCTTCATAGATGTTTTTGGAATTCATTGTATATTCTCTTCTTTTTATCCTACTTTGTTTTTAGTTGCTTGGGGACAAGCAACAATTTAAGTTTGATGTTGTGATGAGCGGATAATTTATACACTTTTTGGCATTGTTTTTAGGTAGTTTTTAATATGTTTTAGTCATTTTTTATTATATTTTTATTAGTTTTTAAATAAAAATCACATTTCTGGACTTTACTATGAGTTTGTGTGTTTTTCTGTAATTTCAGATATTTTATTGCTGAAATTGAGGGAGCTGAGCAAAAATCTGATTCAGGCTGAAAAAGGACTGCTGATGCTGTTGGATTCTGACCTCCCTGCACTCGGAATGGATTTTTTGGAGCTACAGGATTTCAATTGGCGCGCTCTTAATTGCGTTAGAAAGTAGACATCCAGGGCTTTCCAGCAATATATAATAGTCCATTCTTTGCTCAAGGATAGATGACGTAAACTGGCGTTCAACGCCAGTTCCATGTTGCATTCTGGCGTTAAACGCCAAAAACAGGTTACAAGTTGGAGTTAAACGCCCAAAACAGGTTACAACCTGGCGTTTAACTCTAGAAACAGCCTAGGCACGTGTAAAGCTCAAGTCTCAGCCCCATCACACACCAAGTGGGCCCCAGAAGTGGATTTCTTCACTATCTATCATAGCTTATTCATTTTCTGTAAACCTAGGTTACTAGTTTATTATTTAAACAACTTTTAGAGATTTATTTGATACCTCATGACATTTTAGATCTGAACTTTGTACTCTTTGACGGCATGAGTCTCTAAACTCCATTGTTGGGGGTGAGGAGCTCTGCTGTGTCTCGATGAATTAATGCAATTATTTCTGTTTTCTATTCAAACATGCTTGTTTCTATCTAAGATGTTCATTCGCACTTCAATATGATGAATGTGATGATCCGTGACACTCATCACCATTCTCAATCTATGAACGCGTACCTGAAAACCACTTCCATTCTACCTTCGATTGAATGAGTATCTCTTGGGTTCCTTAATCAGAATCTTCGTGGTATAAGCTAGAATCCATTGGCAGCATTCGTGAGAATCCAGAAAGTCTAAACCTTGTCTGTGGTATTTCGAGTAGATTTCAGGGATTGAATGACTGTGACGAGCTTTAAACTCACAAGGGTTGGGCGTAGTGACAGACGCAAAAGGATCAATGGATCCTACTCCAGCATGAGTGAGAACCAACAGATGATTAGCCGTGCGGTGACAGTGCACCTGGACCATTTTCACTGAGAGGACGGATGGTAGCCATTGACAACGGTGATCCACCAACACACAGCTTGCCATAGGAGGAACCTTGCGTGCATGAAGAAGAAGACAGGGGGAAAGCAGAGATTCAGAAGACAAAGCATCTCCAAAACTCCAACATATTCTCAATTACTGCATAACAAGTATTTATTTCATGCTCTTTTATTTTTCGCAATTCAAACTGATAATCATAATTAATCTGCTGACTAAGATTTACAAGATAACCATAGATTGCTTCAAGCCAACAATCTCCGTGGGATCGACCCTTACTCACGTAAGGTATTACTTGGACGACCCAGTGCACTTGCTGGTTAGTGGTACGAGTTGTGAAAAGTGTGATTCACAATTCGTGCACCATCATGTGATGAGGGACCTCTTGAGGTGTATTCTGGGTGTTGACAGCTGAAACTTGCATTCCACTCAACTGTTGGGTAATTAGATTTATTTGCTGAGAACAAAAGTTTGTTCTGAGCAAGAAGAGCATCAACAACTTCCACTTCCAAAATGCCTCTCTTCTGAGGGGTCTCAGAGTTCAAAGGATTCCAGTTGGAGGAATATAAGTATTGGTTGTTAGCAACCAACTCAATAAGCTCAATAGTCTCCTCTGGTGTCTTCTTCATGTGCAAAGAACCACCTGCAGAATTATCTAAGCGCATCTTGGACATTTCACATAAGCCCTCATAAAGGATATCCAGCTGAGTCCATATAGAGAACATGTCTGGAGGGCATTGCCTAGTCAGTAGCTTGAATCTCTCCCAAGCTTCATAAAGAGTCTCACCATCTTTCTGTCTGAAAGTCTGAACCTCCACCCTTAGCTTAGTCAGCTTTTGAGGTGGGAAAAATTTAGTTAGAAATCCAGTGACAACCTTATCCCAAGTATCCAGACTCTCCTTGGGTTGAGAATCTAACCACATTTTTGCTCTATCCTTCACAGCAAATGGGAAAAGCATGAGTTTCTACACCTCAGGATTCACTCCATTGGTCTTCACAGTGTCACCAATCTGTAAAAAATCAGAAATAAACTGATTTGGATCTTTCTGACGGAGTCCATGATATTGACAATTCTGCTGCACAAGAGTAACTAACTTTGGCTTCAGTTCAAAGTTGTTTGCATCTATAGGAGGTACCACAATACTTTTGCCATAAAGATCTGCACTAGGAGCAGTGTAAGAGCCAAGCACTCTTCTAGGTTTCTCATTCCCATTCGAATTTGCCACATTGGCATTAGCAGCATTATTATGATCCATAGTGGATTCTGCAGCCTTGTAAAGTCTTGCTTGTTGCAAACGCCGCCTCAAAGTCCTTTCAGGTTCAGGATCAAAGTCTAACAGAGGTTCCTTGTCCCTATTCCTTCTCATAAACAGACAGAAGACAAGAAAAGATGGGACTCTCTACGTCAGAGTGTAGAGAATTCCCAGTGAGGTAACCTGTGTAAAATAAATAAAATAAGCAACTAAATAAATAAAAAAATTAAAACTTTCGAAATTCCAAGACGCAATTAAAACTAATAAAATAGAAAATTAAAAATAAAAATAATGCAAGGAGAAAATAAAACTAAAATGAAATAAAAATAAAAAGATGAAAAAAAAAGCTACGAAAATAAAAGACAAATAAACTAAACACGATAACTAAGTAATTTTAAGAACTATAAGCGGAAATAAAAATTGAAAAGGGAAGTAAAAAGAAACGGACACAGGGTGGTGTGAACAAAAAGAAAGAAAAATAAGGGAAAAATGGAAAACAAAATGGCTAATGCAAAAAGAAAACTAACTAAAGAAAAAAAATTATCTAATCCAAGCAATAAAACAACGAGTAGTTGTCAATCACAGTCAATCCCCGACAACGGTGCCAAAAACTTGGTGTGGAATTTATAACCCACAAACTAACCGACAAGTGCACTGGGTCGTACTAAGTAATACCTCAGGTGAGTGAGGGTCGATCCCATGAGGATTGATGGATCAAGCAACAATGGTTAAGTGATTGGCTTAGTCAGACAAACAAAAAATGGTGTTGAAGGTTCAAAAGCATTAACAGTAAATTCAGAATATCAGAAAACAAGCAGTAAACAAGTTGTGAATAATATATGGAGAAACAGTTAAGGCTTCAGAGTTATCTATTTTTCGGATTGACTTTTCTTACTAACTATTTTAATCATGCAAGATTTAATTCATGACAAACTATACGTGACTAAACCCTAATTCCTTAGACCTTTTTAGTCTCCTCTAAAATTCATCAACCGCCAATTCCTTGTCACTTAATTCCAATTAGAGGGTGAAGTTCAATTCTAGTTTATATGCCACAAAAACATTAATTACCCAAATATAAGAGGATTATATGTCACGTATCCCGTTAAGTCCAGATAATTAAAAATTTAGGAGAAATTGTTTTCAAGTTGTTGTTCAAGTAAAGAGCTTTTCCAAGTTATACAAGAACTCAATTAGAACAAGGGTCATACTTCCATTCCACCCAGATTCATAAAATAAAGAACGAAAACAATTCTTGAATTATAATCAGTACATGAATTAAAATAGAAAAATAATAGTATCAATCTATACAATAGACAGAGCTCCTAACCTTAATAGTGGAGGTTTAGTTGCTCATGGTTTAGAGAGAAAACTAGGATTCTGAAAAACTGTAAATTGCGGAATGAGGTAGAAGAGAAGAGATAGTCCGAAGGGCTGATTCTTTTCCCTTTTATATCTAATCCTAATTAATGTAAATTATAATTTCTAAAACTAAATAATATCTTTTTCTATTTTAAAATAAAAATTAAAGTTTTAATCAGAATAAATGAAAGATCTCGCGTAGCTTGTTGGAGAGGCTTGGGGACCACTTGATTGAAGAAGAGCTTGCACCCAACTTAAAAAAGGGTTGCGCCTTACTTGGAATGGGCAGCGCATCTTGGCTTGGAATGCTATAAGTGTTGCGCCTTACTTGGAATATAACCTACTCCTTGTGCGTGCTTGTTGTTGTGTATTGCGCCTAACTTGAGAATTCTCAAGTTAGCCACAGCCTAAGCAGAACTCCTTGGACGCCTCTTGCTCATCTTGGTGCCTAACTTGAGAAATCTCAAGTTAGGCGCTACCTTGGCTGCGTTGGATGGATGCATATGAGTGATCTTGGCGCCTAACTTGAGAAACCTCAAGTTAGGCGCCACCCTTGCTGACTTGGTGGAGAAGAAGTATGGACTATTATATATCGTTGGAAAGCTCTGAAAGTTAGTTTTCCAACGCCACTAGAATCACGTCCATTGGACCTCTTTAGCTTGAGTTATTCAGGTTTGAGTGCAGAGAGGTCAGGGTTCACAGCATCATTCGCCTTCTTCTCTTTTTCTGTAGAAACTCCATCAAATCCAGCCGAATGCTACCTAAAATAAACAGAATTGCACACGACTCAAAGTAGCATCCATAATGGCTAAAAGATAATTAATTCTTGATTAAACTCAATAAATTGAATGCAAATTCACTAGAAAAAGATATGAAAGATCACGCATCAAAAAGTAATGAAAGGTTCAAATGGGCAAAGATCAAAAGTTTTGAACAAGGGTGATCCTTGTTCTATATTTACTAATATGATAACTAAGAATTACGAAAATAACATTAACTAGTCTTGTAGCGCGAAAATCCACTTTCCGGCCCACTTGGTGAGTGTTTGAGCTGAGATTGAGTGAAGCCACAAGTTGGTACTCTCTCTGGGGGGTTGGACGCCATCTTTAGACTCCTTTTTTGGCGTTGGACGCCAGCTGCTCCCTTTTGGGCGTCCAACGCCAGGAATAAGGTTGGTAGCTGGCAATGAACACCAGTTTTGGGCCTTCATTTCCAGAGCAAAGTATAGACTATTATATATTTCTGGAAAGCCCTGGATGTTAGCTTTCGATAGCCATTGAGAGCGTGCTATTTAGACTTCTGTAGCTCCAGAAATGCTCCTTCGAGTGCATGGAGGTCAGAATCTGACAACATCTGCAGTCCTTTCTCTGTCTCTGAATCAGACTTTTCCAAAGCTCCTCAATTTAAACCAGAAAATACTTGAAATCATCATAAAATAAACAAACTCAAAGTAGAATAAAAAAATATGAATTTTGCACTAAAACCTATGAAAATATAATAAAACTTAAACAAAATATAATAAAAACTATATGAAAATGATGCCAAAAAATGTATAAAATATCCGCTCATCAGAACACCAAACTTAAACTGTTGCTTGTCCCTAAGCAACCAAAAATAAAGTAGGATTGAAAGAAGAGAAGGATACAATAAATCTCAGAGTTTTCAATGAAGCTCGGTTTTCAATTAGATGAGCGAGACTAGTGGCTATTCACTTCTGAATAGTTTTGGCATCTCACTTTCCTTTGAAACTCAGAATAATTGGCATCTTCAGGAACTTAGAATCCAGATGATATTATTGACTCTTCTAGTTTAGTTCTTTTTTATTCTTAAACACGGCTTCTTTTGGGTCTTGGCCGTGACCCTAAGCGCTTTGTTTCCAGTATTACCACCGGATACATAAACGCCACAGACACTTAACTGGGTGAACCCTTTAGGATTGTGATTTAGCTTTGCTAGAATCCCCAGCCAGTGATATCCAGAGTTCTTAAATACACTCTTTTGCTTTGGATCACGACTTTAACTGTTCAGTCTCAGGCTTTTCACTTGACACATTCACACCACAAGCATATAGTTAGGGGAATCAGCTCAATTGAACTGTTTAAGACAAGATTTTGTTTTTTAGGTCCTCCTAACCATTGATACTCAAAGCCTTGGATCCTTACTCTTGCCTTTTGGTTTAAAGAGCTATTAGCTTTTTCTTTTTCTACTGTTTTTTCTCTCTTTTTTTTCTCATGTTTCTTTTTTCTTTCTCTTTCTTTTTGCTGTTTTTTCTTACTTCAAGAATCAAATTTTTTTTTGGATTTTTAGATTACTAATAATACTTCTCTTTTTTTTCATAATTCTTTCAAGAGCCAACATTCTTAACTCCAACATCAAACATGCACTGTTCATTCATGCATTCAAAAAGTAAAAACAATGCTACCACATCAAAATAACTGAACTATTCTTATGATATAACTCAAAATTCAAGAACCTCCCTATTCTTTTTCAAATAAAATTTTCTTTTAAGCAATGTAAGAGATATATGAAATATTTCATAGCTTTAAGACATAAGTAAAGAGGATCATGCACTAAAATAGACAATAAGATAAAATATATGGAAAATAGAAAAATAACATAGACAAAAAGGGACTAAGGGAACGGGTCCACCTTAGTGACTGCGGCTACTACTCCTTCTAGAGAATCTAATGGAGCGCTTGATTTCTTCTATGTCAGGCCCTTCTCTCTGTTGGTCTTCCCTCATGGCTCTTTGATCTTCTCTTATTTCATGGAGGATGGTGGAGTGCTCTTGGTGTCCCATCCTCAGCTGATCCATGTTGGAACTTAATTCTCCTAGAGAAGTATTCAGTTGATCCCAATAACCTTGAGAAGAAAAATGCATCCCTTAAGGCATCTCAGGGATTTTTTGTTGAGGCAGTTCCACATGTTCTTACTGTGGTTCACGTGCCGGCTTTCTAACATGCTCCATCCTTCTTTTAGTGATGGGCTTGTCCTCCTCAATGGGGATGTCTCCTTCTATGACAATTCCAGCTGAATTGCATAAGTGACATATGAGGTGAGGGAATGCCAACCTAGCTTGAGTGGAGGTCTTTTCTGCCATCTTATACAGCTCTTGAGGTATCACCTCCTGTACCTTCATCTCATTCCCAAGTATGATGCAATGAATCATGATGGCTTTGTCAATGGTCACTTCTGACCGATTGTTAGTAGGGATGATAGAGAGTTGGATGAATTCCAACCATCCTCTAGCTATAGGCTTGAGGTCAAGCCTTCTTAGTTGGATAGGCTTGCCATGAGCATCCATTCTCCATTGGGCTCCTTCCACACAAATGTCTAAAAGGACTTGGTCCAGCCTTTGATTAAAATTGACTCTTCTAGTGTAAGGATGTGGGTCTCCTTGCATTATTGGCAAATGAAGCGCCAACCTTACACTTTTCGGGCTGAAATCTAAGGGACGCCCTCGGACCATGGTGCTCCAACTTTTGGGGCTTGGGTTCACGCTTGTATCATGATGTTTAGTGACCCATGCATTGGCATAGAACTTTTGCACCATCAAGATTCCAACTTCCGGAATAGCATTAGTTAGGACTTTCCAACCTCTCCTCCGGATTTCTTGTCGAATCTCTGGGTACTCATTCTTTTTTAGCCTAAAAGGGACTTCAGGAATCACCCTCTTCTTTGCCACTACTTTATAGAAGTGGTCTTGATGGGCTTTAGTTAGGAATCTCTCCCTTTCCCAAGGTTCAGAGGCGGAAGCAACAGCTTTCCCTTTCCTCTTTCTAGAGGATTCTCCGACTTTGGGTGGCATAAGTGTGAATGAAAAGCAAAAAGCAAGGCTTTTCCAACACCAAACTTAAAAGGTTTACTCGTCCTCGAGCAAAAAATGGAAGAAAAGAATAGAAGAAGAAGAGAATGGATGGAAAAAGAGGGAGAAGGGGGTTCGGCCAAGTGGGGGCTTATGTGTATGAGGTATGTGTATGAAGGGTTGTGGAAGAGGTATTTATAAGGGTGGGATGGGGTAGGGTTTGAATGGGAGGAGGAATTGGGTGGGAAATATTTGAATTTAAAGTGGGTGGGGGTTTGTGGGAGTTATGATGGGTTTTGGGAAGAGATATAGATGTGATTGGTTGAGGGTTTATAGGGAAGAGTGTGTGGGGAAGAGTGAAAGTAGAAGAGAGAAGAAGGTGGTGTAGGTGGACATTCTGTGGGACCCACTGATCCTGAGAGGCTAGAAAATTCGAATTTCGTGCCCCTTGTGGGCGTTGAATGCCCAGCTCCTACTCCTAGCTGGCGTTCAACGCCAGCTTTATGCTCCTCATAGGGCGTTGGACGCCCATAGGGGACCTCCTTCCTGGCGTTTAATGCTAGGTTTCTGCCTCCTGGCTGGCGTTTAACGCCAGCTGCAAGCTCCCTGGCTGGCGTTCAATGCCTGCAATGCTGCTCTTCTTGGGCGTTGAACACCCATTAGGGCTACCCTGTGTGGCGTTCAACGCCAACTTGGCTACTCTTTTTGGGCGTTGAACTCCTACTCTTGCCTCATTGTCTAGCGTTCAATGCTAACAAGGTACCTGCTCCAGGGTGTTCTGTTTCCTGTTCTGACTGTCTTTGTTTCTGTTCTAACTACTGCACATGATCACAAACTTAAAGAAATAATTATGTAAAATAAACTTAAAGAAAAATAGAAATAACTAATTATGGTTGGGTTGCCTCCCAACAAGCGCTTCTTTAACATCACTAGCTTGACGGTTAGCTCCTTACGAAGATGGATAGGGGCTCAAAATTTTGCCCTTTACAGTGAACTTATTGCCTGTACTCTCATGGATGAGCTCCACATGTTCTAGAGACAGGATCCTGTTCACTGTGTGTGGAATGACTGGGTTGTTAGTGACGACAACTCTCATTCCAGGTGAGAGGCCTTCGGTGAGAATTTTCTTGTCCCTCCAGCCTTGAGGTACTTTCTTCTTAGTACCTTTATTCTCAATGCTTAATGATAGTTTCCCAACACCAAACTTAGAATTGGTGTCTGGGGGCTCTATATAGCTTTACACCGAGAGAGAAGGTTGGAACACTAAGTGTTGCACAATTGTCTCTCTTTTGTCAGAGGGAGAGTTAGGGCTAGGTATCTTGAATAAGATACAGTTGTCATGCAATTGCAGGACTAGCTCTCCCCTTGCTACATCAATGATGGCATTGGCAGCGGCTAGGAAGGGTCTTCCAAGGATGATAGATTCATCCTCTTCTTTCCCAGTATCCAAGATTATAAAATCTGCAGGAATGTAAAGGTTTTCAACCTTTACTAAGACATCTTCTACCAGACCATATGCCTTTTTCATTGACTTGTCTGCTATCTCTAGTGAGATTCTGGCAGCTTGCACCTCAAAGATTCTCAGTCTTTCCATTACAGAGAGTGGAATGAGGTTTATGCTTGACCCTAGGTCACACAGAGCCTTCTCAAAGGTAATGGTGCCTATGGCGGAAGGAATTAGGAAGTGTCCAGGATCTGGCAGCTTCTGAGGTAGTTTCTTTTGAACCAAGGCATCGAGTTCCTTGGTGAGCACTAAAGGTTCTTCCTCCAATGTCTTTGTTCCAAATAACTTGGCATTTAGCTTTATGGGGACTCCTAGGTACCGAGCAACTTACTCTTCCCTAGTTTTCTCTTCCTCATCAGAGGAAGAGTGATCTTCATAATCCATAATTTGAAACAACGCATTCAATGGGACTTCTATGGTCTCCTCATGAGCCTTAGTTGCCTTTAATTCTTCAATAGGGAAGTGTTTTGTGAGTGTTAAACATCCAACTGCCCTATTACTGGCGTTCAACACCAGCTGTTGTGTCACTTTGGGCGTTGGACACCCAGTAAGGACTCCCTTACTGGCGTTCAATGCCAGGGATGGCTCTTCTTTGGGCGTTGAACGCCCTGTAAGGACTCCCTTACTGGTGTTCAATGCCATATTATCACCTTTAGATTCGGCCTCAACTTCTACAGTGATGGCCTTGCACTCTTCTCTTGGGTTTATTTCAATGTTGCTTGGGAGAGTGTGAGGAGGGGTCTCAGGGATTCTCTTACTTAGCTTACCAACTTGTACCTCTAGATTTTTTATGGAGGACCTAGTTTCTTTTTTGAAACTGTGAGTGTTCTTAGAGAGTTCAGAGACTATGGTTGCTAAGTCAGAGAGGCTCTGCTTAGAAGTATCCATATGTTGCTGAGAAGATGGGAATGATTTATTACTGTTAAACCTATTCTGGTTTCTTCCACCTTGATTGTTGTTGAAGCCTTGCTGAGGTTTCTGTTGATCCTTGATAAACCCATATTTTATGATATGTATTGTGCTCAATTCAGGTGATTTATTCAATCCTTCACTCACTTATTCATGTAAATTACATGGTTTTACTTTCCCTTCCTTATTATGTGATATATGTGAAATACATGTTTCCTATGCTTTAAAATTATTTATTTTAATTACCCTTTATTACCATTCGATGCCGTGATTTGTGTGTTGAGAAGTTTCAGATCTTCTAAGGCAGGAATGACTTAAAGGATGGAAAGGAAACATACAAAAATAGAAGGAAAGCACAAAATAGAGTTTTTGAAGAAACTGGCAGCGACGCGAATGCATGGATGACGCGGCTGCATGCCTAGCGCAAAAAGACAGCGACACGAACGCGTGACTGACGCGGACGCGCGCCATGAGCAGAACACAAATGACGCAGACGCATGACCGAAGCGAACGCGTGATAAGAAAAACTCCAGATGACGCGACCGCGTTACCCACGCGGACGCGTGACAGACGCCACGCACCAGAAATTACAGAAAACGCTCTCAGCGATTTCTGAAGCCCTTTTTGGCCCAGATCCAAGTCCAGAATGTACATATTAGAAGTTATGAAGTGGGGGAATGCATCCATATGGGGGAGATCTCCAATTATTCACTTTTCATAGTTTAGATGTAGTTTTTAGAGGGAGAGGTTCTCTCCTCTCTCTTAGGTTTTAGGATTAGGATTACTTCTCTTCAAATGCAGGTTCAATGTTCCTCTTGTTTACTTTCTACTTTTATTATATACCTTTGATTATTATTTATCTCTTCGATTTGGCTTATGCTACATTCATGTTTTGATTTTCTTAATTAATATTATTTGAGGTATTTCAGTTTATGATTGTTTCATTCTATTTATGAATGTTTTTAATTTAATTTAGAAATTTTCTTCCTTTTGGCTTTGGTTAAGTAATTGGTAACACTTGAGTTGTCAAACTCAGCAGTGGTTGAAATTGGCAGATTCCTAATTAATCTAGATCGCTCTAAAGCTAGTCTTCCTACAGGGATTGACTAGGACTTGATGATCAATCTAATTAGTCCACTTGACTTAACTAAGTGGGATTAAAATCTAATTCTCATCACACCTGATAAGGATAACTAGGATAGGAATTCTAAACTCTCATACCTTGCCAAGAGTTTATTTTACAGTCATTTATTTATTTTATTTGTCATTTAAATTACTTGTTCCTTACTTTTAAAACCCTAATTTACAAAACTCATAACCAATAATAAGAACATACCTCCCTGAAGTTCCTTGAGAAGACGACCCGAGGTTTAAATACTTCGGTTATCAATTTTTTAGGGGTTTGTTACTTGTGACAACCAAAACGTTTGTACGAAAGGATTTTCTGTTGGTTTAGAAACTATACTTACAACGCGATTACTTTTATTTTTTACCGATAGAAAATTCTGATCGTGAATCCTTCTATGAGAAGTTAGGATTATTTCTCCATTAGGAGTTGTAGGTGTTTCCATAGGATTCTCCCATGTAATTCACCTCTTCCATAGTGGGTTGATCTGGATCATAAGCATCTCCTTCATAGGAGGTGTCTTGAGTGCTGCCAACTGTAGCTTGCATTCCAATCAAATGCTGAGAGATCATATTGACCTATTTGGTCAAGATCTTGTTCTGAGTCAGTATGGCATTCAGAGTGTCAACCTCCAGGACTCTTTTCTTCTAAGCTACCCCATTGTTTATAGGGTTTTTCTCAGAAGTGTACATGAATTGGTTGTTTGTAACCATTTCAATTAGTTCTTGTGCCTCTTCGGACGTTTTCTTCAGGTGGAGTGATCCACCAGCAGAATGGTCCAATGACATCTTGGACATCTCAGATAGTCCATCATAGAAGATACCTAGGATAGTCAATTCTGAGAGCATGTCAGGAGGACATCTCCTGATCCATTGTTTGTATCTTTTTCAAGCTTCGTAGAAGGATTCACCCTCTTTTTTTCTGAAGGTTTGAACTTCCACCCTGAGCTTGCTCATCTTCTGAGGTGGAAAGAACTTGTCCATGAATGCATTGACCAACTTTTTCCATGAGTCTAGGCTTTCTTTGGGTTGAGAATCCAACCATATCCTAGCTCTATCTCTAAGAGTAAAAGGGAAAAGCATAAGCCTGTAGACCTCAGGATCCACTCCATTGGTCTTAACAGTATCACAGATTTGCAAGAATTCAAATAAGAATTGATGTGGATCTTCCTGTGGAAGTCCATAAAATTTGCAATTCTGTTGCATTAGAGAGACTAACTGAGGCTTAAGCTCAAAGTTATTTGCTCTAATGGCAGGTATGGAGATGCTTCTTCCATAGAAGTCAGAAGTGGGTGCAGTAAAGTTACCAAGAACCTTCCTTGCATCTCTTTCATTATTCGGATCGGCTGCCATCTTTGTACTTTCAGCTTCTTATTCGAAAAGTTTTGTGAGGTTTCCTCTGGAGTGTTGCGCTTTAACTTGTTGTAAATGCCTCCTTAGGGTCCTCTCAGGTTCAGGATCAGGATCAAAGAGATGTTTTTTATCTCTGTTCCTGCTCATAAACAAGAAAAAGAAAAACAAAAAAGAAGGATAATGGGATTTTCTATGTCAAAGTATAGAGAACTCCCAGTGAGATGTGAAGAAGAAAGAAGAATGAGGGTAGAGGAGTGAGAAGAAGAATTCGAATATGAGGGGCAGAAGAATTCGAATATTCAGAAATAAAAAGGGAAACTAGAATTAAAATATTTTTGTTTTTATTTTAATTATTAATTGAATTAAAAAGATTTGAAAATTGAGTGTGATTTTTGAAAAAAAAAAGAAAGAGAAAGAGGTAAGAAGTTTTCGAAAATAGAAGAGAGAGGAATTAGTTAGAAAGTTTTGAAAAAGAGGGAAGAGAAATGAGAGTATTAAAGAGATATATCAAACTTTTAAAATTACAATAAGATAAACAAGTAACTAATTAAGAAAGATTTGAAAATAAGATAAGATAGCAGATTTTAAAAAGATTTTATTTTAAAAAGTTTTAAATTCAAAATTGGAAAGGAAAAGTCAACAAGATAAGATAAGAATTGAAAATATTTGAAAAAAAATTGATTTTGAATTTTGAAATTGAAACAAGATAAGATAAAGATTTGAAAATAAGTTGAAAAGATAAGATATGGTGAAGATTTGAAAAAGATTTGAAAAGATAAGATTCAAAATTTAAAATTTAAACTTTACTACCAAGAAAATACTAAACTTAAAAAATTTTAAATCAAGATAAGAAAAAGGGAATAAGATTTTCGAAAATTTTGAATAGAGATAGAAAAGATATTTTTTATTTTTTTTCAAATTAAAGAAGAAAGAGAAAAACAACTAAAAGACACCAAACTTAAAAATTTTTTTATCAAGCTTTTTCGAAATTTTAAAGAAAAACAACTAAAAGACACCAAATTTGAAATTTTAAGATCAAAACAAGAAAAGAAACAAGAACAACTTAAATACCAAGAAGAACACTTAAGAACAAATTCGAAAATTTTAAAAAAATAAAGAACACACAAAGGACACCAAACTTAAGAACTGACACTAGACTCAACCAAAAGACAAAGAAAAGATGGATTTTGAAAAAGTTTTAGAAAAAGAAAAACAAAATACACGAAACAAAATAGTAAAAAGTACTAAATCTAAGCAACAAGATAGTCCGATAGTTTGTCAAACTCGAACATTCCATGGCAACGGCGCCAAAAACTTGGTGCACGAAATTGACTCTGCAATATTCGCACAGATAGACCAGCAAGTGCACCGGGTCGTCCAAGTAATACCTCAGGTGAGTGAGGTCGATCCTACGGAGATTGTTCATTTGAACAAGCAATGGCTATCTTATTGATCTTAGTCAGGCGGATAGAAAAGATATTTATTGTAGAAAAACGCATAAAAACAGAATAAATAAAATATTACGGGATAGGTGTGAAATCAATTGATAAGAGAATGGTTGAGACTTTGGAGATTCTTCCTCCTTCTGGGTCAACTTTTCTCACTGTCTACTCCAACTTCTGATGATTCATTCCATGGCAGGCTGTAAGTGACTAACGCTAGGTCAATGGTCATTAATCTCCTCTGCTTCAGATCAAACGCCAGGTCAGTGGTCATCCAATCTGAACGGGGGTGAAGCTCCTGCAGTCCATTCCCTTGGTGATCTTACTCAAAGCGCCACAGACAAGGTCGGATCTTTCAGATCAGAGAATGCTGCTCCATTGATTCTAGCCTATACCACAAAGGCCCTAATCGCCCTGTACCTCGACTGAACTGATGTCTCCAAGTCCCCAACGAAGTCGTGGATTAGCCGTCTAAGCGATGTATAATCAAGCTTGTGGTTCAGTACTATCCCGTCAAGGACTCGTAAGAACCCATGTAGAATAGGGATGACGGTTAAGTTACACTCCCAATTCATTAGGATGAAGAATGAAGATACATCTTAGAATGGAATCAAGTGCAAGCAAGAAAAGATAGGTGCAGAAAGTATTTGTGTCAGAATTACTGTTAGTTGTGGGTGATGCAATATATCAAACAGTTAGTGGGTTAGCAAACAGAATTGAAAATAACAAAGAAAAACAAAAGAGTAGAGGGGGAAGGGAAGAAGTTTAACTAAAACAGAAAGTAAATCACTCAAACAGAAAATGAAATTCACAAAATAAAAATGCTCAATCTATTGATCTTCCAATTTAATCATTGTTGATGCACAATCAATCCCCGGCAACGGCGCCATAAACTTGATGCGCGAAAAGCTTGTCTCGCAACAAATCTCCCTTTGGCAAGTGTACCGAATTTGTCGTCAAGTAAAAACTCACAATAGAGTGAGGTCGAATCCCACAGGGAATCAATTGGATGAAGATCGAAAGCTTTCAAGTAAAATCAAGAGAAAAGATAGAAGAAGAATAATGAAAATTAGTATTGATCCATCAAATTACAACAGAGCTCCCTAACCCAATGAAAGGGGTCTAGTTGTTCATAGCTCTTGAAAATGAAAACAAAGATGGAGAATACATCATAAAACTAGAAAATGCAGAGAAAGTAAAATACAGAGAGTAGTTCTCTTTTTTCAACTTCCAGAACTCCATTAACAATTCAAAGCTACTCCTATATATACTACTTCTCTCAGCTTCTAGTTGACTCTTCAAGTCTTGGGCCTTTGGATCTTAAGTTTGAAGTAGTTCTCTTCTTCATTTGGGCTTGGCTTTACTTGCAGAGAGAAAATGTGAAGTGGGCAGAGACTTTAGCTCAGGACGTTAGGGGTGTTAACGTTTAGTGAAAATATGAGTTCGAGAACGTTAGTGACAATCAACTTTCTCACTAACGTTACTAAGTAAAAGCCACGTTAACTTCAACGTTAGTGGTATAAACGTTGCCACTAACGTTGCCTCTAAGTCCTTCGCACACGTTATTGAGACTTAACATTTCTAATAACTTTGAAAAGCCCCCTTTGTTCCCACGTTAGAGTCCACGTTAACTTAGTTACCGTGGCCTCTAACGTTAGAAAGGCGGAGAAACGCCAACGTTAGTGACATTCAACATTGTCACTAACGTTGGGGATGGCTAAGCATGGCCACGTTAGAAGCCACGTTAACCTAGTTAACGTGGACTCTAACGTGAGGCATAGGGGCACCTTGGAACGTTAGTGACAATGTTGAGTGTCACTAACGTTCTCGAAGGATGGCAAGCCCACGTTAAAGAGCCACGTTAACTAAGTTAACGGGGACTCTAACGTGGCCACTTATGAGCATTTGCCAACATTAGTGACAATGTTAAGTGTCACTAACGTTGGCTCAGCTTCCCTTCTCCACGTTAGAGTTCACGTTAACTTAGTTAACGTGACTCTTAACGTGGTCAATGATGGCTTCGAGAGCGTTATTGGCAATCACTTTTCTCATTAACTTTGCAAGTTACCTCCCATTCCTTGCTTCCTTTGGTCCTGAAATCAAGCAATAGAGTACATCAAAGTTCTAGTCCAAGTCATGGGTAATGCAACATACAATCTGTCACTAAACTTATGCAAAGTCCTCATGAAATAATGTAAAATGCACAATGTACGCTTGAATCATGGTGTAAGTGAATATCTACCCAAAACTAGCTTATTTTCTAAGAAAATGCATGAAACTAACCTAAAAACAGTAAAGAAAAGGTCAGTGAAACTGGCCAAGATGCCCTGGCATCACAACACCAAACTTAAAGCTTGCTTGTCCCTAAGCAAGTACTAGAACAAGAGAATGATGAATGGAATGCCAAGAGCAATGAGTCATTCTTGTGGAAGTCATATCACTGATTTTATGGTGGTTTCATGCATAGCAACTTAGGTTCATTCCTGGCTTTCAAACCTTTATCATGTCTTAAAACACTCACTTTGCTTACATCCCATGAGACTTTTATTCATTGATCCCTTTATTGTCATTTCAGAGCTTATTGGTGTTCTTAGGCTAAGTTCTCTGTAAGGGGGCAACTTTTTAAGATAAGCTTTCAGCCAACACTCCCGAACCAGTTGGTTCAAGGTGCTAGGTGTTGAAGCACCCCTAAGGACTTACTCCCTCAAGTCTCTCCCCCATACATACATACCACAGGCATATAGTTCATTTATTTTCCTTCTTGAGACCTTGGTGTCCAGCACCTCTTTGGGTTACTAAATGCTCTGTGGTGAGGGTTACTCTTGATAATGGACTTTCAGCTGATAATCCCGGGTTAGTTAACCCAAGTTACTAGGTGATAAAGCACCCCTAAGAGCTTATTCATGCAAGTAGATCCCTCACACAGGAACACCACAAACACATATCTTAAGATCAAAACCATTGGTGCCTAGCCTTATTGCTTACTCTTTTTCTTTTGTTTTTCCACTTTCATTATTCTTTTCTCTTTCTCTTATTAGGATCTTGTCATATACTTAGTCTCATGAGTATATTCAAAGCAAAGTATTCAGGCCAGATAGTTGTCATCCCACTTTATGATTGAACCAACTTAGCTAACTTATGATCATACCATAAACTCATGAATGTACTCCATAGTGTGAACTCCACTCTGGTCTTTTGAAACATAAACATTCTCTCTTTATTTGATTAAAAAGGGACAAGCATACAAGTAAGTAAAGTAGGGATGCAGTGACATAAAGACTAGTGCACATAGACTTTCTTCAATACCAAAAACTTAAAAGACATAATTGAAAAAGGTTTAAACATAACATGGAAGCAAGTTCTATTTCATACAAGATCTTTCTTATTTAAAACATAGAGAAAGATGGAACAAAGAAGGAACTCCACCACCTTTTACTGTTGTGGATGTCCATGCTCTTTTCCTTGCTTGTCCTCCTTGTTTCCTCTTGCATTTCCTTGCATCTGTGCCAATCTTGCTTGCTTCCAATCCTTAAGTGCCTTCCTCACTGACTCATGACTCTCTTCCACCCTTTGTCTTTCCTTTCTGCTAATTCATCCTTCATTTCGTCATACTTGGCTATTCCTGGATGCAATATTGGCAGCTGTCCCACTAAGTAGCCGAGCCTGGCTTGAGTGTTTATGTGATGTCCTGTTTCGCTCATGTAAACTTCTTCTGCGAATGCCCTTTGCTCGTCCAATAGTTCTGCCTGTTCTATTTGTCTTCGATGCATCTCATGTATGTGTGCCCCTTGATGTGCTTGGATGTTGATTAGCCTTTGGGTGGATTCTTGTTGCTCGTTTTGCCTTTGTTCCATCCTGTTGAATGTTTCTCCCCATTGTTGTCCTTAAAATAGTTGCTGTTCCATCATTTGCCTTTGCCACTCACCTTGCTGAGTCATCCATCTTGAGAGTGTTTCCTCTTGCTGCCCCATTATCTGTAGTTGAAGCTCTTTCTGTGCTCCTTGGCTTTCCAAATATTGTCTAGACAAGCCATCAATGGCCTCCTACAATTGGTGCATGTCCAAGGTCTGTTGTGCTTGACCCTCTAAGACTTGTCCTTCCACTACTTGAGGGGTTGTCCTCTTCCTTTGCTTTCGCTGAGGCAAAGGGGATGCTGCAGCATTCATCCTTCGTACAGTTATTGGGATGCCTTCCTTTATCCACATGGGGTTCTCATCTTCAAAAACTACCCCAGCTTTCTTGCATATTCGGTAAATAGTGCTGGGATAACCTAACGTTCCTCTTGAGTCGTTTTTCTCTGCCATCTTTCTAATACCTTCAGCTATGAGTTCATGAACCTTGATTTCTCCTCCCTTCAGTATACAGTGCACCATTGTGGCTCTCTTGACATTCACCTTCGAGTTGTTTGCAGCTGGGAGAATAGACCTTCTCACTAGCTCAAACCACCCCTTGGCTTCAGGAGTGAGATCTGTTCTCTTGATGAACTTCGGTTTATTTCCCGCACCCCTTTCCCAGTCAACTCTTGGTACACAAATATCTTGCAAAATCTGGTCATAATTGGGGTTGTCCAATCTTGAGTGATAGCTTTCTTCTTCAAACTGTATAGACCGTAGCTTCAATGCCCTTTTCCTTATCAACCATCCACCCGTATTGCAATGCATGATGCAAGCTTCTAAATCTCTTTTCATCATATGGGTGTTTTTTCATGGGTTCCTTTTCCTTCCTTCTTTTAGAACCCGAAGACGCCATGAATGATAGTTAATATGTGAAGGTGGCAAAGTTGTGGAGATTTTTGGTTGTTTAAGGTTTTATTGCGATGAAGAGAGTGAGGTGGGAAAAAGATTTTTAATGGGGTAGGGAGTGTCTTGTACCGAAATAGAGAGTGGTGAAGATTGGGTAATGACAATGAAGGTGGGTACGGAACAAGGGTCCTTTATATAGAGAAGTTGTGAGAGAATGGAGGGTGTGGATTGATTGAGTGGTTACTTGATGGAAGGTTGGGGTGATGCATGGATAAAAGACAAGGATCATCACTTTATGAATGAGATTGCTCGGTCTTTTAGGGGTTCCATTTTTCCAATGTTGCATGGCAACATTTTCCAATGTATTCCCTTTTTAGAACAAGTGTGTAGCCCTTCCTTTTGTGGTGTCCGATCCTTCTTTATTTAGTTGTCCAATCCATCCCTTTTTATGCTTCTTTTCTTTTCCTATAAAGATTTAAAATAAGGAAATTAATATCATAAAAATCAAACTCTACGGCTAGAATAATAAAGAGAAGAAAACAATAGTTTGTTTATTTATGAATTTCAACTGACTAACTACTTGTGTATCCTTATGCATTTTGGTGGCACCATGGGGTGACACCAAACTTAGTTTGAAGCAATGTGATGAAAAGTTTTGTTCAAAGCTCCCAAGACTAGCATGCATCTTGGTTTGCTTTGAACACCAAACTTGTTCTTCACTATATACTGCATGATAAAGATTTCACCAAGTGTTTGTCAAGTTTGGGTTGAAATTCATAAACATTGATTTATTCATTATTTTAAAAAACATATAAAACATGGGTTGCCTCCCATGAAGCGCTTCTTTAGCGTCACTAGCTTGACATTTTTCCCTCATCAGGGTGGTTGGTAATGCTTAAAGTCCTCCCCTCTTGCTGTGGACTTATATCCATTGATTGGATCAATGATCTCTACATGTTCCAGGGAAAGAACTCTGTTGATAGTGAAGACCTTGGGTAACTGAGATGGTACAGTAGGGAGATTAGGGGGAATATCTGGGAAGTAAGCTGAGACAACTCTATCCCCCGGAGAGAAGTCTTCCGTAGGGATCTTCTTGTTCCTCCACCTCCTTGGTACCTTCTTCTTTGTTTCTTTTGAGGTTGCCTTCCCCTTGGTGACCTCTTTTTCTAAAGGAGTTGTGATGTTGTCTTCACCTGCCTCTAGAGGTTTAGGTTCCTCCAACTTTTCCTTGAGCTGTGGCAATTGCTGTTTTCCTTGTTTATCTATTAAGGGGATCTCAGAACGAACTGGCTGTGCTTCAGTTCTTGTTTCCTCCTTCAGTGTCTCATTATCATTTGTGCTTAGTTCCTTGTCCTCTTGATCTGTTTCTTGTGAGAGTTTGAAAACATTGAAGCTGAGTCGTTCATCATGGATTCTCAATATTAGCTCCCCTTTCTCTACATCGATAAGTGCTCTGGCCGTAGCTAGGAATGGTCTTCCCAATATGATTGGATGAGTGTGACTCTCTTCCATGTCCAGGATGACAAAGTCTATTGGGAGAAAGTATTTCCCAACCTTTAACAACACATTTTCCACCACTCCTATTGCTTGCTTTTGAGTTTTGTCAACCAGTATGATGATTACATCTATGGGCATTATCTCATTGATCTGTAGCCTCTTCACCAGGGATAAGGGCAGTAAGTTGATGCTGGCCCCCAAATTACATAGTGCTCTATCGAACATAGTTTCACCTATGGCACAAGGGATGTGAAAACTCCCTGGGTCTCTTCTTTTTGTAGGCAACTCAGGTTGAATAAGGGCACTACATTCCTTGTTCATCACTATAGTCTGGCCTCCTTTGAGTGAGCTTTTTCTGGGAAGAAGTTTCTTCATATACTTGATGAATGCAGGCATTTGTTGAATTGCCTTGATGAATGGTATGTTCACATGCAGAGATGCAAACAAGTCTAGGAACCTTGAGTATATTCTTTTTCCTACAGCACCATTGAGCAGTTGAGGGAAGGGTGCATAGAGCTTCAGCAGCTCTTGTTGTGAGATTTCTGGTTCTTGGTGATCTTTATCCTCCTCCTTTGTTGAGTTGTCTTCAGTCTCTTGATCACTTGTAGTGACCATTTTGCAATCTTCCCATCTTACTTTCTTTGCTTCTCCTTTGGGGTTTTTCTCCGTGTCACTAGGAAAGCTATCAGTAGGTTTGGGAATCTTCTCAGCTAAATATCCCACCTGGAATTCCAGCTTCCTAATGGTCTCTCCCTGGTTTTTAATATTGGCTCGCACCTCCTCTTTGAACACCTTATTTTCTTGAATCTCTTGGCATATTCCTTCAAGTAAGGCTTCAATCTTAGAGAGCTTGTCATCAATTGATAAGTGATTCGGAGCAGATGTGCTGTTTTGGTTTTGATAAGCGTGTGGAGAAGTGTTGTTGTGGGGGTGTTGAGATGTCCTCTGTGTGAACTGCTGGTGAGTTGCATTGTTGTTGGAGTTGTAACGTATCTGGTCTTGGTTTTGATCTTGCTCACTTCCCCATCCAAAGTTTGGGTGGTTTCTCCATCCAGGGTTGTAGGTCTTGGAGTATGGATCATAGTTTTTCCTTGGTGAATTCCCAATGTAGTTGGCTTGCTCCTGACTACCCTCTGCTTCTTCATTCACTCCTTCTTGGGTTGTTGATGAAGTGGAGATTGCTGCTACTTGGTTCCTCTCCATCTTCTTGGTGAGGTCAGCTAGCTGCTGGGTAATGAGCTTGTTTTGGGCCAACAGAGCATCTACATTGTTTAGCTCCATTACTCCTCTTGTGTTCCCTCTTTCAGAAGCATAGAAGTAGTCGTTCTCTGCTACTGTTTCAATAACATCTATGGCTTCCTCAATAGTCTTCTTCTTATTCAAAGATCCTCCGGATGAATGGTCTACGGCCTTCTTTGACTCATAAGAGAGCCCTTCATAGAAAATATGCAGCTGCACCCATTCGTTGAACATGTCAGGTGGACACCTCCTTGTTAAGTCCTTGAACCTCTCCCATGCTTCATATAGAGTCTCACCATCTTGTTGCCTGAAAGTTTGGACCTCAGCTCTCTGCCTATTGATTCGTTGAGGAGGGTAAAATCTTGCTAAGAATTTGTTCACCACGTCTTCCCAAGTTGTCAAGCTTTCCCTTGGGAAAGATTCCAGCCACTTGGCTGCTTTGTCCCTAAGTGAGAATGGAAACAAGAGCAGTCTATAGGTGTCAGGATGAACACCATTAAACTTCACTGTGTCACATATCCTCAGGAAGGTGGTTAGATGTTGATTGGGGTCTTCTTGAACACCTCCTCCAAACGAACAGTTGTTCTGAACAAGGGTGATGAGCTGTGGTTTAAGTTCGAAGTTGTTGGCATGGATTGTCGGCTTTTGGATGCTACTTCCACAATTGCCTGGGGTTGGATTGATGTAAGAGCCCAAAACTCTTCTATCCTCCCCAGCATGATTTGCTCTACCTCCTCCCCCATGGTTGTGATCTTCTTCTTCATGATGGTTTTCCATGTTGTCTTCCATGTTTGGTTCAAAGAATTCCTCTTTTTCCTCAGCACCAACCACTTTCTTTCCTCTTGCCTCCCTCCTTAATCTAAGGAAGGTCCTCTCAGGTTCAGAATCGAAGGAAGTTGAAGCCCCGCTTCTTCTCCCTGTCATACAACCATCAAGTGCAAGCAAGAAAAGATAGGTGCAGAAAGTATTTGTGTCAGAATTATTGTTAGTTGTGGGTGATGCAATATATCAAACAGTTAGTGGGTTAGCAAACAGAATTGAAAATAACAAAGAAAAACAAAAGAGTAGAGGGGGAAGGGAAGAAGTTTAACTAAAACAGAAAGTAAATCACTCAAACAGAAAATGAAATTCACAAAATAAAAATGCTCAATCTAGTGATCTTCTAATTTAATCATTGTTGATGCCAGAATCAATCCCTGGCAACGGCGCCATAAACTTGATGCACGGAAAACTTGTCTCGCAACAAATCTCCCTTCGGCAAGTGTACCGAATTTGTCGTCAAGTAAAAACTCACAATAGAGTGAGGTCGAATCCCACAGGGATTGATTGATCAAGCAACTTTAATTAGAAGAGTGTTCTAGTTGAGCGAATCCAGAATTTGGGTTGAGAGTTGCAGAAAATAAAATGGCGGGAATGTAAATAACAGAAAAGTAAATGCTAGAATTAAAGGACTGGAAGTAAATGACTGAAAATAAATTGCAGAATTGTAAATGGGAATGGGGGATTTGCTCATAAAAGTAAATGGCAGAAATTAAAGAGAATGGGTAAGATCAGAGATGGGGAGTTCATTGGGCTTAGGAGATGTTGCAATTCTTCGGATCAAGTTCATTTTCATCTCTTCCTCAATCAATGCACTCATTGATCTCCTTGGCAATCTTAATTGATTGAATTACAATTTCTTGCAATTCAATCTCTCAAGTCTTGATCAATAGCCAATTCCTTGGTCAATTGCTCATAAGAAGAGATGAAGTATGGTCACTGATTATACCACATGCATTTCCCAAATCAAGTATTGAGAGGGTTATAGTCACATACCTATCCAAACCCAATTTGGTCCAGCATGAGAAAGCATTTCTAGCTTGATCTCTTCATTCCTCTTTCAAGGTTCAAAAGAGATCCAAGTTTGAATAGCTTCTTTTCCAAGATAACTACTCAATTGGATGAAGATCGAAAGCTTTCAAGTAAAATCAAGAGAAAAGATAGAAGATGAATAATGAAAATTAGTATTGATCCATCAAATTACAACAGAGCTCCCTAACCCAATGAAAGGGGTTTAGTTGTTCATAGCTCTTGAAAATGAAAACAAAGATGGAGAATACATCATAAAACTAGAAAATGCAGAGAAAGTAAAATACAGAGAGTAGTTCTCTTTTTTCAGCTTCCAGAACTCCATTAACAATTCAAAGCTACTCCTATATATACTACTTCTCTCAGCTTCTAGTTGGCTCTTCAAGTCTTGGGCCTTTGGATCTTGAGTTTGAAGCAGTTCTCTTCTTCATTTGGGCTTGGCTTTACTTACAGAGAGAAAATGTGAAGTGGGCAGAGACTTTAGCTCAGGACGTTAGGGGTGTTAACGTTTAGTGAAAATATGAGTTCGAGAACGTTAGTGACAATCAACTTTCTCACTAACATTACTAAGTAAAAGCCACGTTAACTTCAACGTTAGTGGCATAAACGTTGCCACTAACGTTGCCTCTAAGTCCTTCGCACACGTTATTGAGACTAAACATTTCCAATAACTTTGAAAAGCCCCCTTTGTTCCCACGTTAGAGCCCACGTTAACTTAGTTAACGTGGCTCTTTAACGTGGGCTTGCCATCCTTCGAGAACGTTAGTGACACTCAACATTGTCACTAACGTTCTAAGGTGCCCCTATGCCTCACGTTAGAGTCCACGTTAACTAGGTTAACGTGGCTTCTAACGTGGCCATGCTTAGCCATCCCCAACGTTAGTGACAATATTGAAAAGGTCTGTGAAACTGGCCAAGATGCCCTGGCATCAGAAACTTAAACTAAAACCCTAATTTTAGAAAGAAGAGGGAGCTTCTCTCTCTAGAAAACTACCCTAAGACATGTTTCTACACTACCCTAATTGCTCCCCCCTTGTTCCATCTTGAATTCTGCCTCAAATACTTCAAAAATGAGTTGGATTTGGGCTTGGATGAGCTCAGAAATCGCCCCCAGCGTGTTCCTTTAATGAGGTCACGTTGCAAGTGTCATGCGTACGTGTGGCCTGGCAAATTCCTTCCTCACGCGTACGCATGGGTCACACGTACGCGTGACCCCCACGCGTACGCATGGTCTTGAATCCACCAAATCCTTATTTTTCATGAATTCTCCATCTTGCATGCTTTTTCTTCACTTCTTTGATCCAATCCTTGCCTTTTAAACCTGAAATCACTAATAAACATATCAAGGCATCGAGTGGAATCAAAGTAGATTAAATTTAGCAAATTAAGGGCCTAAAAAGCATGTTTTTAATCTTAAGCACAATTTAGGAGAAATTCACAAAACCATGCTATTTCATTGAATAAATGTGGGGTAAGTTGATAAAATTCACTAAATTCAACATAAGATAAATCACAAAATTGGGGTTTATCAACAGTTCTAAAGCTTATTCCGTAATATATATATACAAAGAAATATTAATACTAGAAGCTCGATGAAGAATTAAAGCTCAGAACAGAAATACAAAAGCGCGTAATGTACACACGAACTAACTACAAGCGTAAAGACACAAGATACAACATGATAAAGATACAAGATCACAAAGTATATATATATGCATAATATCCAAAAGAACACTAGCCACAGCCTGCAGAGTTTAGGCTAACTAGTTATTATAGATAACGGAGTTTTTCAAATAAAACGGCAACATCCTAACTCTCAAGGTAAGCCTCTAAGGCAACAAAGTATAATATACAAAAGTGAGAGTATATCTATAACCAAATAACCAAAATACAAGATATAACAAGTGATCCTCTGCTCTGTCACCATCCCACAACTCATTGAGGTGGGTTACGACCTGCATTTGAAAAATAACAACAACATATGGTATGAGAACCGGAGGTTCTCAGTATGGTAACAGTACCCAATATATAAGATATAAGGTTCCGGGAAGCCAAGACAATCCTAAAAGTTTACATCAAGCATAAGATTTAAACTTAGAAATATTTAACAGAACCATAAAGGGTTATCTAAGCCCTAAGGATTTTCTAACTATTATATGCACCACTGTCCCACAGTCTTCGCTAGCCTAACCTCCATGCGATCCCATCGCCATTGCCTACCGAACCTCCTCAACCCCAGTAGAAAACATAAGTATATGCAAACAAGTAAAACACAAATAATAGGCATATATAGCAAGTAAACCAAGAAGCAAGTATGCATATTATACATTTAGGCAAAAGATGCAAGTAAGCAAAGCAAGCAAACACATAGAAAATGCACATGATGAATGTCTGTTCATACCCTGGGTCGAGCTATCCGACCCGGGATGATTGGCGACAAAGCGACCGACCTCTTCAGGTCAGACTATCCGACCTCTTCTTCTAAAGAGCTCGGCCAATCGACAAGAAAGCCCAATAAAGGGCCCAAATAGAGGAACACAACCCAAACCCACAGGCATAAGGGCGGTTCCCTTGAAGATAAGCTGACCTCACCCAAAGATAAAATAAGATAAGATAAGATAACTAACTTATCTTATCTAGAAAGGTCACTCCTCATCATTATAAATACACTGGAGCACCCAGGTATAACTCATACTCTGATTCTATAATAAACCTGCTTAATACCCGTGCTAACTTAAGCATCGGAGTCTCTTGCAGGTACCCCCCACCCTCCGGTGACCAAGGATCAGAAGTGCAGCCAGTCCAACAAGTCGGACACAACAGCTCCGGCCGCCACCAGCCAGCCGGACACGTCATCTCCGACCAGTACAGAAGATCTCATCCGAGATCGACCTACAGTTTCAGGTAACCCTCGGAACATTGGCGCCGTTGCCGGGGAACCTGGAAGTCATCCCATCACCATGGCGGACGACCATGACAACGACCACAACTCAGATCTAGAGGACAGAACGCCGCACAAAAATACGGATGCCACACTAAAGGATACTCCAGAATCTAACGGAGACAAAAACTCATCACATCCGGGAATAATAGAAGCACTTCAAGATCGCCTAAAGCAACTCGAAAAAGAAAGCCAGTACCAGCAGGAAGTTGGCAAGGATCTACAAAGAGAGGTAAGGCGACGTCGAGAATTAGAAGATAAACTCCTACAACTTGAAGCCGATCTCAAAGCAAAGGCCACCCGGACCACCCCTGAGGACAACTCTCGCAAGGATCAAGATCCATTCACTAGGGAAATCATGAAGACTAAAATCCCTAAAGACTTCAAACTTCCGAATATGACTTTGTATGATGGCACCACAGATCCCAACCATCATCTCAGCAACTTCAGAAGTAGAATGTACCTCACCGATGCTTCAGATGCCGTTCGCTGCAAAGCTTTTCCAACGACTCTCACAAAGACAGCAATTAGATGGTTCAACAACCTACCTCTGAAGTCCGTCTCAAACTTCGACGACCTGGCCAAAAAGTTCCTGGCCAGATTCTCCATCCAAAAATACAAGGCTAAGCACGCTCCCAGTCTACTGGGTATCAAGCAAGGAGATCGGGAAAGTCTTCGCAACTATATGGAAAGATTCAACAAAACATGCCTAGACATACAAAGCTTGCCAACAAAGGCTGCCGTCATGGGCCTCATCAACGGCCTACGAGAGGGACCTTTCAGCCAATCTATATCAAAGAAATACCCCACATCTCTAGACAAGGTGCAAGAGCGGGCAGAGAAGTACATTAACATGGAAGAAAATTCCCGACTTGGAGAAGCCTCGAAATCCTGTTTCACCTACCGAGATAAAGAATCCAAGAAGAAGGAAGATCGAACGGGCGAAAAAATCAAAAAGTATCATAATTACACCCCTCTTCGGGTGTCCCTTGTGGATATTTACAAAGAAGTCTGTAACACAGAAAAGATACCGCCAGCTCGACCGCTCAAAGGCAAAAGAGGAGGAGGAAATCGGAACGAATACTGTGAATATCATCGGGTCTGAGGGCATTCAACCAACGAATGATTTGACTTAAAAAAACATCATAGAAAAATTAGTAAGAGAAGGAAAACTAAATCGGTATCTGGCCACCCGAGATGATGAGCAAAGAAAAAGACGAAGAGATGAAGATGTCGGACGAGCTGAGCGATCACCTCGTACGCCATAAAGACATGTCCATATGATACATGGAGGATTCGCAGGAGGTGAAATCTCCAAATCATCCCGCAAAAGATACCTCAAAGAAGTATATCATGTCGAAGGAAAGGAGGAAGCACCCGACATCCCTGCGATCACATTCACCAAAGAAGACACATCCGGTATCATCTCAGGATACGACGATCCCATGGTCATCACCATCATACTAGCAAACGCCAATCTCCACCGCACATTAATAGACCAAGGGAGCTCCGCCGACATATTATTCAAAACTGCCTTCGATAAGCTCGGCTTAGAGGAAAAGGAGCTTAGAGCATACCCGAACAGCCTGTTCGGACTGGGCGATACCCCAGTACAACCACTGGGATACGTGTTACTACATACAACCTTCGGAAAAGGGAACCAATCCAGAACACTCAAGATAGACTACATCGTGGTCGACGTGAGTTCAGCCTACAATGCCTTAATAGGTCGGACAACACTAAATCAACTCGGCGCAATAGTCTCAACTCCACATCTATGCATGAAATTCCCAACTACAAAAGGGATAGCTACGATAAAAGCAGATCAAAAGATGGCACGCCGCTGTTATAACGAAAGTCTAAACCTTAGAGGCAGAGGAGAAGAGTTCCATACAATTGAGTTTGGTGGAGTTCAGAGGCGAGAAGGACTCCGTCCACAGCCCAAAGGTGAAGTAGAGAAAGTTCAGATCAGAGATACCTCGGACAAAACAACTAATATCGGCACGATCCTGAAAGAAAACACAAAAGAATTACTAGTACAGTTCTTACAAGATAATGTCGATCTCTTTGCATGGAAAGCCGCAGACATGCCAGGCATAGACCCCAAGCTAATGTGTCACAAGTTGGCGGTTTATCCAGGATCTCGGCCAGTACAGTAGAGACGAAGAAAACTTAGGTCAAAACGATCCCAAGCTGTGGAAGAACAGGTACAAGCACTACTGGAGGCAGGATTCATAAGAGAAGTCAAGTACCCACTATGGCTAGCTAATGTCGTCTTGGTGAAAAAATCAAATGGGAAGTGGCGAATGTGCACTGACTACACCGACCTCAACAAAGCCTACCCAAAAGATCCTTACCCACTCCCAAGTATCGACACTTTGGTAGATGCTTCCTCTGGATATAGATACCTCTCGTTTATGGATGCATATTCCGGATACAACCAAATCCCCATGTATCCACCAGATCAAGAAAAGACCTCGTTTTTTACGCCAAAAGCAAATTACTGCTACATTGTGATGCCTTTCGGTCTCAAGAATGCGGGAGCTACTTATCAAAGGCTAATGAATAAAGTCTTCTCAGATCACATCGAAAAAATCATGGAAGCCTATGTGGACGACATGTTGATAAAGACACAAAGCAAAGAGACATTATTGTCCGACCTGGCTCAAGTGTTCGACACTATAAGGAAGCACGACATGCGACTCAATCCCGCAAAATGCACCTTTGCAGTAGAAGCGGGCAAATTCTTAGGTTTCATGCTCACACAAAGAGGAATTGAAGCAAATCCAGATAAATGCCAGGCCATACTCAACATGAAGAGCCCAACTTGTGTCAGAGAGGTATAACAACTCAACGGGAGATTGGCAGCCTTATCCAGGTTCTTAGCGGGATCAGCGATAAGATCTCTCCCTTTCTACGCCACTTTAAGGAAAGGAAAAATTTCGAATGGACAAAGGAATGCGAGCAAGCCTTCCAGGATTTCAAAAACTTCCTGGGACAACCACCTATCCTAACTCGACCACGAAAGGAAGAACCACTCATATTGTACCTTGCGGTAGGAAGTCGGGCAGTAGCCTCAGCACTGGTTCGGGAGGACGACAAAGGGCAACAACCTGTATACTTCATTAGTAAAGCGCTGCAGGGATCCGAGCTAAATTACCAAAAAATAGAAAAGTTTGCCTATACTCTCATACTGACATCTCGACGACTTCACCCGTACTTCCAGGCTCACACCATTAAGGTTCGAACCAACCACCCCATAAAAGGGATATTGCAGAAAACAAATCTAGCAGGCAGAATTTTACAATGGGCAGTCGAATTATCCGAGTTTGACCTCCAATATGAAGCTCGGACAGCCATCAAATCACAGTACTTAGCCGACTTCATTGCAGAATTCACAGATACCATGGAAACCCTCACATAATGGAATCTCTACATGGACGGGTCTTCAAATAAAATTGGAAGCAGCGCAGGTGTGATAATAGAAAGCAACCAAGGAACCCAAGTTGAGCTTTCCCTCAAATTTGGGTTCCCAGCCTCAAACAACCAGGTGGAATATGAAGTGTTACTAGCTGGTTTGAAGCTGGCTAAGGAGGTTGGAGCTCAAAAACTCAACATCTTCAGTGATTCACAAGTAGTCACCTCAAAAATAACAGGGAACTACCAAGCCAAAGATCCCACCATGAAAAAGTATTTGGATAAAACCAACAGCTCGGACAACTCGGGGAATATAAGATCTACTACATACCCCGAGAACAAAATGCCCGAGCTGATGCACTCTCAAAACTAGCCAGCACCAAACCAGGAGACAACAATAGAAGCCTCGTCCAGAAAATGCTACAGAACCCGTCAATCTCGGAAGAGAAAAAATTCCTAGCCATAACAAGTCAGGATCAAGGATGGATGACCCCCATAATTAACTACCTCAAAGTAAAAACACTCCCCACAGATGAAAAAGAGGCAAAGAGGTTAAAACGGGAGGCTCAGTACTACACTATCATAAACAACACCCTATACAAGAGAGGAATCTCGATACCATTGTTGAAATGTGTGCCGACTTCTAACACAAGGGAAGTCTTAGAGGAAGTACACAGCGGCATTTGTGGTAATCATCTCAGAGCACAAGCTCTCACCAAAAAGGTACTTCAGGCGAGATTTTACTGGCCAACTCTACAAAAAGAAGCTACAGAGTTTGTAAAGACATGTTCCCCATGCCAGAAACATGCCAACTTCCACATCGCCCCACCAGAAGAACTCATCAGTGTAACTTCACCTTGGCCATTCGCAAAATGGGGACTCGACCTTCTCGGACCCTTTCCCCAGGGATCGGGACAAGTCAAATTCCTCATAGTTGGGATAGACTATTTCACAAAGTGGATTGAGGCAGAGCCCCTAGCCAACGCCACTGCTCAAAGAAGCCGAAAATTCTTATATAGAAACATTGTCACAAGGTTCAGAGTTCCGCACTCTATCACCACGGACAATGGCACTCAATTCACAGATGCAGGATTCAGGAAATTAGTAGCCGACTTGAACATAAAACACCAGTTCACCTCCGTCGAACATCCTCAAGCCAATGGACAGGCCGAAGCTGCCAACAAAGTCATATTGGCTGGGCTGAAACGGAGACTGCAAGAAGCAAAGGGAGCTTGGGCCGAAGAACTTCCATAAGTCCTATGGGCATATCGAACAACACCACATTCTACCACAAACGAATCACCATTTCGATTAGCATACGGAGTGGAGGCAATGGTCCCAGTAGAGGTCGAGGAAGCGTCCCCTAGAGTGGTACACTACAATGAACAAGCCAACTCTCAACTTCAAAGAGAAGAGCTCGACCTACTTCCAGAAATCCAAGAAAGAGCTCGGATCAGGGAAGAAGCGCTAAAGCGCCGAATGGCTTCGAGATACAATCAAAGGATAGTGCCAAGAAGTTTTGCTGAGAATGATCTCATCCTAATCCGAAATGACATTGGAGCAACTCGACCTGGAGAAGGAAAGCTGGCAGCAAACTGGAAAGGACCCTACCGAGTTACCGAAGTACTTGGAAAGGGCTACTACAGACTGTCAGAACTCGATGGACGAGAGCTCCCCAGATCATGGCACGCATGCAACCTAAGAAGGTACTATAGCTAGAAAATCTCGTCATAGGATGCACTCTTTTTCCTGAAAAGGTTTTTTAATGAGGCACCAAGTTGAGATCCAGAAATTATTCGACTTAAAGGGATGAAAAACTCCCGCATGTATATATTTGCATTTCCTTTTGAATAAAATATATTTTAGATATTCTACAAACTCTCAAGACACATTAATCTGAAGCATTCATCGTCCGATTATAAAGCAACAGATCGGCAGAAAGTGAAAAATAGATTCACTGCACGATTGGTGCACAAAATTGTGATCATCAACAATGGCGCCAAAGGACTTGGAGCTCTTAAACGTGAATCACACTTTGTCACAATTCCGCACAACTAACCAGCAAGTGCACTGGGTCATTGATAAACCACTATTTTATGATTTATATTGTGTTTAACTGTGTGGTTTTATCATGATCCTTACCCACTTATTCATTAAATTAGCATGCATTTAGATTTCCTTCCTGAATTTATTACATGTTTGAAAACTGCTTCCTAGAGACTTTAATTATTTATTTTTAATTCTCCTTTATTCCATTCGACGTCGTGATCTGTGTGTTAAGTGTTTTAGACTTTATAGGGCATGAATGAGTTGGAGATTGGAAAGGAAGCTAGCAAAAATGGAAAAAACACAAGAATTTGAGGAGATAACCAGCGAGAAGTGGCACGGTCGCATGGCTCACACGACCGCGCGAAGGAGAGCAAATTGCAGTGACGCGGCCGCATGGCTCACGGGCCGCGCGGATTGGAAAAGCTCTGGCGACGCGGTAGCGTGGACGACGCGAACGCGTGGCTAGGAAAAGCGCGAATGACGCGTCCGCATGGATGACGCGATCGCGTGACATGTGCGATCTGCATAATCTGCAGAATTCATTGGGGGCGATTTTGGACCCTATTTCGACCCAGTTTTCGGCCCGGAACAGCAAATTAGAGTCAGAGAACATGCAGAAACAAATAACACATTCATTCAGAGACAGTTTTAGATCTAGTTTTACTCTCTTAGGTTTTTCTCTCTAAGTTTTAGAATTTTAATTTTCAATTGGTCTTAGCATTGGAACATTGAGAAGAGTTATTTCCTCATCAAGACTTCGTCATTCTAGTTCGTTTTCTCAACTTGGTTTCATTCTTCCATGTCCTTTGCTTTGTTCAATTTTGTTATTTGAATACTTTTATGATTAATTAATGCAAGGATTATTTCTTTTTAATTCAATTTCAATTCCAATAATCATGTCTTCTTTTAATTCCCTTTCATGTGCTATGGATTTATTATTTACAATGTGTGAGTAGTTCTTTACTTGATGGGGAGTTGATTAAAAGGAACTCTTGAGTTGGAAGGATTGAAGGAAAAATTTGTAATTGGGTTAAATGTTGGATTGCTATCCTGTCACCAACGCCAATCCCTTTGAACTAAGTGGATTGCAACTTGTGAACAGATTTGGCATTCCAACTTGTTTGACTTTCCTTACCTAGTAAAGGATAACCAAACAGAACAACCATTAATTATAAATTAATCTTACAATCACTCCATCAATAGTAGAAATTCCAACCAATCAACTCCCAGTCAAGGCTTTTATTCATATTATTTAAATTTCCTCAATTTACATTCCAATTTACTTAGCTCAACTTCTTGGAACATCTGATTAATAAGATAGCACACTTTTCTGCAACTCGTTGGGAGACAACCTGGGACTTAAAACTCCCAGTAATTTTTAATTCAAACTCTCTGTGACATACTTCTAAATTGATAGGCAGATTTTCGGTGAGTTAAGAACTATACTAGCAACGTAACCATTTTAATCATTTTTAATTCACCAGCTTTTGCGTCTCATCAATTTTTGGCGCCGTTGCCGGGGAGTTGCAATAGAGTGCTAATTTTATTAATTAGAATTTATTTATTTGCATTTTATTTTATTTTGCTACTATGAGCTGCATGTTTCTTCCGTTAAATGACGCGTTCACTTCCTGATCCGCGCTTGCTAATATTCGATCCTGAAATTGAAAGGATAATTTCACGAATAAGGCGAGAACAGCGTCGGTTAGCCCGCTCTGAGGGCGGATCTGAAAGTGAATCTGAGGAAGAAACCAACCCCCGTTCTACTGATTCGGTTGTTTTACGTGCAGAAAACATGGCAGCTAGGAGAGTTACCATCCAGGAGGAAGGAGCCCCTAATTTTACAATGCAACCGTTTCAAGCGCATCATCC
>NC_029787.2:46623199-46663427 GCF_000816755.2 Arachis ipaensis | reverse complement strand
TGAGCGCTTCAATAATATTCTGGAAGCATGCCCCCACCACATGATTGACAAGATCGTGCTACTCAGCTATATTACACAGGGTATGAGGCCCCAAGATAAGACCATACTGGAAAGTGCCAGCAATGGGTCTATGAAGAAGTACAAGACCACTGATGAAGCTTGGCAATTGATCAGTGATTTAGCTGAATCCACTAGGAACCACAGACAAAAGCAAGGCCGTTCAAAAGCTGTTGCAGAAGTATCTTCTAGCAAAGAGACTGCTGCTCTAACTCAAGGCATCTATAAAATGACCAACTTGCTGAAACAAATGCAGTTGAATCAACAAGCTCAACCTCCTCCACCACAACAAAACCAACAACTAGTCCCACAAAGAATTTGCAGAATCTGTGCTGATTATAGCCATTACACTGATGAATGCCCGCAGCTCCAACAAGAAGACAACATGGTGGCATCCACTCACAACTTCTATGACCGCCCCAACCCAGGGTACAATCAAAGTGGAAATAATAACCATGGATGGCAGGACAATTCAAACCAGAATTAGAGGGACAACAATAACAGAGGAGGCAGAAATAATCAGGGAAATCGGAGGTGGAACAATAACAATAACAGGCAGTAAAATCAACCTTACAGAGCACCTCACCTGAGGCAGAACCAAGGACCACAGAACAATCAGCAGCAGACCTCTCAATTTACCCATTCTTCGTTATCTTCTAATGAAGATCTACTACAATCTTTTGAGAAAAGACAACAGACCATGGAAAACAACATCATGAATAGTATTAACGCCGGTCTGAATGGTCTCACCTCTACTCTGCAAGCTTTTATGACACAGCTTGGATCAGTACAAAATTCCAGTAACCAAACTTCAAGCACCACTGGAATCCCCTCTCAACCATTACCCAATCCAAAGGGAGGCATTAATGCTATCACCCTGAGGTCCGGAACCATACTGCAGGAGAGGATTCAGGAGGAACCAAGCTCACCAGAATACGCCTCAGCTGAAGAGGTGGTAGAAATCGAAGATGTTGAAGAGGAAGAGGATATACAGGACATAGCTGAAGAAGAGATAACTCAACCACAGAAGGAAGCACCAAAAGGCGCAAACACCACAGACAACACTACTCCTATTCCATTTCCGCAACTTGCAAGGAAGCCCAGGAAGCAGCTGGAACCCGATCCTAAAATGGTAGAGATATTCAAAAAGGTTGAGGTAACTGTTCCCCTTTTTTATGTTATTCAGCAGGTACCTAAATATGCAAAGTTTCTAAAAGACTTATGTATCCATAAAGACAAAATTAATGAATTAGAAACTATTCCTTTAGGTAGCTCTATATCTGCTTTAATGGGAGGATTACCTGAAAAATGTAGTGATCCAGGTCCTTGCATAGTTAGTTGTACTATTGGTGGTGTAGTAATTTATGATTGCATGTGTGATTTAGGAGCATGTGTCAGTATAATGCCTTTGTCTATATATGATGTTTTGAGGCTCCCTCCCTTAAAAAGGTCAGCAGCTCGTTTTGTGTTAGCAGATAAAAGCATTATTACAGTGGCTGGAGTTGCGGAAGATGTTTTGGTAAACATTAAAGGGCTCATATTTCCCACTGATTTTTATATCTTGGAGATGACCCACAATGGTTCAGATAAGCCATCATCAATCCTACTTGGAAGACCATTCCTGAAGACATCAAAATTCAAATTGGATGCTTTTTCAGGAACATACTCCTTTGAAATAGATGGCCGCATAGTAATCTTCAATCTGAATGGAGTCATTGACAACCCCCCAGAAGATCGTTTTATCTTCCAGTGTGATATCATAGACGAAAGTGTGGCTGAAGTTCAAAAGGAAGAGTTTGAAGAGAGGCACACTGGACAAGGTCCCAGTGTGGGGACCCTCTTAACTGACAGTGAGGGCACTTCGCCATTTTCACAAGCCCTTGATAATCCAGAGCCTGCCCATGATCAAAAGTTAGAATTGAAACCTCTCCCTCCACATCTCAAATACGCTTATCTTGAGGATGAGCAGAAGCTTCCGGTTATTATTGCAAGGAAACTGACTTCTCAACAAGAAGAGCAGTTACTTGACGTACTGAGGAAGCATAAGAAGGAAATTGGGTGGAGTTTGGCAGACATCGTGGGAATCAACCCTCAAGTATGTGAGCACAGAATATTTTTAGAAGAGGGAGCAAGACCTGTCCATCAACCCCAAAGAAGATTGAATCCCACCATCTTGGAAGTTGTCAAAAAGGAAGTGACCAGACTATTGGAAGCAAGTATCATATATCCCATTTCAGACAGTGAATGGGTAAGCCCAGTACAAGTGGTGCCCAAGAAATCTGGAGTCACTACAGTGAAGAGTGAGCATGGAGAGCTCATAGCAACTAGAGTTCAGAATGCTTGGAGAGTCTGCATTGATTACAAGCGTCTCAACCAAGCTACCCGTAAGGATCACTACCCACTTCCATTCATTGATCAAATGCTGGATCGCCTGTCAGGTAAGTCACATTATTGCTTTTTAGATGGTTACACATGTTATTTCCAGATTCATATAGCTCCTGAGGATCAGAAAAAGACTACTTTTACATGTCCTTTTGGGACCTATGCTTATAAGAGAATGCCCTTTGGCTTGTGCAATGCACCAGCTACCTTCCAAAGGTGCATGATGAGTCTTTTTTCTGACCTTATTGAGGACTGTATGGAAGTTTTTATGGACGATTTTAGCGTTTATGGAGATTCTTTTAGCCTTTGCTTAGAGGGACTATCTAGAGTATTAGATAGATGTGTTAATACAAACCTTGTATTGAATTTCGAAAAATGCCACTTTATGGTAAAACAAGAGATTGTATTAGGACATGTAGTATCTAATAATGGCATTTCTGTAGACCCAGCAAAGGTAAATGTTATTTATAGTTTGCCTTACCCCTCTTCTGTGAGGGAAGTCCGTTCATTCCTTGGCCATGCAGGTTTCTACAGGAGATTTATTAAGGACTTTAGTAAGGTGACACTTCCCTTATCCAGATTACTGCAGAAGGATATTGAGTTCGAGTTCAGTGAAGATTGCAAACAAGCGTTTGATAAGCTGAAGACTACTCTAACTCAAGCCCCAAATGTTAGAGGACCCGACTGGAGCCAGCCATTTGAAATCATGTGCGATGCTTCCAACCATGCAGTAGGAGCAGCACTGGCTCAGCGTGAAGGTAAGGATCCTTTTGTTATTGCCTATGCGTCTAAGACTTTAGACACTGCCTAGTCCAATTATACTACTACTGAGAAGGAGCTTCTTGCTATTGTTTTTGCTCTGGATAAATTCCGAGCTTATCTACTTGGTACTAGAGTAGTAGTGTATTCGGACCATGCAGCTCTAAAGTATCTATTAGCTAAAAAAGAATCCAAACCAAGACTAGCCCTCAAAGAACAGCTAGGAAGATCTTAGACTGTGGATTCTGGTGGCCTACTCTTTTTAGAGACGCTGCTGAGTTTTGTAAATCTTGCCCCTCATGCCAGAAATTTGGTAATATATCCAGGAGGGATGAGATGCCTCAACAATATATGCTCTTCTGTGAAATTTTTGATGTTTGGGGCATTGACTTCATGGGTCCATTTCCAAATTCTAATGGATATTTTTATATATTGTTAGCTGTGGATTATGTTTCCAAATGGGTGGAAGCAATTCCTACCCGCACTGATGATGCTAACACTGTTGTTTCCTTTGTGAGAAACCATATTATATGTTGCTTTGGATCACCACGAGCGATCGTGAGCGATCAAGGCACCCATTTTTGTAACAGGAGACTAACAGGATTGATGAAGAAGCATGGGATAAACCATAAAGTTGCAACCGCTTACCATCCCCAAACTAATGGGCAAGCTGAGGTATCAAACAGAGAAATTAAGCATATCTTGCAAAAGATAGTAAAGCCTCATAGAAAAGACTGGAGCACCAGGCTACAAGATGCACTGTGGGCATATAGAACGGCATACAAGACACCCATTGGGATGAGTCCCTTCCGCTTGGTTTATGGAAAAGCTTGTCATCTCCCAGTTGAAATGGAACACAGAGCTTTCTGGGCAGTTAAGGAGTGCAACATGGGAATTGAGAGTGCCGGAGCTGAAAGGAAGTTACAACTGCAGGAACTGGAGAACCTTCGCCTAGAAGCTTACGAGAACTCCAGAATTTACAAGGAAAAGATGAAAGCTGTGCATGATCAAAACATCAAGAAGAAAGAGTTCCAACCTGGAGATTTTGTCCTCCTTTACAAATCTCGACTAAGGCTCATGCCCGGTAAGTTGAGATCAAAATGGGAAGGTCCATACAGAGTAGAGAAGGATGAACCATACAGAGTTTATCACCTAAGCCATCCTTCAAGCTCTGAACTTATTAAGGTTAATGGACAACGCCTGAAGCTGTACCATGGTGAGAAGGTGCAGAAAAATAAAGAGCTGGAGATCTTCCACTTGGAAGATCCCCACATAGCAGCAGATTGAGCTAGTGGAGCGTCCAACTTACGGACGTTAAAGCAAAGTGCTTGGTGGGAGACAACCCACCGCGGTATGATCGTTCTTTTCTTCACCTTTAGTTTTTCTTCTTTCATAACTCTTCTCTTTATTAGTGCTTCGTGCTCTTTCATTTACACGTCTTTATAATTCAAAAAAAAAAGGGGGTTTTCGCCACGCGACGCGATCGCATCAGCGACGCGTCCGCGTCGCAGAGGGGGTGGAGAAAAAAATAAATGAACAGAGAGTCTAGCTGGAGCATGGCTGAAGGCATGCCAATGGCACAAATCAACCCACGCGACCGCGTCCCTGACGCGTTCGCGTCGCATGGGAATCATGGCCTCCCACGCGACCGCGTGCCCCACGCAGCCGCGTGCTCTGAGTTTACGACGTAAAAGGGTGCACAGTAACATTCTGTGCGAGAGTGATGCTGGATTAGTGCTGGAAGCACAATCCTTGTCACGCGATCGCATCGCCGACGCCACCGCGTCACCCATTTTATAACGCACACTCATGCAATCGCGTGACCCACGTGATCGCGTCACCCCAATTTGGCAATTAAATTAAATTGAACAGAGAGTTGTGCTGGAGCGAGGCTGCACTCGCGCCAGCAGCGTAACATGGGTCACGCGACCGCGTGACCGACGCGATCGCGTCCCCTTACCTGACACGCACCCACGCGAACGCGTGCCCCACGCGGCCACATCGCATGCGCCGCACAACTCAACCTAAAATTGCCACATATCTTATCTTCCTCTCCCCCAAATCCTAATCTTTCTTTCCCTCCTTATTTCTTCCTTCCCCCTTCTATCTCACCTCTCCCTCTCTATCTCTCTCACCACCATTAACAAGGTTTTACCTTCTTCTTCCTTCTTCTCTTTTCCATCATTCTTATTATATTATATATATTTTTATTTTCTTTTTCTCTTTCTTTTCATTTTTTTTCTTTCCCTTTTTACATGGTGCTAGAAACTTTTTTTTTCTTTGAGTCATTATCCCTCATTATATGCTTGTGACTTGTTACAATTTATTTGACAATTATTATTATTTTTAAGGGATTGCTTGCATGTTCAATTTCATACTTTTTATATCTTATTTACCATGCATGCCATGTGTTTGTGAAAAAGCCTATATAGCTCTATGCACTTTTCTACATTACTTTACTCTACTATTCAATGCTTGCTTTTAACAAATTCTCCTTATTATTATATTAATTAAATTTAATTGTCAATACAAATGTGATGGTTTGTTACAAAGTATTACTTGGTCTATACTACTCATGCCCTTTGCCAGCATGCCAATAAACACCTTGCATTCATTTGTTTTTATATGCAATAGCTATTTTCCATTGTTGGCTTCTCACACGTACTCGCGAGCATGTGATAATGTCAGCATATCTTAATGTGCATTCATCACCCTCTTTTCCGTTTCCTTCCTTGCTGTATATCTCTTTAAATTTAATTTTCTTTCTCTTCCCTTCTTTCAGGATGGCCACCAAGAAAGGAAAGGAGAAAGCAACTTCCAAACCACTAGCAAGAAGAGGAACTAAAAGAGCATTAGTGGCAGAGCCTTCTTCCACCGCAGTCAAGCCCTCAACAAAACGAGTTAAGAGGATAATAAAGGTTGACAAAAAGGAGAAAGCCTTTCCAGCAAAGGACGCTGCACGATTTTTCAATCGCTACTGTGAGCAGATGTTCCCTATCCTGGCCGAAAGGAACTATAACAATGAATACCTTCTTATCCTCCCGTCCAATATTGCCACCTTTGTTGAGCCGCAAATTGAGCGAAGACAATAGGGTTTTCTACAGAGACAGCCAAGGCAGGTCAATCTTTCTTGGGTAGTTGAGTTCTACTCCAACTTCTACATACCGACCCTACAGTCTGTTTACACCACAAGCATCTACAACTGAGAAGTTGCTCCAACAGATAATCGAACGGTTGAATCGGCAAGAACAGAAAGCAAAGATGAGAGAGCCCCGTAACGAGCGCCGATTCAAACACCTCAAGGAGCTACTCAAGGGACACTTCAGAGACTCAGACACCTCGGACTCCACTTCCTTTACCAGCACAGGGAGCCATGACGGCCCCGACTGTGGAGATACTGCTACCAGCCCACCCCTGTTCCTGACAGATGGCACCGAGGACGGCGCAAAGCCTTAAGTGTGGGGAGGTCGGTCAGTACCTGACTTTCGGAGCTAATTTCTCTTCTCTAGCACCAATAATTAGGATATTTTAGTTAGATTTTCTTTCCTTTATAGAATAAATTGCATAGGTTAGGATAGTTGCATGCATGCTCTACTTGATTGAAAAGACAATAAGTTTCTTTTAAAAATCTATCTTTGAAACAAAATTTCACTAATTTTTCAAAAATTCTTATGATAAATTTGCTTGAGTTGTATTTGGAACATGATATTTGAGTTAAAGAACACACAACCTGTGAAAGATTTGAGCCTTTATGAATGGTTACGTTATTTAACCATAATTATTTCATTCTTGTGTGTTTACTTCTCTATGATTGTAATCTATATTTTGTTTTATCTTATATGTCCAATAGTTATTATATTTGCATGCTTGCACATGATTGAGGCCATTATTTGTTTAAACTCACTCATCCAAATTAAGCCTACCCTTTTCAATTACCTTTGTTAACCACTTTGAGCCTTTAATTCCCATTTGTTCGATATTTTACCACATTACTAACCTTAAGCCGAAAAACAATTGTATATCCCAATTTTAATCTTTGGTTAGCTTAAGATAGAATTGTGTGTGCTAGTTAAGTATGGGAAATTGTGGGAACAAAAGTTGTTAAGGGAATGTGTCATAAAAATTTAAGGGGAATTTGGATACCTACTCATGTGAAAATATAAGAATGAAAAATCTATGTGCATTGATAAGCTTTATTTATTTAAAAAAAATAAAATAAATATGAAAAATCAATAAATAAGGGGACAAAATTACCCCAATGTTAAATTCAGAATTCAAAGATCAGTGCACATATAATAGAACCAAAATATAAGTTGATACATGAGTATGGATTGAAAAAGGGAATTCTGGGTAGCTAGGTATGAACTTTAAAGATGACATTAAGTGTATACAAGTTATGTTAGAGCTTGGGTTAATTAAAGATTCAATTTATTAGCTCACTTGACCAAATATACACCCCTACCTATACCTTAGCCCCATTACAACCTTGAAAAGACCTCATGATGTTTGCATTGGTGTATTAACTATTTTTGATTGGTTAGGAGAAGAACAAAAGTTAGAAAGCATGATTAGAGAAGGATAGAGTGACCACCCTATACACTAGAGATTAGAGCGTACATACATTATCAGTGAGGGTTCAATGCTTGAGTTTTCATGTTTCCTGCTTTCACGAGCTATCTTCTTGCACTTTTATCTGTTTTATTGTGTAATGATAAAATTAGTGGAATTTGATTTGTAATTGTTTTAAAGAACTTATTTACTTTTGATCAAGTGGACAAGAATCATATAGTTGCATTTATTTATATACATATAGGCTTGCATTGCATTTCATGAGTTTCTACATGTTCATGCTCATTCCCTTATCTCCTTCAATTAAGCATGAGGACATGCTAATGTTTAAGTGTGGGGAGGTTGATAAACTTCTATTTTATGATTTATATTGTGTTTAATTGTGTGGTTTTATCATTATCCTTACCCACTTATTCATTAAATTAGCATGCATTTAGATTTCCTTCCTGAATTTATTACATGTTTGAAAACTGCTTCCTAGAGACTTTAATTATTTATTTTTAATTCTCCTTTATTCCATTTGATATTGTGATCTATGTGTTAAGTGTTTCAGACTTTATAGGGCATGAATGAGTTGGAGATTGGAAAGGAAGCTAGCAAAAATGGAAGAAACACAAGAATTTGAGGAGATAACCAGCGAGAAGTGGCGCGGTCGCATGGCTCACGCGACCGCGCGAAGGAGAGCAAATCGCAGTGACGTGGCCGCATGGCTCACGCGGCCGCGCAGATTGGAAAAGCTCTGGCGACGCAGTAGCGTGGATGACGCGAACGCGTGGCGAGGAAAAGCGCGAATGACGCGTCCGCATGGATGACGCGATCGCGTGACATGTGCGATCTGCATAATCTGCAGAATTCATTGGGGGCGATTTTGGACACTATTTCGACCCAGGTTTCGGCCCGGAACAGCAGATTAGAGTCAGAGAACATGCAGAAACAAATAACACATTCATTCAGAGACAGTTTTAGATCTAGTTTTACTCTCTTAGGTTTTTCTCTCTAGGTTTTAGAATTTTAATTTTCAATTGGTCTTAGCATTGGAACATTGAGAAGAGTTATTTCCTCATCAAGACTTCGTCATTCTAGTTCGTTTTCTCAACTTGGTTTCATTCTTCCATGTCCTTTGCTTTGTTCAATTTTGTTATTTGAATACTTTTATGATTAATTAATGCAAGGATTATTTCTTTTTAATTCAATTTCAATTCCAATAATCATGTATTCTTTTAATTTCCTTTCATGTGCTATGGATTTATTATTTACAATGTGTGAGTAGTTCTTTACTTGATGGGAAGTTGATTAAAAGGAATTCTTGAGTTGGAAGGATTGAAGGAAAAATTTGTAATTGGGTTAAATGTTGGATTGCTATCCTGTCACCAACGCCAATCCCTTTGAACTAAGTGGATTGCAACTTGTGAACAGATCTGGCATTCCAACTTGTTTGACTTTCCCTTACCTAGTAAAGGATAACCAAACAGAACAACCATTAATTATAAATTAATCTTACAATTACTCCATCAATAGTAGAAATTCCAACCAATCAACTCCCAGTCAAGGCTTTTATTCATATTATTTAAATTTCCTCAATTTACATTCCAATTTACTTAGCTCAACTTCTTGGAACATCTGATTAATAAGATAGCACACTTTTCTGCAACTCGTTGGGAGACAACCTGGGACTTAAAACTCCCAGTAATTTTTAATTCAAACTCTCTGTGACATACTTCTAAATTGATAGGCAGATTTTTGGTGAGTTAAGAACTATACTTGCAACGTAACCATTTTAATAATTTTTAATTCACCAGCTTTTGCATCTCATCAGTCGTCCAAGTAATAAACCTTACGTGAGTAAGGGTCGATCCCACGGAGACTGTCGGCTTGAAGCAAGCTATGGTCACCTTGTAAATCTCAGTCAATCAAGTTGAAGAACGAATGAATATCTTGGAGAAGAAATAGACTTGAGTTGAACAGAAAAACAATAGTACTTTGTATTAATTCATGAAGAACAGCAGAGCTCCACACCTTAATCTATGGTGTGTAGAAACTCCACCGTTTGAAAATACATAAGAACAAGGTCTAGGCATGGCCGAATGGCCAGCCTCCAAACGTTTCTAAGATAGCATAAGACTTTTCTCTCCTTTTAAATACAACAATATAAGGTCCTATTTATAGAGAACTAGTAGCCTAGGGTTTACAAAAATCAGTAATTAATGCAGAAATCTTCTTCCGGGCCCACTTGGTGTGTGCTTGGACTGAGCATTGAAGATTCCATGTGTAGAGACTTTTCTTGGAGTTAAACGCCAGCTTTTGTGCCAGTTTGGGCGTTTAACTCCAGCTTTTGTGCCAGTTTTGGAGTTAAACGCCAGAATTCTTGAGCTGACTTGGAATGCCTGTTTGGGCCATCAAATCTTAGGCAAAGTATGAACTATTATATATTGGTGGAAATCCCAGGATGTCTACTTTTCAACGCAATTAAGAGCGCACAAATTGGGCTTCTGTAGCTCTAGAAAATCCAGTTTGAGTGTAGGGAGGTCAGAATCCAACAGCATCTGCAGTCCTTTTTCAGCCTCTGAATCAGATTTTTGCTCAGGTCCCTCAATTTCAGCCAGAAAATACCTGAAATCACAGAAAAATACACAAACTCATAGTAAAGTCCAGAAAAGTAATTTTTAAATAAAAACTAATAAAAATATAATAAAAACTAATTAAAATATACTAAAAACATACTAAAAACAATGCCAAAAAGCATATAAATTATCCGCTCATCACAACACCAAACTTAAATTGTTGCTTGTCCCCAAGCAACTGAAAATCAAATAGGATAAAAAGAAGAGAATATACAATGAATTTCAAAAATATCTATGAAGATCAGTATTAATTAGATGAGCGGGGCTTTTACCTTTTTGCTTCTGAACAGTTTTGGCATCTCACTTTATTCCTTGAAGTTCAGAATGATTGGCATCTATAGGAACTCGGAATCCAGATAGTGTTATTGATTTTCCTAGTTAAGTATGTTGATTCTTGAACACAGCTACTTGATGCACGAAAAACTTGTCTCATAACAAATTTCCTTCGGTAAGTGTACCGAATTTGTCGTCAAGTAAAAACTCACAATAGAGTGAGGTCGAATCCCACAGGGATTGATTGATCAAGCAACTTTAATTAGAGGAATGTTCTAGTTGAGCGAATCAGAATTTGGGTTGAGAATTGCAGAAAATTAAATGGTGGAAAAATAAATAACAGAAAAGTAAATGCTAGAAATAAAGAGCTGAATGTAGATGACGGAAAGTAAATTGCAGAATCTTAAATAGGAATGGGGTAATTGCTCATAAAAGTAAATGACAGAAATTAAAGAGAATGGGTAAGATCAGAAATGGGGAGTTCATTGGGCTCAGGAGGGGTTAACGTGGCCTCTAACGTGGTTGTGCTAGCCATCTCCAACGTTAGTGTTCCGAGGGTTACCTAAAACTAGAGGTCGATCTCGGATGAGATCTTCTGTCTTGGTTGGAGATGGTATGTCCGGCTGGCTGGTGGCAGCCGGAGCTGTTGTGTCTGACTTGTTGGACTTGCTGCACCGCTGATCCTTAGTCACCGAAGGGTGGGAGTACCTGCAAGAGACTCCGATGCTTAAGTTAGCACGGGTATTAAGCAGGTTTATTGTAGAATCAGAGTATGAGTTATACCTGGGTGCTCCAGTGTATTTATAGTAGTGTAGGCTGACCTTTCTGATAAGATAAGTTAGTTATCTTATCTTATCTTATCTTTATCTTGAGTGAAGTCAGCTTATCTTTAAGGGAACCGCCTTTATCTCTGTAGGCTTTGAACTGCCTTTGGATTTGGGTCGTGTTCCTCCATTTGGGCCCTTTACTGGGCTCTCCTGTCGATTTGGCCGATCTCTTTAAGAAGAGGTCGGATAGTTGGACCTGAAGAGGTCAATCGTTTTGCCACCAATCATCCCGAGTCGGACAGTTCGACCCAGGGTATGAACAGTGCCCCTGCTTTGAGTTCGGTCTTCTTTTTGAGGTCGAGTTCTTGACTTCGGTCCTTCTCTAATGGAGCCGAACTCAAGCATTTTATCAATTCCTTTGTAGAAGCTTTTGAATGTAGAACGTTTTTCCTCTAAAAGCGCGCGCTTTTATATCGGTGCTGTTTTGGGAATGCAAGCGGTTTTAATATCCGCATTTAATTGGTATTTAATTGCCCCGTTTCCCCTAACTTCTCTATTTTTTGAATTTTGCACTCAGGAAAACGGTTTCTCTCCTTCGCCCTTTTCGTAACTTCTTCACATTTCTTCTTTCACTCTCTCGCTTTCTGTCTTTCGCTTGCGCTTCTGCTTTCGTCGCTTGGCATTTTTTCTGGGCAGCCTTTGTCTCTACGCTTCCACTCTTCCTCGCAGCTTCTTCCGTCTCCAGGTTAGTCTCATTTCGTATTTTCCTCGTTTGTTTTTGTCTTTGCGATGGGGTTTTCCTTTTGATATTCTTTTTGGAGAAAGTTTGGATCTTTCCATTTTTTATCATGCTTGACTTGTTGCATGCTTTGGAATTTCTTTGTTTTTTGGTGCGAATCTTTTTTCTTTTGCATGTTGCCGCCGTTTCTGTTTGTGCCTTGGCTGATGATTTTTTGCTTGATTTCAAAAGAAAGTTTGCGCCTTTGTTGCTTGGTCTTTTTTGACATTTCTGATATACTGTAGAAGTAGTGTTTTTTGCTGGTAAACTGTAGAAGTGTGGTCCTTTGCGTTTTTGCTTCCTTTGTTTTCTTTCTGGATTTTGTTTTGACGAGTGCTGGGATGTAAGCCGTAGAAATAACTTGAAAACCTTGCTTGTTTACTGCCTCCAAGGGATGCCCCAAGACCTTTGTCTTGAGTCTTGGGTTTTCCCTTTTTGTTTATCCGCCCGTCGAGATGTTTTACCCTCTGTCCGAGATGTTTTTGTGTAATCCATTCTTCCTTTCTTTTTGTAGGATTTAGTTGACCTCATGTCTTCCCGAAATAACATAACAGAAATGCCTTCTCAGGTTCCCGCGGGTATGGCTGATTGGGTGGACTCCATGGTTCTTATGTGTGTCTTGCTGGTTGACTCCGAATTTTGTACTCAGCTTAGGCAGTTTCATAGTGTCTGTAGTAATTCTGGTGATGAGAAGAATTATGAACTTGTCCCTCCCTCTTCTGACGAGAGAGTCTGTTTTTCGACTCGAGTTGTTGACAATCGCCCCTTCTTTTATGCTTATGATTTTTTCTTTGGTCAACTGGGTATTACTCTTCCTTTTACTCCATTTGAAACCGACTTGTTATGGTCTTGTAATGTTGCCCCTTCTCAACTTCACCCTAACTCCTGGGGTTTTATAAAAATTTTCCAGTTACTGTGCGATGGTTTTGGTATTCCTGCTTCCCAATCTCTCTTTTTCTATTTGTTTGTTTTGACCAAGCCCGGTGTGGTAAAAAAGAAGTCAGCTTGGGTCTCCTTTCGTTCTACCCAAGGAAAGAAAGTTTTTTCCATGTTTGACGAGTCGTTTCGTGACTTTAAGAACTACTTTTTCAAGGTCCGAGCTGTTGAAGGAGCTCGGCCCTTTTTCTGGATGAAAATGACGAACCTGCCTTTCCCTTGGAATGGCAAAAAGACGTGAGGGTCTCCCGGTATTCGTGGGAGATGTTGGATGAGGCTGAACGGGCTTTTGTGACTATCTTGGAAGAACGCTGGGGTCAACCTCCCCATCTTGACACAAAGAGATTCCTAACTAATCCTTCTATTCTTCAATCTGAACTGGGTATCTTGTGTTTCTTTTATGATTTTGTTTATGTTGCTTTGTAACTGTCTTTTCGGACTTGTCCAACTTGTAGCTGAGTTTCTGTTTTGTTTGCAGAGGCAATGAAGAATAATGAATCCATGAAAGCTTATAAGAGGGCGCAGAGGGCGACTGGTGCCAGAAATACCGCTGCCCAGGCGGCTGGGGAGGGATCTTCCCAGGTGCGCGGGAAGCCATTGGTGCAGAGTTCTGCCGGGGTGAAGATGGTGATCCCTACTCCCCGGGTTCGTTTGGCAGATCCTCACATCACCTCTGCTGCCCCTTCTGTTGCTCCTCCCAATAAAAAACAAAAGACTGCTGAGCCTTTCGACCTCGATGCTCCTGATTTTAATGCCATTGAATTCGTGGATCAACAAATCGGCCCCTACGGTGCTATTTCCATGGATGATGTGTCCATCCTTCATCACTTGGATTTTATGGCTCGAAATCATGTTAAGATGGCATACATGTCGGCTGCCATATATCGGACTGCTCAGAATCTCCCTCTCCATGCTACCAAGGCTTTTATGGAAGAGGCGAAACAAGAATTCAACTGGATGAAGGGACTGAAGGAGGAGCTTGAGGTGAAGGTGGCTAAACTGGAAAAAGACTTGGAGAACGAGAAGGCGAGTTCTGAAGCGCTGGCTGCTTCTTTGAGGTTGGCTGAAGACGCAGCCTTGATGCATAAGGACAGCTATGTTACATCCTATAGGGAGGGAAGGCGCCTGAGAGAGGAGCTTGACAATGCCCGGGAAGACTATGCTGAGCTCCAAGGTCATCTCGTTGGCAGCGTGACTGCTGCTTATGAGAACTTGAGAGAACAAGTTCGAATCATTGCTCCGAGGCCGATCTTACCCTCTTTAGCTTGGATAATGTTGTCAGGGATGGCAAGATTGTCCCTGATGATGAGGGTGATGACGATGAGGTGGTTCCTCCCCTATGTTTTCTACCAAGGTGCTGACTTCTTCCGCTCCTCCAGTTGGGCCCGAGTTGGATTGCCAGATCCTGAACCGGGCGGATGGTACTGTAGATGCGGTGCCGATTCAGACTCGCCCCCCCTCTCCTTGTTCTGATGCTGTCAAGAAGGCTCCTGATGCTGCCGAGAAGGCTTCTGTTGCTTGTTGATCTTTTTCTTTAAAGTATTTGGCCCGGCTTGTGGGCGTTTGGAAACTTTTTGCTGACATTTCTTAGTTGCTTTTTCTAGCAACTTTTTATTTTGGAAAAACAAACAATTAGCTTGCCGTCTTTTGGATAGTAAGTGTTGGTGGCCTTTCGAGGCCTTATGACTCTGTAAAGAATAGGTTTTTTGGCTAGGCTTCCTTCTGCCAATGCTGACATCTTGCAGCCCGACCTTCTTCGGTTTTTGTTTTGTAGCTTGAATCTCCGTAGTTGTAGGGGTTCGACTTGTTTGGTTTTCTCGCTTTGTGTGTGTTCTTTAGCGCTCTGTAACCGATTTCTTTGCGTTGGTCCCCTGCTAAACTCTTTGGACCTTTGTCAGGTCTCTTTCGGGGATTACTTTTTACAATCTTCTCGTTTGTAGGAGATCGACTTCGTTAGGTCGACCTTTTCCAGGTTATTTTCGTAATCCTCTTTCTTGAACCTTTGTTAGGTCTCTTTCAGGGATTACTTTCAGTAGTAGGAGTCCGACTTCATTATATCGGTCCCCTCTAAGTTATTTTTGTAATCCTCTTTCTTGGATCTTTGTCAGATCTCTTTCAGGGATTACTTTTATAACTTTTTAGTAGTAGGAGTCCGTCTTCATTATATCGGTCTCCTTTAAGTTATTTTTGTAATCCTCTTTCTTGGATCTTTATCAGATCTCTTTCAGGATTACTTTTATAACTTTTTAGTAGTAGGAGTCCGTCTTCATTATATCGGTCTCCTTTAAGTTATTTTGTAATCCTCTTTCTTGGATCTTTGTCAGATCTCTTTCAGGGATTACTTTTATAACTTTTTAGTAGTAGGAGTCCGACTTCATTATATCGGTCTCCTTTAAGTTATTTTTGTAATCCTCTTTCTTGGATCTTTGTCAGATCTCTTTCAGGGATTACTTTTATAACTTTTTATTTTGGACTGACTTTGTCATGTCAAGCCCTTCTAAGTTAAAGTAATCATCTTTAATAGGGTTGGCCAGACCTCTTTCCAGGGTTTACTTATAACTTGGGTTGACTTGGTCCGACTTCTCAACGTCGGCCAGTCTTTAAGTTATTATTTTAGCAATCTGTAAGACCTCGTCAGGTTCTTTTTTAGATCACTTTCGATAACCTCTTACATTATTCTGTGTTCATCATTGCCGATTTGTAGAAAGTGGTTGTCATCTCTAGATCGTCCTTTGGGTGAATCGCGTTTTCACCTTTATCGGACGGTTGTCTTTATCGTGATCGTGCAGTGAAATTATTTTTCACTTTCTGCCGATCTGTTGCTTTATAATCGGACGATGAATGCTTCAGATTAATGCGTCTTGAAATCTTTGTAGAGTATCTAAAATATATTTTATTTAAAGGAAAAGTGCAAATATATACATATGGGGTTGTCTGAGTCTCAACTTGGTGCCTCGTTAAAAAACCTTTTCAGGAAAAAGAGTGCATCCAATGATGAGATCTTTTATCTTTTCAAACTGTAGTACCTTCTGAGGTTGCAGGCGTGCCATGACATGGAAAGCTCTCGTCCATCGAGTTCAGACAGTCTGTAGTAGCCCTTTCCAAGTATTTCTACAACTCGGTAGGGTCCTTTCCAGTTTGCTGCCAGCTTTCCCAATCCTGGTCGAGTTGTTCCGATATCATTTCGGATTAGGATGAGATCATTTTCTATGAAACTTCTCGGCACTACCTTTTGATTATATCTGGAAGCCATTCGGCGTTTTAGAGCTTCTTCCCTGATCTGAGCTCTTTCTTGGACTTCGGGTAACAAGTCGAGCTCTTCTCTCTGAAGTTGGAAGTTTGCTTCCTCATTGTTGTAAACTATTTTGGGTGACCCTTCCTCAATCTCTATTGGAATCATCGCCTCCGTTCCGTATGCTAATCGGAAGGGGGATTCCTTCATGGTGGAATGTGGCGTTGTTCGATATGCCCATAGGACCTGTGGGAGCTCTTCTGCCCAGGCTCCCTTTGCATCTTGTAATCTCCATTTTAATCCGGCCAATATGACTTTGTTGGCAGCTTCGGCCTGCCCATTAGCTTGTGGATGTTCGACGGAGGTGTACTGGTGCTTTATATTCAAGTCGGCTACTAGTTTTCTGAAGCCTGCATCTGTTAATTGGATGCCATTGTCTGTGGTTATTGAATATGGAACCCCGAATCTTGTGACAATGTTTCGATATAAGAATTTCCGGCTTCTTTGAGCGGTGGCATTGGCTAGGGGCTCTGCCTCGATCCACTTTGTAAAGTAATCTACTCCCACTATGAGAAATTTAACTTGTCCTGATCCCTGTGGGAAGGGACTGAGAAGATCGAGTCCCCATTTTGCAAACGGCCAAGGCAAAGTCACGCTGATGAGCTCTTCTGGCGGGGCGATGTGAAAGTTGGCATGTTTTTGACATGGTGGACATGTCTTTACAAATTCTGTGGCTTCTTTCTGTAGAGTTGGCCAATAAAATCCTGCCCGGAGTACTTTTTTGGCGAGAGCTCGTGCTCCGAGATGATTGCCACAAATGCCGCCGTGTATTTCTTCTAGCACTTCCCTTGTGTTGGAGGTCGGCACACATTTTAGTAAAGGTATTGAGATTCTTCTTTTGTACAGGATGTTGTTTATGATGGTGTAGTACTGTGCCTCCCTTTTTAATTTCTTTGCCTCCTTTTCTTCTGCGGGGAGTGTTCCTTCTTTGAGGTAGTTGATTATGGGGGTCATCCATCCTTGGTCCTGACTTGTTATGGCCAGGACTTTTTCCTCTTCTGAGATTGACGGGTTTTGCAACATTTCCTGGATGAGGCTTCTATTGTTACCCCCTGGTTTGGTGCTGGCTAGTTTTGAGAGTGCATCAGCTCGGGCATTTTGTTCGCGGGGTATGTGGCAGATCTTATATTCCCCGACTTGTCCGAGTAGTTCCTTGGTTTTATCCAAGTATTTTTTCATGGTGGGGTCTTTGGCTTGGTAGCTCCCTATTATTTGTGAGATGACCACTTGTGAATCGCTGTAAATGTTGAGTTTTTGAGCTCCGACCTCTTTAGCCAGCTTCAAACCAGCTAATAATGCTTCATATTCTACTTGGTTATTGGAGGCCGGGAACCCGAACTTGAGGGAGAGCTCAACTTGGGTTCCTTGGTTGCTTTATATTATCACGCCTGCGCCACTTCCAGTTTTATTTGAGGAATCGTCCACGTAGAGATTCCATTCTGTGGGAGTTTTCAGGGTATCTGTGAATTCTGCGATGAAGTCGGCCAGATACTGTGATTTGATGGCCGTCCGAGCTTCATATTGGAGGTTGAATTCTGACAACTCGACTGCCCATTGTAAAATTCTGCCTGCTAAATCTGTTTTCTGCAATATTCCTTTTATGGGCTGATTAGTTCTAACCTTAATGGTGTGAGCCTGGAAGTACGGGCGGAGTCGTCGAGATGTTAGGATGAGAGTATAGGCAAATTTTTCTATTTTTTGGTAGTTCAGCTCGGATCCCTGTAGTGCTTTGCTAATGAAGTAGACGGGTTGTTGCCCATTTTCGTCTTCTCTGACTAGTGCTGAGGCTATCGCCCGGCTTCCTACTGCGAGATATAATATGAGTGGTTCTCCTTCTCGTGGTCGGGATAGGATAGGTGGCCGTCCTAAGAACTCCTTGAAGTCTTGGAAAGCTTGTTCACATTCTGTCGTCCATTCAAACTGTTTTCCCTTTCTTAAAGTAGCATAGAAGGGGAGAGATCTTATCGTAACTCCTGCTAAGAATCGGGATAGGGCGGCCAATCTCCTGTTGAGTTGTTGTACTTCTTTGACGCAGGTTGGGCTCTTCATGTTGAGTATAGCTTGACATTTGTCTGGATTTGCTTCAATTCCCCTTTGTGTGAGCATGAAACCCAAGAATTTGCCTGCTTCAACTGCGAAAGTGCATTTTGCGGGGTTGAGTCGCATGTTATGCTTCCTTATAGTGTCAAACACTTGAGCCAGGTCGGACAATAATGTATCTTCGCTTTGTGTTTTTATCAACATGTCGTCCACATAGACTTCCATGATTTTTCCGATGTGATCTAAGAAGACTTTATTCATTAGCCTTTGATAAGTAGCTCCCGCGTTCTTGAGACCGAAAGGCATCATGATGTAGCAGTAGTTCGCCTTTGGTGTTAAGAACGAGGTCTTTTCTTGATCTGGTGGATACATGGAGATTTGGTTGTATCCCGAATAGGCGTCCATAAACGAGAGGTATCTATATCCGGAGGAAGCATCTACCAGAGCGTCAATACTTGGGAGTGGGTATGGATCTTTTGGGCAGGCTTTGTTGAGATCGGTGTAATCGGTACACATGCGCCACTTCCCGTTTGATTTTTTCACCAAGACGACGTTGGCTAGCCATAGTGGGTACTTGACTTCTCTTATGAATCCTGCCTCTAGTAACATTTGTACTTGTTCTTCCACAGCTTGGGATCGTTCTGGTCTGAGTTTTCTTCACTTCTGCTGCACCGGCCGAGATCCTGGATAGACCGCCAACTTGTGGCATATTAGCTTGGGGTCTATGCCTGGCATGTCTGCGGCTTTCCATGCGAAGAGGTCGACATTATCTCGTAAGAATTTTATCAGTAATTCTTTTGAGTCTCCTCTTAGGACCGTGCCGATATTAGTCGTTTTGTCCAAGGTGTCTCCAATCTGAACCTTCTCTACCTCACCTTCTGGGTGTGGACGGAGTTCTTCTCGATGCTGAGCTCCGCCAAGCTCAATTGTATGAAACTCTTCTCCTCTGTCTTTGAGGTTTAAGCTCTCGTTATAACAGCAACGTGCCATCTTTTGATCTGCTTTTATCGTGGCTATCCCCTCTGCAGTTGGGAATTTCATGCATAGATGCGTAGTTGAGACTATTGCGCCGAGTTGATTGAGTGTTGTCCGACCTATGAGAGCATTGTAGGCTGAACTTACGTTGACCACAATGTAGTCTATTTTGAGGGTCCTAGATTGGTTCCCTTTTCCAAAAGTAGTGTGTAGCGATATGTATCCCAACGGTCGTATCGGAGTGTCTCCTAGTCCAAACAGATTGTTTGGGTATGCTCTAAGTTCCTTTTCGTCTAAACCGAGTTTGTCGAAGGCTGTTTTGAATAAGATGTCGGCAGAACTCCCTTGGTCTACCAGTGTGCGGTGTAGATTGGCATTTGCCAGTATAATAGTGATGACCATGGGATCGTCGTGTCTCGAGATGATGCTGGATGCATCCTCTTTAGTAAATGTTATCGCCGGGATGTCGGGTGCTTCCTCCTTTCCCTCAACATGATATACTTCTTTGAGATATCTCTTTCGGGATGATTTGGTGATCCCACCTTCTGCGAATCCACTGTGTATCATGTGGACGTGTCTTTCTGGTGTCCGAGGTGACCGTTCAGCTCGTCCATCATCTTCGTCTCTCCGTCTTTTTCTTTGGTCATCTTCCCGGGTGGCCAGAAATCGATCTAATTTTCCTTCTCTTACCAATTTTTCTATGATATTTTTCAAGTCAAAGCACTCATTGGTAGAATGCCCTCGAATTCGATGGTATTCACAATATTCCTTCTGGTTTCCTCCTCCCCTTTTGCCTTTGAGTGGCCGCGCTGGGGGGATTTTTTCTGTATGGCAGACTTCTTTGTACACGTCGACCAGGGATGCTTTGAGAGGAGTGTAGTTGTGGTATTTTTTGATTTTCTCACCCTGTCGATCTTCTTTCCTTTTGGAGTCTTTGTCTTTGTCTCGTTAGGAGGCCCCAGATTTTGAGATTTCTCCTAGCCGAGCGTTCTCTTCCATATTGATGTATTTTTCTGCTCGCTCCTGGACTTCATCTAAGGAGGTAGGATACTTTTTTGATATAGACTGGCTGAAAGGTCCCTCTCATAAGCCATTGATAAGCCCCATGATAGTGGCCTCTGTTGGTAAACTTTGTATGTCCATGCATGTTTTGTTGAATCTTTCCATGTAGTTGCGGAGGCTCTCCCGATCTCCTTGCTTGATCCCTAGTAAGCTGGGTGCGTGCTTGGCCTTATCTTTCTGGATGGAGAATCTGGCCAGGAACTTTTTGGCCAGGTCGTCGAAGTTTGAGATGGACTTCGGAGGTAAGTTGTCGAACTATCTGATCGCCGTTTTTGTGAGAGTTGTTGGAAAGGCTTTGCAGCGAACGGCATCTGAGGCATCGGTAAGGTACATTCTGCTTCTGAAATTGCTGAGATGATGGTTGAGATCTGTAGTGCCATCATACAAAACCATATCTGGGAGCTTGAAATCTTTTGGGATTTTGGTCTTCATGATTTCCCTGGTGAATGGATCCTGTTCTTTACGTGAAATTTCCTCCGGAGTGGACCGAGGAGCTTTTGATTTGAGGTCGGCCTCTAATTGCTATAGTTTTTCTTCTAGTTCTCGACGTCGCCGTACCTCTCTTTGTAGATCCTTTCCGAGCTCCCGTTGTTGCTGGGTTTCTTTCTCAAGTTGCTTTAAGCGATCTTGAAGTGCTTCCATGGCTCCCGAATTTGGTGAGTTTTTGTCCCGGTTGGATTCCGGAGTATCCTTTAGCATAGTGTCCGCGTTCTTGTGCGGTGTTCTGTTCTCCAGATCCGAGTCGTGGTCGTTGTCATGGCCGTCCGCCATGGTTTTGGGATGACTTTCAGGTTCCCCGGCAACTGGCGCCAATGTTCCGAGGGTTACCTAAAACTGGAGGTCGATCTCGGATGAGATCTTCTGTCTTGGTTGGAGATGGTGTGTCCGGCTGGCTGGTGGCAGCCGGAGCTGTTGTGTCTGACTTGTTGGACTTGCTACACCGCTGATCCTTGGTCACCGGAGGGTGGGGGGTACCTGCAAGAGACTCCGATGCTTAAGTTAGCACGGGTATTAAGTAGGTTTATTGTAGAATCAAAGTATGAGTTATACCTGGGTGCTCCAGTGTATTTATAATAGTGTGGGCTGACCTTTCTGATAAGATAAGTTAGTTATCTTATCTTATCTTATCTTTATCTTGAGTGAAGTCAGCTTATCTTTAAGGGAACCGCCTTTATCTCTGTAGGCTTTGAACTGTCTTTGGATTTGGGTCGTGTTCCTCTATTTGGGCCCTTTACTGGGCTCTCCTGTTGATTTGGCCGATCTCTTTAAGAAGAGGTCGGATAGTTGGACCTGAAGAGGTCAGTCGTTTTGCCAACAATCATCCCGGGTCGGACAGTTCGACCCAGGGTATGAACAGTTAGTGACAAAGGTGAATGTCACTAATTGGCTCATCATCTCTTCTCCTCACGTTAACTCCCACGTTAACTTAGTTAACGTGGGAGTTAACGTGGCTCATTGTGGCTTGTGTGGGCTCCTTCCAACGTTAGTGACAATGTTAGGTGTCACTAACGTTGGCGATCACCTTCCTTCTTCACGTTAGCTTCCACGTTAACTAGGTTAACGTGGAAGTTAACGTGGCTTATTGGGGCTTGTGTGGGTTAATCCCAACGTTAGTGACAATGTTTGGTGTCACTAGCGTTGTTGACCACTTACTTTCTTCACGTTAGCTTCCACGTTAACTAGGTTAACGTGGGAGTTAACGTGGCTTATTGTGACTTGGCCAACGTTAGTGACAAAGTTGAATGTCACTAACATTGGCTTCCCCTTTACTTCTTAACGTTAGAGGCCATGTTAACTAAGTTAACGTGGCCACTTATGAGCTTGGTCCAACGTTAGTGATAATGTTAAGTGTCACTAACGTTGGCTCCCTTTCCTTTCTTCCACGTTAGAGTTCACGTTAACTTAGTTAACGTGACTCTTAACGTGGGCAATGATGGCTTCGAGAGCGTTATTGGCGATTACTTTTCTCATTAACTTTGCAAGTTACTCCCATTCCACGTTAGTGCTAACGTTAGTGTAGCTAACATAGCTACTAATATAGTTCTTCTTTGCTTCCTTTGTCCTGAAATCAAGCAATAAAGTACATCAAAGTTCTAGTCCAAGTCATGGGAAATGCAACATCAAATTTGTCATTAAATTCATGAAAAATCCTCATGAAATCATGTAAAGTGCACAATGTATGCTTGAATCAAGATGTAAGTGAATATCTACCCAAAACTAGCTTATTTTCTAAGGAAATGCATGAAACTACCTAAAAACAGTAAAGAAAAGGTCAGTGAAACTGGCCAAAATGCCCTGGCATCACTACTTTATGAGTCTTGGCTGTGGCTTTAAGCACTTTGTTTTCCAGTATTACCACCGGATACATAAATGCCACAGACACATAACTGGGTGAACCTTTTCAGATTGTGACTCAGCTTTGCTAGAGTCCCCAATCAGAAGTGTCCAGGGTTCTTAAGCACACTCTTCTTTTTGCTTTGGACCTCGACTTTAACTGCTCAGTCTCAAGTTTTCACTTGACACCTTCACGCCACAAGCACATGGTTAGGGACAGCTTGGTTGAGCCGCTTAGGCCAGGATTTTATTCCTGTGGGCCCTCCTATCCACTGATGCTCAAAGCCTTGGATCCTTTTTATCACCCTTGCCTTTTGGTTTAAAGGGGTATTGGCTTTTCTGCTTGCTTTTCTTTTTCTTTCTTCTTTTTTTTTCTCATATATCCTTTTTCTGCAAGCTTTTCACTACTTTTTCTTGCTTCAAGAATCAATTTTATGATTTTTCAGATTATCAAATAACATTTCTCCTTTTCCCATCATTCTTTCAAGAGCCAACAATTTTAACATTCTTTAAACAACAAATTCAAAAATATGCACTGTTCAAGCATTCATTCAGAAAAACAATAGTATTGCCACCACATCAAAATAATTAAACTGTTTTAAAATTTGAAATTCATGCACTTCTTTTTCTTTTTCAATTAAAATCATTTTTCTTTTAAGAAAGGTGATGGATTCATTTTCTGTAAGGCATAGACACTTAGACACTAATGATCATGTAATAAAGACACAAACATAAATAAACATAAGCATAAAAATTCGAAAAACAGGAAAATAAAGAACAAGAAAATTAAAGAACGGGTCCACCTTAGTGATGGCGGCTTGTTCTTCCTCTTGAAAATCTTATGGAGTGCTTGAGCTTCTCAATGTCTCTTCCTTGCCTTTGTTGCTCCTATTTCATGGTTCTTTGGTCTTCTCTAATTTCATGGAGGAGGATGGAATGCTCTTGGTGCTCCACCCTTAGTTGTCCCATGTTGGAACTTAATTCTCCTAGGGAGGTGTTGATTTTCTCCCAATAGTTTTGTGGAGGAAAATGCATCCCTTGAGGCATCTCAGGGATTTCATGATGAGGAGTTTCCTCATGCTCTTGGTGAGGTTCTCTCACTTGCTCCATCCTTTTCTTAGTGATGGGCTTGTCCTCATCAATGAGGATGTCTTCCTCTATGTCAATTCCAGCTGAATTGCAGAGGTGACAAATGAGATGAGGGAAGGCTAACCTTGCCATAGTAGAGGACTTGTCCGCCACCTTGTAGAGTTTTTGGGATATAACCTCATGAACTTCTACTTCCTCTCTAATCATGATGCTATGAATCATGATAGCCTGGTCTATAGTAACTTCAGACCGGTTGCTAGTAGGAATGATTGAGCGTTGGATGAACTCCAACCATCTCCTAGCCACGGGCTTGAGGTCATGCCTTCTTAGTTAAACCGGCTTTCCTCTTGAATCACTCTTCTATTGAGCGCCCTCTTCACAGATGTCCATGAGGACTTGGTCCAACCTTTGATCAAAGTTGACCCTTCTAGTGTATGGGTGTGCATCTCCTTGCATCATAGGCAAATTGAATGCCAACCTTACATTTTTCGAACTAAAGTCCAAGTATTTCCCTCGGACCATTGTAAGCCAATTCTTGGGGTCTGGGTTCACACTTTGATCATGGTTCTTGGTGATCCATGCATTGGCATAGAACTCTTGAACCATTAAGATTCTGACTTATTGAATGGGGTTGGTGAAAACTTCCCAACCTCTTCTTCGAATCTCATGTCGGATCTCCGGATATTCGCCCTTTTTGAGCTTAAAAGGGACCTCGGGGATCACCTTCTTCTTGGCCACAACTTCATAGAAGTGGTCTTGATGCACCTTTGAGAGGAATCTCTCCATCTCCCATGACTCGGAGGTAGAAGCTTTTGCCTTCCCTTTCCTCTTTCTAGAGGTTTCTCCGGCCTTTGGTGCCATAAATGGTTATGGAAAAACAAAAAGCTTTAGCTTTTATCACACCAAACTTAGAAGGTTGCTCGTCCTCGAGCAAAAGAAGAAAGAAGAGAGTAAAAGAAGAAGAAATAGAGGAGATGGAGGGGGCTTTGTGTTTCAGCCAAGGGGGAAAAATAGTGTTTAGGTTGTGTGAAAATGAAGGAGTGAAGATGGGTTTATATAGTGGAGAGGGGGGTATGGTTCAGCCATTATGGGTGGGTTTGGGTGGGAAAGTGGTTTGAATTTGAATGGTGAGGTAGGTGGGGTTTTATGAAGGATGAATGTGAGTGGTGAAGAGAATGGTGGGATTTGATAGGTGAGGGGTTTTGGGGGAAGAGGTATTGAGGTGATTGGTGAATGGGTGAAGAAGAGAGAGAGAGGTGGGGTAGGTGGGGATCCTATGGGGTCCACAGATCCTGAGGTGTCAAGGATTTCTCATCCCTGCACCATGTGGCGTGCAAAACGCCCCTTGCTGCCAATCCTGGCATTAAACGCCAGGCTGCTGCCCATTTCTGGCATTAAACGCCCAGAATGGTGCCAGATTGGGCGTTTAACGCCCATTCTGCTACCCTTACTGGTGTTTAAATGCCAGTAAGTTTCTCCTCCATGGTGTTCTATTTTTCATTCTGTTTTTCCTTCTGTTTTTGTTTTTTCAATTGTTTTTGTAACTCCACATGATCATCAACCTACAGAAAATATAAAATAACAAAAGAAAATAGAAATTTAACATAGATAAGTAAAAATTGGGTTGCCTCCCAACAAGCGCTTCTTTAATGTCAATAGCTTGACAGTGGCTCTCATGGAGCCTCACAGATGTTCAGAGCAATGTTAGAACTTCCCAACACCAAACTTAGAGTTTGAGTGTGGGGGTTCAACACCAAACTTAAAGTTTGGTTGTGGCCTCCCAACACCAAACTTAGAGTTTGACTGTGGGGGCTTTAGTTGACTCTGTATTGAGAGAAGCTCTTCATGCTTCCTCTCCATGGTGACAGAGGGATATCCTTGAACTTTAAACACAAGGGAGTCTTCATTCACTTGAATGATCAATTCTCCTCTGTTAACATCAATCACAGCTTTTGCTGTGGCTAGGAAGGGTCTGCCAAGGATGATGGATTCATCCATACACTTCCCAGTTTCTAAGATTATGAAATCAGCAGGGATGTAATGATCTTCAACCTTTACCAAGACATCCTCTACAAGTCCATAAGCATGTTTCTTTGAATTGTCTGCCATCTCTAGTGAGATTCTTGCAGCTTGTACCTCAATGATCCCTAGCTTCTCCATTATAGAGAGAAGCATAAGGTTTATACTTGATCCCAGGTCACATAGAGCCTTCTCAAAGGTCATGGTGCCTATGGTACAAGGTATTGAGAACTTTCCAGGGTCTTGTCTCTTCAGAGGTAATCTCTGCCTAGTCAAGTCATCCAGTTCTTTAATGAGCAATGGAGGTTCATCCTCCCAAGTCTCATTACCAAACAACCTGGCATTTAGCTTCATGATTGCTCCAAGGTACTTAGCAACTTGCTCTTCAGTAACATCTTCATCCTCTTCAGAGGAGGAATATTCATCAGAGCTCATGAATGGCAGAAGTAAATTCAATGGAATCTCTATGGTCTCAGTGTGAGCCTCAGATTCCCATGGTTCCTCATTAGGGAACTCCATGGAGGTTAGTGGAATTCTATTGAGGTCTTCCTCAGTGGAGATCACTGCCTCTTCCTCCTCTCCAGGTTCGGCCATGTGAGACGTGTTTATGGCCTTGCACTCTCTCTTTGGATTCTCTTCTATATTGCTTGGGAGAGTACTAGGAGGGAGTTCAGTAATTTTCTTACTCAGCTGACCCACTTGTGCCTCCAAATTTCTAATGGAGGATCTTGTTTCAGTCATGAAACTTTGAGTGGTTTTGATTAGATCAGAGACTATTGTTGCTAAGTCAGAGTGACTTTGCTTAGAATTCTCTGTCTGTTCTGAGAAGATGATGGAAAAGGCTTGCTATTGCTAAACCTGTTTCTTCCACCATTATTGTTGTTGAAACCTTGTTGAGGTCTCTATTGATCCTTCCATAAGAGATTTGGATGATTTCTCCATGAAGGATTATAGGTGTTTCCATAGGGTTCTCCCATGTAATTCACCTCTTCCATTGTTGGATTCTCAGGATCATAAGCTTCTTCTTCAGAGGAAGCTTCCTTAGTACTGCCTGTTGCTGCTTGCATTTCAGACAGACTCTGAGAAATCATATTGACTTGTTGGGTCAATATTTTATTCTGAGCCAATATGGCATTCAGAGTATCAATCTCAAGAACTCCTTTCTTCTGAGCTATCCCATTATTCACAGGATTCCTTTCAGAAGTGTACATGAATTGGTTATTTGCAACCATTTCAATAAGTTCCTGAGCTTCTGCAGGCGTCTTCTTCAGATGAAGAGATCCTCCAGCAGAGCTATCCAATGACATCTTGGATAGCTCAGACAGACCATCATAGAAAATTCCTATGATGCTCCATTCAGAAAGCATGTCAGAAGGACATCTTCTGATCAGTTGCTTGTATCTTTCCCAAGCTTCATAGAGGGACTCACCTTCCTTCTGTCTGAAGGTTTGGACTTCCACTCTAAGCTTGCTCAATTTTTGAGGTGGAAAGAACTTTGCCAAGAAGGCATTAACTAGCTTTTCCCAAGAGTTCAGGCTTTCTTTAGGTTGTGAATCCAACCATGTCCTAGCTCTGTCTCTTACAGCAAAAGGAAAAAGCATAGAAAGTAGAGAATCCTCTATGTCACAGTATAGAGATTCCTTGAGGTGTCAGAGAAAAAGAAGAATAGAAGGAGGAGGTAGATAGAAGAGAATTCGAACATATAAAGAAGGAGGGAGTTCGAATTGCACCTTAAGGAAGAGTGTTAGTCCTTTAAATAGAAGGATGTGAGAAGAGGGGAAGAATTTTCGAAATTAAAGTAAAAGATTTTGAAATAATTAAAAGAAATTTTGAAAATTTGATTGATGATTTTCGAAAACTAAAATTGGGAAAGAAATTAAGTGATTTTGAAAAAGATTTTGAAATTAGAAATTAAAAAGATATTATTGAAAATTTATTTTGAAAAAGATGTGATTGAAAAGATATGATTGAGAAGATATGATTGAAAATTAAATTTAAAAGAAAAAGTTTTAAAATTAAAGTTGATTACTTGACTAACAAGAAATTAAAAGATATGATTCTTAAAATTTAAAATTTTGAAGATTTTGAAGTAAATCATTAATTTTAGCAAGGATTTTCGAAAATAGTAATAAATAAAAAATTGAAAAGAAATTGATTTTGAAAAGATGTGATTGAAAAGATATGATTTGAAAAAGATTTGATTTTGAAAAATTATGAAGATTTGAAAAAAAAAATTGGATCAAAAACAAAATCTTCCCTCTAGTGTCATCCTGGCGTTAAACGCCCAGAATGGCATCTATTCTGGCGTTTAACGCCCAAAATGCTACCTTTTTGGGCATTAAACGCCCAGCCAGGTACCCTGGCAGGCGTTTAAACGCCAGTTTTCCTTCTTCACTGGGCGTTTTGAACGCCCAGCTTTTTCTATTTAATTCCTCTGCTGAATGTTCTGAATCTTCAATTCTCTGTATTATTGACTTGAAAAGACACAATTTTGAAAATATTTTTGAATTTTTAATGATGAGAAACAATAAAAATTGTAACTAAGTTCAAATAAACAATGCATGCAGGACACCAAACTTAAAAATTTTCATATAGGAGACACTAACAAATTGAGAATGCATATGAGAAACAACGAAACACACAAAACAAGAGAATTTAAAGATTAGAGCAATGAAATCATCAAGAACAACTTGAAGATTAATGAAGAACATATTGCATGTTTTCGAAAAATGCAGGAAGAATGCAATTGACACCAAACTTAAAAATTGATACTAGACTCAAACAAGAAATATAAAATATTTTTTATTTTTATGATTTTATAAATTTTTTTGTGATTTTTGAAATTTATATGGAAAAGAAAATAAAGGGATTCAAAACTTTTAATAAGAATTCCAGGAATCATGCAATGTTAGTCTAAAGCTTCAGTCTAAAAAGATTAGACATGTTTGGCCAAGCTTCCCAAGCTTCAGACATTCAACAGCTAAATTGATGAGAATCAATCAGCTTTTGTGATGATAAGAGCATCACCTTGAAACTCTAGAATTCATTCTTAAAAATTCTGAAAGAATCCCCGGCAACGGCGCCGAAAACTTGGTGCACGAAATTGTGATCATCAACAATGGCGCCAAAGGACTTGGAGCTCTTAAACGTGAATCACACTTTGTCACAATTCCGCACAACTAACCAGCAAGTGCACTGGGTCGTCCAAGTAATAAACCTTACGTGAGTAAGGGTCGATCCCACGAAGACTGTCGACTTGAAGCAAGCTATGGTCACCTTGTAAATCTCAGTCAGGCTAATTCAGATGGTGATGGAGAATTGATAATTAAAAGATAAATAAAACATAAAATAAAGATAGAGATACTTATGTAATTCTTTGGTTGGAATTTCAGATAAGCGTATGAAGATGCTTTGTTCCTCCTAAACCTCTGCTTTCCTATTGCCTTCTTCCAATCATTCATACTCCTTTCCATGGCAAGCTTTATGTTGGGCATCACCATTGTCAATGGCTACTTCCTGTCCTCTCAATGAAAACGTTCCAAATGCGCTGTCACCGCACGGCTAATCATCTGTTGGTTCTCGATCATGTTGGAATAGGATCCATTGATCCTTTTGCGTCTGTCACACGCCCAACAATCGCGAGTTTGAAGCTCGTCACAGTCATCCCTTCCCAGATCCTACTCAGAATACCACAGACAAGGTTTAGACGTTCCGAATCCCAGGAATGGCCACCAATAATTCTAGCCTATACCACGAAGGTTCCAATCTTACATTAGAAACCCAAGAGATACGCATTCAAGCCATTGCTAGTAGAACAGAGGTGGTTGTCAGGCACATGTTCATAGGTGAGAATGATGATGAGTGTCACAGATCATCACATTCATCAAGTTGAAGAACGAATGAATATCTTGGAGAAGAAATAGACTTGAGTTGAACAGAAAAATAATAATACTTTGTATTAATTCAAGAAGAACAGCAGAGCTCCACACCTTAATATCTGGTGTGTAGAAACTCCACCGTTGAAAATACATAAGAACAAGGTCTAGGCATGGCCGAATGGCCAGCCTCCAAACGTGTCTAAGATAGCATAAGACTTTTCTCTCCTTTTAAATACAATAATATAAGGTCCTATTTATAGAGAACTAGTAGCCTAGGGTTTACAGAAATCAGTAATTAATACAGAAATCTTCTTCCGGGCCCACTTGGTGTGTGCTTGGGCTGAGCATTGAAGCTTCCATGTGTAGAGACTTTTCTTGGAGTTAAACGCCAGCTTTTGTGCCAGTTTGGGCGTTTAACTCCAGCTTTTGTGCCAGTTTTGGAGTTAAACGCCAGAATTCTTGAGCTGACTTGGAATGCCTATTTGGGCCATCAAATCCTAAGCAAAGTATGAACTATTATGTATTGCTGGAAAGTCCAAAATGTCTACTTTCCAACGCAATTGAGAGCGCGCCAATTGGGCTTCTGTAGCTCCAGAAAATCCACTTTGAGTGCAGGGAGGTCAGAATCCAACAGCATCTGCAGTCCTTTTTTAGCCTCTGAATCAGATTTTTGCTCAGGTACCTCAATTTCAGCCAGAAAATACCTGAAATCACAGAAAAACACACAAACTCATAGTAAAGTCCAGAAAAGTGATTTTTAAATAAAAACTAATAAAAATATAATAAAAAATAATTAAAATATACTAAAAACATACTAAAAACAATGCCAAAAAGCGTATAAATTATCTGCTCATCAACGATCACGATGGAAGACCAATAAAGATGAAAATGCGATTCATCTAAAGGTCGACCAAACAAAGACAGAAAAACCACCTTCTACAAATCGGCAAAGATGAACACAGAATAATGTAAGAAGTTATCGAAAGTGATCTGACAAAGAACCTGACGAGGTCTTATGGATTGCTAAATAATAACTTAAAGACTGGCTGACGTTGAGAAGTCGGACCAAGTCAACCCAAGTTATCAGCAAATCCCTGGAAAGAGGTCTGGCCAACCCTATAAAAGAGGAATTGCTATAACTTAGAAGAGATCGACCTAACGAAGTCGGTCTCCTACAAACAAGTTATAAAAGTAATCCCTGAAAGAGACCTGACACAGGTCCCAAGAAAGAGGATTACGAAATAACTTAGAAGAGATTGACCTAACGAAGTCGGTCTCCAACAAACAAGTTATAAAAGTAATCCCTGAAAGAGACCTGACACAGGTCCAAGAAAGAGGATTACAAAAATAACTTAGAAGAGATCGACCTAACGAAGTCGGTCTCCTACAAACAAGTTATAAAAGTAATCCCTGAAAGAGACTTGACAAAGGTCCAAGAAAGAGGATTACGAAATAACTTAGAAGAGATCGACCTAACGAAGTCGGTCTCCTACAAACAAGTTATAAAAGTAATCCCTGAAAGAGACCTGACAAAGGTCCAAGAAAGAGGATTACGAAATAACTTAGAAGAGATCGACCTAACGAAGTCGGTCTCCTACAAACAAGTTATAAAAGTAATCTCTGAAAGAGACCTGACAAAGGTCCAAGAAAGAGGATTACGAAATAACTTAGAAAAGATCGACCTAACGAAGTCGGTCTCCTACAAAAAAGTTATAAAAGTAATCCCTGAAAGAGACCTGACAAAGGTCCAAGAAAGAGGATTACGAAATAACTTAGAAGAGATCGACCTAACGAAGTCGGTCTCCTACAAACAAGTTATAAAAGTAATCCCTGAAAGAGACCTGACAAAGGTCCAGGAAAGAGGATTATAAAATAACTTAGAGAGGACCAACGTAAAGAAATCGGTTATACAAGCGAAAGCGAGAAACCGAGAAACAAGTTGGAATTGCCCATCCACAACCTCAAAAGATCCAACCCACAAGCAACAAGTGCAAAGCAATTCAAAGAGGCCGAAGGCTCCGACATTTTCAAAAAGTGCTAAAGACAAGCGCAAACAAGCATGATATGAAATACAACATTATAAAAGCTTCAAGGTCAAGACCAAAAGCTTAGAAGCTACTTGTTATTTTTCAAAATGAAAGTTGCTAAACAAGCAAACAAAAGAAATACCAACAGTCAACAAAATATCTAAACTACAAATAAAGAGTTTAAAAAGCCCACAAGCTGGGCCAACTACACAAATATCCAAAGAGAAATCAGCAAAGATTGGGAGCCTTCCCGGCAGCATCAATACGGGGAGAAGGAGGCCGAGTCTGAATAGGCACAGCATCCACGGTTCCATCATCCCGGTTCAGAATCTGGCAATCCGGATCAGACACAACCGGAGGAACTGAAGAGGTCGACACTTTGACAGAAGACACAGGGGGAGGTTCAACATCATCATCATCCTGGTCATCAGGGACAATCTTACCATCCCTCACAACATTATCCAGGCTGAAAAGAGTAAGGTCGGCCTCGGGAGCAATAATCCGAACCTGCTCCCTCAAGCTCTCATAGGCAGCAGTTACGCTGCCAACAAGATGACCTTGGAGCTCGGAGTAATCAGCTCGCGCATTCTCCAACTCCTCCCTCAGGCGCACCACCTCCCGATAAGATGTCACATAACTGTCCTTATGCCTCAATGCTGTGTCCTCGGCCAACCGTACAGAAGCCGCCAGAGCAAGGGAACTCACCTTTTCGTTCTCCAGATCCTTCTCCAACTTGGCTACCTTTACCTCAAGCTCTTCCTTTAGGCACTTCATTCGGTCGAACTCCTGTTTAGCCTCCTCCATAAATTCCTTGGTGGCATGGAGAGGAAGATTCTGAGTAGTTCGGTATAGGGCAGCCCCCATATATGCCATTTTAACACTGTTTTGGGTCATAAAATCCAGATGGCGAAGGATTGACACATCATCCATGGGGAGGGTACCGTAGGGACCGATTTGCTGATCTACGAATTCGATTGCATTGAAATCAGGGGCGTCAAGGTTAAAAGCCTCAATTGTTTTCTGCTTCTTGTTGGGAGGAGCACTAGAAGCAATGGCAGAAGTCTGTGGAGGATCAGTCAGACGAACTCGAGGAGTGGGGATCACCTTCCTTGGCCCAGGAGAACTTGGCACGGGCGGCTTCACAGATACTTGAGAAGACCCCTCTCTGGCCGCCTTGGCCGAGATGTTTTGAGCAACAGCAGCCTTCTTCGCCTTCTTGTAGGCCTTTATGGAATCATTGTTTTTCAACATCTCTGAAAATACAGAATCAACCACAAATGACGAGTTACAACATAGGAGAAGAAAAGCTCAGAAACAAGTATAAAAACAAGTCAAACAGTACCCAAAGCAATTCGAACCAAAGATGGATCACTCAAGAATCTTTTTGTATCCAGATGGGGTGGTTCCCCCACAAATCTTCAAGAACAACTACAAAAGCCCGCTCAACCTCATTAAGCATCTCCTATGTATAACGTGGCACTCTCACATTCTTTTGCCACTCTAGAGGAAAAGCAGGCTCGTCATTCTCATCAAGAAAAAAGGGGCGGATCCCCTCAACAGCACGGATTCGGAAGAAATAATTCTTAAAATCTTTAAAGGACTCATCATACATGGCAAAAATTTTATGCCCCTGGGCCGATCTGAAAGAAACCCAGGAAGCTTTCTTTTTGGAAGAACCTCCGGGCTTGGCCGAGACAAAAAGATAGAGGAAAAGAGTTTCAGATGGTGTTACGCCTAACTCTTGGCAAAGTAGTTGAAATATTTTGATAAAACCCCAAGAATTCGGATGAAGCTGGGATGGAGCAATATTACATGACCACAACAAGTCGGTCTCGAAAGCGGTAAAAGGAAAAGTAGCGTCCAACTGGCTGAAGAAATATTCATAGGCGTAGAAGAAGGGACGCTCCCCCTCGACGAAAGTAGGATAACAAGCCCTCTCATCAGAGTCTGGAGCTACAAGCTCATAATCCCTCTCCTGAGCACTGTTACCACAGATCCTATGACGTTTCCTCAGCTCTACACAAAATTCAGCATCCACAACTGTGACACACATTAGGACAAGGGAGTCCAGCCAATCGGACATCCCCTCGGGAACTTTGGAAAACACCTCTACAATGTTATTGCGAGAAGACATGAGGCCAACTAATCCTATAAAAAAGAAAAGAAGATTGAATTACTAAAAAATATCTCGGAGGAGGGGCAAAGTAACTCGACTAATATGATACAGACGAACAAACAGAAAAGGAAAACCCCCAAGACTCAAACCAAAGTCCTGGGGCATCCTTTGGAGGCAGTGGCAAAGCAAAGCTTCAGGAAAAATCTACAGCTTACGTCTCGGCAGCCCCCAAACAAAGAGAAGATTTCAAATAGCAAACATTTCGAAGAAGAAAAAACACAAAGTTATCGAAGCCACTATCTTCCTACAGTCTATCAGCAAGGAGCATCACCAACATCAAACATGCCAAAGCATAAATCATCAAAGACACAACCTTTTTTCAGAAATCAAACAAAATCATCACTACAAAGCTTCAAAATCAAAAGCACAAACAGAAACGATGATAACGTGCAAACGTCAAACAAAAAGGAAAGGCAATAAAGATCCAGACTTTCTCCCAGAACACACATTACAACAGCAATTTGGCACAACAAAAGCAGAAAGATCCAAACTTTCTCCAAGCAAAATCAAGACTTTCTCAAAGCAGACACAAAAGTGACGTAGAAAGAGGAAAGAAGAAGAACCAAACCTGGGAAAATGGGAGAAAGCCACAGAGGAAAGCAAAAAAGCGGAAGCGACAGGCGGAAGAGCCACCCCTCGAACTCACCAAAAGCAGAAAGCGGAAGGTGAAGTCCAGAATCACCACTCTTCCACAAAAAGCAGTAGCAAAGCAGGCGTCACGGGAAGGAACTATGAACTCTAGGCAAGAAATAGAAAGCGAGAGAGTAAAGGGAGAAGTTACGAAGAAGAGCGAAACGGGGCAATTAATACCAATTAATGAAGGTATTAAACCCTCGCACGTTCCCAAGAACAAAGCGCTGGTATAAAAGCGCACGCCTTTAGAGGAAAACGTTCTACATTCAAAAGATTCTACAAAAGGAAGAAATCGACGAAATGCTTGAACTCGGTTTCACTAAAGAAGGACCGAAGTCAAAGGACTCAACCTCAAAAAAGAATACCGAGCTCAAGCAGGGGCACTGTTCATGCCCTGGGTCAAGCTATCCGACCCGGGATGATTGGCGACAAAGCGACCGACCTCTTCAGGTCAGACTATCCGACCTCTTCTTCTAAAGAGCTCGGCCAATCAACAGGAAAGCCCAATAAAGGGCCCAAATAGAGGAACACGATCCAAACCCACAGGCATAAGGGCAGTTCCCTTGAAGATAAGCTGACCTCACCCAAAGATAAAATAAGATAAGATAAGATAACTAATCTTATCTAGAAAGGTCACTCCTCATCATTATAAATACACTGGAGCACCCAGGTATAACTCATACTCTGATTCTACAATAAACCTGCTTAATACCCGTGCTAACTTAAGCATCGGAGTCTCTTGCAGGTACCTCCCACCCTCCGGTGACCAAAGATCAGAAGTGCAGCCAGTCCAACAAGTCGGACACAACAGCTCTGGCCGCCACCAGCCAGCCGGACACGTCATCTCCGACCAGTACAGAAGATCTCATCCGAGATCGACCTACAGTTTCAGGTAACCCTCGGAACAGGTACCCCCATGGATATAGTACCCGGCACACTCTTATGACACGAAAGGATGCAAGCGGGATACTCTGCCATAGACCTCACATCTCAACATAAGCATGATTAACCACCGTCCTTACGCCAGCGTCATGACCTCATAACCAATATAATACTCCACTAATTTACCCAACTAGTCCATCCACAGTACTTAAGAAACCTAAGTCTCCATCTTCTACACCCATAACAGAAATTACCAATTTAAACTAATTATCTCATCTTCACTAGTCATAGAGTCCAAGTAGTAGATAGTAATCTTAAATGGCAATTACAGAAGTTTAGAAAGCTAGAGAAACTTTAAAAACAAAGAAAAACAAGTTTTCAGCAAAACAGGGGTCATGCATACGCATGCCCCTATCCCGCATTCGCACGGTTGCAAAATGGGTGGTCGCGTACGCGACTCCTCCCCCGCGTATGCGAAAGTTCCAATCCGAAGGAAATCCCTGCGTCGCGTGTTAAAATTTCGCATATGCATGCCTCAAAATCACCTTCTCGCGTACGAATGCGCCCACATATGCGAGAGCACTTGGCAGTGGCCAATGCTCGTGTCGCATGCACAGGTCTGCGTACGCATGCCTTAACAAACTTAGAAAATTTTAAAAGCTGCAGAATTTCATATTTTTCCAATGAACTTTGAACATGCATAACTTTTTTTATTTTGAAACATTTTCAATCCATTTTTCAAACATCTTAAAACTCTCGGATCCAACTTTCATTTAAATTAAGTTTCATCCAAGATGGGTTTTCAGAGGCCAAGTTATGCCTCGCCAAAGTTTATCAAAAACAAGTTTTTACAAAATTTGATAAAGTTCTCTAGTTTTCCAAAACATCAAACCAAATCAAACTAAAACCATAACACACTCTAACCTATACCAAAACTTACCATTTTATTCTAAATCACCACTCTTACCATAATTTTCACTTATAAATCACTATCCTCAAAATCATCAACCCCAAACATCAAATTCATCACACTTGCACCATTCTCAACCATCAAATTCATCAATCATCAATTTATCACTACCAACTCTTCATAATTATCATTATCCAACCTCAACATCAATAATCAAAATCATTCATCAACAATCAACATCATAATTCATCAACCATCAACAATCATCAACAATCATCATAAATTATCAATAATTCAAACTTATCCTAAGGTCTGCTAGCCTGTGTTTCATGAAATATTACATATTACATAGAGAAAACATAAACCATACCTCGGCTGACCAATATGCTTAAATTCACCAAATTACTCCAAACAAGCCTTCACGAAGCTTCAACCACCAAACCACAAATCCAATGGCCACAATCAACTCCACAAATCACCACAAGCTATACATCATATATTTTACCACAATCAATACTACAGTTCAAAATTACACTAAATCACAAATATTTAGGGTAATCTCACCTTACCCACAGCAAATTGGGGTGAAACCCAATAATTTCTCACTATTGGTTGGCACCTAAACAACCAAAATCACAAAAACCAACTCAATACTATACCCAAATTTTCGAAATTGTTAGGGCTGAAGAATGAAGTGTGAAATTTGAATTCTTACCAGCAAAGCCTAGTTAGAACTGACGCTCAGCAAGAGCTTCGCGTGGCTGCAAATGGCACTCAAATCGGAGCATTGTAACTCAAGATATGAGTGATTGAAGAAGAAAGTGAAGAGTAACTTCTCCTCTCTTCTCCCTTCTCTATATCAGCGCCTCCCTTCTTGTTTGTGGATGAAAATGAGCTGAATTGCTTATTAAAGTGGTTTATATATGTTGGCCTTAGGCCCAACTTGGGGCCCGGTCCAACCACATAGTATTTTAGGTTCGTTTGGCCCAACTTTGGGCCAAACCTTTAGAATTAGCATTCGGTTTTAACTTTAATTATTTGAATATTCTCCTAAATTTTTCTATAGTTTTTATTATTCTCACGCAGTACCGAATTAACTTAAGCCGGTACTGCCGGCTAATTTACCGATACGCAATTTTTTGCAGAAAATTACATTTTTCCACTTGAAAAAATCTACCTGATCCAAATCTCACCTTTAAATTTTCTAATTTGTATTTCTAGATTTTTAAACCTATTTCGGGCAATTTAATTTATTCTTTTAGGCTAATTAATTGGTTAATAATTTTCAGTTCTTATATTAACCCCACCAAATTAGAAATTTTGTCCCCAAAATTTAGTAATTACTTGAGAATAACTTGGGATAATCCTTTTGCATCTCTAACTCCAATTTCCAAGTGTGGTCTTCCATTTCAGCTCTCTTCTAAGCTACCTTTGCCAACAGAACTTCCTTTCCATGCAGCTTCTTTACACTAGTATCATCAATTCTCACTGGTGTGACTTGAAATGTTAGGTTCTCCTTCAACTCAACCGACTCGAGCTCTAACACATGAGCCGCATCCGATGTATACTTTTGAAGTTGTGACACATGGAACACATCGCAAAGCTATTCAAAATGTCTAATATACCTCGGATTCAACTTCTTTGTTTTGATTGCCCTTCCAATCCCAGTTGTCAGAGTAACCTTTAAGAATATATGCTCACGCTCTCCAAATTCTAATGGTTTTCTTCGCTAGTCCGCATAACTTTTCTATCAGCTTTGCGCAGTTAAAATTCTAGCTCGTATTAGCTTGATCTTTTCAGTGGTCTCTGCTACTAAATTTGGCCCCGACACACACTTGTTTTACCCGCTTCATATCAACATAGTGGAGACTGACACTTCCGTCCATACAAAGCCTCATACGGAACCATAACAATGCTCGCATGAAAGTTGTTGTTGTGCACAAACTCCACCAATGGCATGTAACGGTCCCAACTTCCCAGTTGATCCAACACACACGCCCTTAGCATATCCTCCAATGTCTGAATAGTCCTTTCCGACTGTCCGTCAGTTTATGGATGATACACTGTGTTGAGACATAATCTCGTACCGAAAGCTCTTTGAAAAGCTCCCCAAAACCTTGATGTGAATCGGGGATCTTGATCCAAAACTATCATCTTTGGCACACCGTGCAACCTTACAATCTCCTTGATGTACAATCTCGCCAATTTCTCTAATGAATAGTTCACTCAGATAGGCAAAAAGTGAGCGGACTTGGTCAAGCAATCCACGATCACCCAAACCGTATCAATTCCTGACCTAGTCCTCAGCAAACCAGTTACAAAGTCCATAGAAATTCCTTTCCACTTCCATTGAGGAATCTCAAGTTGTTGTAGCATTCCCAACGGCCTCTGGTGCTCTATCTTCACCTTCTGACATGTTAGACATTTAGACACAAGTGTAGCTACATCGCTCTTCATCCCAGGCCACCAAAACATCCTCTTCAAATCATGGTACATCTTCGTACTTCCTAAATGAATAGAGAATCCACTGTTATGAGATTTTGACAACAATTCTTGCCTCAAAGTCCCAACATTCGGCACACAAATTTGCCCCTTATACCTCCATATATCTTCACCGTCTCTAGTGAATTCTCCTTGCCTCTCTTTACCAACTAGTTAGAACATCTTCCGAAGTTCTTGCTTGTTTTGCTGAGCCCTCTGAATTTCCGTCATGAAGGTACTTGAAATGCACAATTGATTCAAACAGGCTCTTCCGTCAACTTCACCAATATTTAACTTAAACTCCACAAACTTACTCACCAACTACTCCTTTTTTATCCTCATCCAAGTGACAGCCAACGACTTTCGGCTCAAGGCATTCGCTAAAATGTTAGCCGGTATGCGAAATCGTGATCTTCAACAATGGCGCCAATGGCTTGGTGCTTGATGAACGGATAATTTATACGCTTTTTGGCATTATTTTTAGTATATTTTTAGTAGGATCTAGTTACTTTTAGGGATATTTTTATTAGTTTTTATGTTAAATTCACATTTCTGGACTTTACTATGAGTTTGTGTATTTTTCTGTGATTTCAGGTATTTTCTGGCTGAAATTGAGGGACTTGAGCAAAAATCAGATTCAGAGGTTGAAGAAGGACTACTGATGCTGTTGGATTCTGACCTCCCTGCACTCAAAGTGGATTTTCTGGAGCTACAGAACTCAAACTGACGCGCTTTCAATTGCGTTGAAAAGTAGATATCCAGGGCTTTCCAGCAATATATAATAGTTCATACTTTGGCCAAGTTTAGATGATGCAAAAGGGCGTTGAACGCCAGTTCTATGCTGTAGTCTGGAGTTAGCCAGAAACACGTCACGAACCAGAGTTGAACGCCAGAAACACGTTACAAACTGGCGTTCAACTCCAAGAATGACCTCTCCACGTGTAAACTTCAAGCTCAGCCCAAGCACACACCAAGTGGGCCCCGAAAGTGGATTTATGCATCAATTACTTACTTCTGTAAACCCTAGTAACTAGTTTAGTATAAATAGGACTTTTTACTATTGTATTAAACATCTTATGATTTTTAGTTCAACTTTGGATCATATTGATCACGTTTGGGGGCTGGCCTCTCAGCCATGCCTGAACCTTCATCACTTATGTATTTTCAACAGTAGAGTTTCTACACTCCATAGATTAAGGTGTGGAGCTCTGCTGCTCCTCATGAATTAATGCAAAGTACTACTGTTTTTCTATTCAATTCAACTTATTCCGCTTCTAAGATATCCATT
>NC_029787.2:46620739-46622883 GCF_000816755.2 Arachis ipaensis | reverse complement strand
GGCATTCATGAGAGTCCGGAAAGTCTAAACCTTGTATGTGGTATTCCGAGTAGGATTCAGGGATTGAATGACTGTGATGAACTTCAAACTCGCGAGTGCTGGGTGTAGTGACAGACGCAAAAGGAGGGTGAATCCTATTCCAGTATGATCGAGAACCTCAGATGATTAGCCGTGCTGTGACAGAGCATTTGGACCTTTTTCACAAGAGGATGGGATGTAACCATTGACAACGGTGATGCCTGGTGCACGAAATTGTGATGTCCAGGCTCGAACAATCCCTGGTAATGGCTCCAAAGCTTGGTGCTTTGATCTTAATACATAATTGTCACAACTTCGATACAACTAACCAGCAAGTGCACTGGGTCGTCCAAGTAATACCTTACGTGAGTAAGGGTCGAATCTTGCCCATTTTGGGCGTTCAGCGCCAGAACCATGCTCTGTTCTGGCGTTTGAACGCCAGGCAGATGCTCCTCCAGGGTGTGCTTTTTCTTCTGTTGTTTTTGATTCCGTTTTCAATTTTTATATTTATTTTGTGACTCCACATGATCATGAACCTAAGAAAACATGAAAAACAATAAAAATAAGAATTAGATAAACATTGGGTTGCCTCCCAACAAGCGCTTCTTTAATGTCAATAGCTTGACAGTGGGCTCTCATGGAGCCTCACAGATGTGCAGAGCTTTGTTGAGACTCTCCAACACCAAACTTAGAGTTTGACTGTGGGGGTTCAACACCAAACTTAGAGTTTGGTTGTGGCCTCCCAACACCAAACTTAGAGTTTGACTGTGGGGGCTCTGTTTGACTCTGTATTCTTCTCTTAATTTTCTCTTCAGAGTCCTTTCAGGTTCTGGATCTGCTTCCACAAGAATGTTCTTATCCTTGCTCCTGCTCATATGACAAAGAAGAAGGCACAGAAAAATAATAATAATAATAGAGGTCCTTTATACCACAGTATAGGGATGCCTGTGTGAGTAGAAGAAGAGGGGGAGACAAGGAATGTAATATAATGGAAGAAACACAACTGTGAGGATGGAAGAGAGGTGAGATGAGATGTTAGGATATGAATGAATAAATATAATGAGATGGGGGAGGGATAATTTTCGAAAATTATTTTGAAAAAGAGTTAGTGATTTTTGAAAATGGTTTTTGAAAAATGTTAGTGATTTTCGAAAATTTTTTGAAATCAAAAATAAAAATTAAAAATAATTAGTTAATTAAAAAGAAGTTTTTGAAAAAGAGAGAAGATATTTTCGAAAATTAGAGAAAGAGAGTTAGTTAGGTAGTTTTGAAAAAGTTAAGAAACAAACAAAAAGTTAGTTAGTTAGTTGAAACAAATTTTGAAAAGATAAGAAGTTAGGAAGTTAGAAAAGATATTTTGAAAAGATATTTTTGAAAAAGATAAGAAGAGAAGATATTTTTAAAAATATATGATAGAGATTAGTTTTTGAAAAAGATTTGATTTTTGAAATCACAATTAATGACTTGATTCACAAGAAATCACAAGATATGATTCTAGAACTTAAAGTTTGAATCTTTCTTAACAAGCAAGTAACAAACTTCAAATTTTTGAATCAAAACATTAATTGATGGGATGTAGCCATTGACAACGGTGATGCCCTTACATAAAGCTTGCCATGGAAAGGAGTAAGATTGATTGGATGAAGACATCAGGAAAGCAGAAATTAGAGGAACGAAAGCATCTCTATACGCTTATCTAAAATTCTCACCAATGAATTACATAAGTATTTCTATCTTTATTTTCTATTTATTTATTATTTATTTTCAAAAACTCCATAACCATTTGATATCTGCCTGACTGAGATTTACAAGGTGACCATAGCTTGCTTCATACCGACAATCTCCGTGGGATCGACCCTTACTCACGTAAGGTTTTATTACTTGGACGACCCAGTGCACTTGCTGGTTAGTTGTGCGAAGTTGTGAAGTTATGTTTGGACCATGGTATTGTGCACCAGTTATTGGCGCCATGCCAGGGAGAGAACGAACAACAAATTTTACAAACTCAGAGTAACAATTTCGCATACCAGTGCTCTCAAACGTGAATCACACTTTGTCACAATTCCGCACAACTAACCAGCAAGTGCACTGGGTCGTCCAAGTAATAAACCTTACGTGAGTAAGGG
>NC_029787.2:46618025-46620496 GCF_000816755.2 Arachis ipaensis | reverse complement strand
TTAAAATCAAAAATAAAAATAAGAATAATTAGTTAATTAAAAAGAAATTTTGAAAAAGGGGAAGATATTTTCGAAAATTAGAGAAAGAGAGTTAGTTAGGTAGTTTTGAAAAAGTTAAGAAACAAACAAAAAGTTAGTTAGTTAGTTGAAACAAATTTTGAAAAGATAAGAAGTTAGGAAGTTAGAAAAGATATTTTGAAAAGATATTTTTGAAAAAGATAAGAAGAGAAGATATTTTTAAAAATATATGATAGAGATTAGTTTTTGAAAAAGATTTGATTTTTGAAATCACAATTAATGACTTGATTCACAAGAAATCACAAGATATGATTCTAGAACTTAAAGTTTGAATCTTTCTTAACAAGCAAGTAACAAACTTCAAATTTTTGAATCAAAATAAGAAAAAGATTTGTTATTTTCAAAAATTTGATATAAAAATAAGAAAAAGATTTTTGAAAAAGATTTGATTTTGAAAAAGATTTTGAAAAAGATAAGATTTTCAAATTGAAAATTTGATTTGACTCATGAAAGGAACTTGATTTTTTAAAAAATTTTGAAAAAGTCAACTCAAATTTTCGAATTTGATGAGAGAAAAAGGGAAAGATATTTTTTTGATTTTTGAAACTTTTATGTAAAACATGAAAATTATGCAATGCATGAAATTTTTAGATCAAAACATGTGATGCATGCAAGAATGCTATGAATGTCAAGATGAACACCAAGAACACTTTGAATGCCAAGATGAACATCATAGACACAATTTTGAAAAACTTTTAATGCAAAGAAAACATGCAAGACACCAAACTTAGAATTCTTTAATGCTTACGCACTAAGAATTCAAGAATGCATATGATAAACATGAAAAGACACAAAACAAAAAATCATCAACATCAAACAAGAAGACTTACCAAGAACAACTTGAAGATCATGAATAACACTATGAATGCATGAATTTTCGAAAAAAAATGCAAGATGCATATGCAATTGACACCAAACTTATAACATGACTCAAGACTCAAACAAGAAACAAGAAAAAGGGAAAGATATTTTTTTGATTTTTGAATTTTTATGATGCAAGAGAAAAACACTAAAAAGATGCAATGCATGAAATTTTTTTAATCAAAACAATGAATGCATGTATGAATGATATGAATGTCAAGATGAACACCAAGAACACTTTGAATGTCAAGATGAACATCAAGAACATATTTTTGAAAAAGTTTTTAATGCCAAAAAAACATGCAAGACACCAAACTTAGAATTCTTTAATGCTTAGGCACTAAGAATTCAAGAATGCATATGAAAAACAAGAAAAGACACAAAACAAAAAATATCATCAAGATCAAACAAGAAGACTTACCAAGAACAACTTGAAGATCATGAAGAACACTATGAATGCATGATATTTTCGAAAAAAGATGCAAGATGCATATGCAAGTGACACCAAACTTATAACATGACTCAAGACTCAAACAAGAAACAGAAAATATTTTTGATTTTTATGATTTTCTAAATTTTTTTGGATTTTTTTTTTCGAAAATTTATTGAAAAGGGAAAATAAGGATTCCAAAATTTTTAATATGAATTCCAGGAATCTTGCATTCTTAGTCTAAAGCTTCAGTCCAGGAATTAGACATGGCTCACTAGCCAGCCAAGCTTTCAATGAAAGCTCCGGTCCAAAACACTAGACATGGCCAATGGCCAGCCAAGCTTTAGCATGTAATTCAGATATGACATGCCTGACATACTCATTCCCAAAGGAATAGACATGGCTTTACAGCCAGCCAGGCTTCAACATGCTTCATGAAACACTAGAATTCATTCTTAAAAATTTTGAATAAAAATTTTTTTTTTTGAAAACATTTTATTTTTTTTCGAAAACAGATGAGAAAATTTTAGAAATATTTTTGAAAAATTTTTGAAAATAAAATAAAAAAGAAAATTACCTAATCTGAGCAACAGGATGAACCGTCAGTTGTCCAAACTCAAACAATCCCCGGCAACGGCGCCAAAAACTTGGTGTTGTTGCCGGGATTGGGGTCTCAGACGATTCTTGGCGCCAAACAGGAACAATTAAGTCCCCGGCAACGGCGCCAAAAACTTGGTGCACGAAATTGTGATGTCCAGGCTCGAACAATCCCTGGTAATGGCTCCAAAGCTTGGTGCTTTGATCTTAATTCATAATTGTCACAACTTCGATACAACTAACTAGCAAGTGCACTGGGTCGTCCAAGTAATACCTTACGTGAGTAAGGGTCGAATCCCACGGAGATTGTTGGTATGAAGCAAGCTATGGTCACCTTGTAAATCTCAGTCAGGCAGATATAAAGTGATAATGGTGTTTTCGAATATTATATAATAAAATAGGGATAGAGATACTTATGTAAATCATTGGTAGGAATTTCAGATAAGCGAATGGAGATGCTTTTCGTTCCTCTGAACCTCTGCTTTCCTGCTATCTTCATCCAATC
>NC_029787.2:46613226-46614858 GCF_000816755.2 Arachis ipaensis | reverse complement strand
AACTAGGATAGAGATACTTATGTAATTCATTGATGAGAATTTCAGATAAGCGTATAGAGATGCTTTCGTTCCTCTGAACCTCTGCTTTCCTGCTGTCTTCATCCAACCAGTCCTACTCCTTTCCATGGCAAGCTTTATGTAGGGCATCACCGTTGTCAATGGCTACATCACATCCTCTCTGTGAAAATGGTCCAATGCACTGTCACTGCATGGCTAATCATCTGTCGGTTCTCGATCATACTGGAATAAGATTTACTATCCTTTTGCGTCTGTCTCTACGCCCAGCACTCGCGAGTTTGAAGCTCGTCACAGCCATCCCTTCCCAGATCCTACTCGAAATACCACAGACAAGGTTTAGACTTTCCGGATCTCAAGAATGGCCATCCATGGGTTCTAAATTATACCAAGAAGATTCTAATATCTCGGACTCAGTCCTCTGTATTAGATATCTAAGAGATACTCATTCTAGCTTGCTTGCATGTAGAACGGAAGTGTTTATCAGGCACGCGTTCATAGGTGAGAATGATGATGAGCGTCACATAATCATCACATTCATCATGTTCTTGGGTGCGAATGGATATCTTAGAATAGGAATAAGCTTTAATTGAATAGAAAAATAGTAGTACTTTGTATTAATTCATGAGAAACAGCAAAGCTCCACACCTTAATCTATGGTGTGTAGAAACTCTACCGTTGAAAATACATAAGAACAAGGTCCAGGCATGGCCGAGAGGCCAGCCCCCATGATCTAAGAACTAAACATCCAAAGATGAACAAAAGATAATCCAAAGATGTAAAGACAATAGTAAAAAGTTCTATTTATACTAAACTAGTTACTAGGGTTTACAGAAATAAGTAAATGATGCAGAAATCCACTTCTAGGGCCCACTTGGTGTGTGCTTGGGCTGAGCATTGAAGCTTTCATGTGGAAAGATCTTTCTTGGAGTTGAACGCCTGTTTATAACCTGTTTCTGGCGTTTAACTCTACTTTGCAACCTGTTTCTGGCGTTTAACTCCAGAATGCAACATGGAATTGGCGTTCAACGCTAGTTTGCGTCATCTAAACTCGGGCAAAGTATAAACTATTATATATTTTTGGAAAGCCCTGGATGTCTACTTTCGAACGCAATTAAGAGCGCACCATTTGCAGTTTTGTAGCTCCAAAAAATCCACTTTGAGTGCAGGGAGGTCAGAATCCAACAGCATCTGCAGTCCTTCTTCAACCTCTGAATCTGATTTTTGCTCAAGTCCCTCAATTTCAGCCAGAAAATACCTGAAATCACAGAAAAATTAACAATCTCATAGTAAAGTCTAGAAATGTGATTTTTATTTAAAAAATAATAAAAATATACTAAAAACTAACTAAATCATACTAAAAACTATGTAAAAACAATGCCAAAAAGCGTATAAATTATCCGCTCATCACAACACCAAACTTAAATTGTTGCTTGTCCCCAAGCAACTGAGAATCAAATAGGATAAAAAGAAGAGAATATACTATAAATTCCAAAATATCAATGAAACTTAGCTCCAATCAGATGAGCGGGACTTTTAGCTTTTTGCCTCTTGAATAGTTTTGGCATCTCACTTTATCCATTGAAGTTCAGAATGATTGGCATCTATAGGAACTTA
>NC_029787.2:46597030-46611997 GCF_000816755.2 Arachis ipaensis | reverse complement strand
ATTACCACCGGATACATAAATGCCACAGACACATAACTGGGTGAACCTTTTCAGATTGTGACTCAGCTTTGCTAAAGTCCCCAATTAGAGTTGTCTAGAGTTCTTAAGCACACTCTTTTTTTTTTTTGCTTTGGACCTTGACTTTAACCGCTCAGTCTCAAGTTTTCACTTGACACCTTCACGCCACAAGCACATGGTTAGGGACGGCTTGGTTCAGCCGCTTAGGCCAAGATTTTATTCCTTTAAGCCCTCCTATCCACTGATGCTCAAAGCCTTGGATCCTTTTTATTTACCCTTGCCTTTTGGTTTTAAGGGCTATTGGCTTTTTGCTCTTGCCTTTTGGTTTAAAGAGCTTTTGGCTTTTTCTGCTTGCTTTTTTTCTTTTTCTTTTTCTCTTTTTTTTTCATTTTTTTCGCTATTATATTTTTTTCTGCAAGCTTTTGTATTCACTGCTTTTTTTTGCTTCAAAAATCATTTTTATGATTTTTCAGATTATCAAATAACATTTCTCCTTTTCATCATTCTTTCAAGAGACAACATATTTAATATTCATAAACCACAATATCAAAAGACATATGCATTGTTCAAGCATTCATTCAGAAAACAAAAAGTATTGTCACCACATCAAAATAATTAAACTAGTTTCAAGGATGAATTCGAAACCATGTACTTCTTGTTCTTTTGTTTTTAGAACATTTTTCATTCAAGAGAGGTGATGGATTCATATTCATAATTTTAAGGCATAGACACTTAGACACTAATGATCATATAGTAAAGGCACAAACATAAATAACACATAAGGCTCAACAACCGAAAAACAGAAAATAAATAGATAAGGAGATTAAGGAATGAGTCCACCTTAGTGAGGGTGGCGTCTTCCTCTTCTTGAAGAACCAATGGCGCTCTTGAGCTCCTCTATGTCTCTTCCTTGTCTTTGTTGCTCCTCCCTCATGGCTCTTTGATCTTCTCTTATTTCATGAAGGATGATGGAGTGCTCTTAATGCTCCACCCGTAATTGTCCCATATTGGAACTTAATTCTCCTAGGAAAGTGTTGATTTGCTCCCAATAGTTTTGTGGAGGAAAGTGCATCCCCTGAGGCATCTCAGGGATTTCATGGTGGGAAATTTCCTCATGCTCTTGTTAAGGTTCATGATCTCTTATTTGTTCCATCCTTTTCTTAGTGATGGGCTTGTCCTCTTCAATGAGGATGTCTCTGGCCTTAGGTGCCATAGATGGTTATGGAAAAACAAAAAGCAATGCTTTTACCACACTAAACTTAGAAGGTTTGCTCGTCCTCGAGCAAAAGAAGAAAGAAGTGAGTAGAAGAAGAAGAAAATGGAGGAGATGGAGGTGTGTGAATGGTTCGGTCAAAGGGGTTTTAGGTGGTTATGATGTGTGAAAAGGAAGGAGTGATGGTTTGAATTTAAGTGGGTGGGTGTAGGTGGGTTGTATGATGGTTTTGGAGGAGTAATGGAGGTGATTGGTGGAGGTTAATTGAGGAAGAATGTTATGAAAAGGTGTGAAGATGAGAGAGAAGAAGATGTGGGGACCCTGTGGGGTCCATAGGTCCTGAGGGGATCCTGTGGGGTCCACAGATCAAGTGGAGTCAAGGACTTAACATCCCTGCTCCAATTAGGCGTGTAAAATGCCCTTGCTGTGCAATCCTGGCATTTAACGCCAGACTGTTGCCTGTTTCTGGCGTTAAACGCCCAAATGTAGCTTGTTTCTGGCGTTTAACGCCAGGTTGATGCTTGGTTCTGGCATTAAACGCCAGCTTGGTGCTTATTTCTGGCATTAAACGCCAGACAGATGCTTGTTTCTGGCGTTTAAATGCCAGACTGCTCTCCTCCAGGGTGTGCTATTTTTAATGCTATTTTTCATTCTGTTTTAATTTTTCAGTAGTTTTTGTGACTTCACATAATCATCAACCTAATAAAACACGAAATAACAAAAAGAAAATAAAATAGATATGATTAAATAACATTGGGTTGCCTCCCAACAAGTGCTTCTTTAATGTCAATAGCTTGACAGTGAGCTCTCATGGAGCCTCACAGATAATCAGAGCAAGGTTGGAACCTTCCAACACCAAACTTAGAGTTTGAATGTTGGGGTTCAACACCAAACTTAGAGTTTGGTTGTGGCCTCCCAACACCAAACTTAGAGTTAGACTGTAGGGGCTTTGGTTGACTCTGCAGTGAGAGAAGCTTTTCATGCTTCCTCTCCATGGTTACAAAAGGAGATCCTTGAGTTTTAAACACAAGGTTGTCCTCATTCAGTTGAAGGACTAACTCTCCTCTGTCCACATCAATCACAGCTCTTGCTGTGGCTAGGAAGGGTCTTCCAAGGATGATGGATTACACCTCAAAGATCCCAAGTTTCTCCATTACAGAGAGTGGCATTAAGTTTATTCCTGACCCCAGGTCACACAGAGCCTTCTCAAAGGTCATGGTGCCTATGTTATAGGGAATTAGGAATTTACCAGGATCCTGTTTCTTTTGAGGTAATTTCTGCCTATCCAATGCATCCAGTTCATTGGTGAGCAAGGGAGGTTCATCTTCCCAAGTCTCATTACCAAATAATTTGGCATTCAGCTTCATGATTGCACCAAGGTACTTAGCAACTTGATCTTCAGTAACATCTTCATTCTCTTCAGAAGAAGAATACTCATCAGAGCTCATGAAAGGCAGAAGAAGGTTTAATGGAATCTCTATGGTCTCTAGGTGAGCCTCAGATTCCTTTGGTTCCTCATTGAGGAACTCCTTATTGGTCACTGGACGTCCCAGGAGGTCTTCCTCATTGGGATTCACGTCTTCTCCCTCCCTTGTAGGTTCGTCCATGATGGTTAAATCAATGGCCTTGCACTCTCTCTTTGGATTCTCTTCTGTATTGCTTGGAAGAGTACTAGGAGGAGTTTCAGTGACTCTTTTACTCAGCTGGCCCACTTGTGCCTCCAAATTTCTAATGGAGGACCTTGTTTCATTCATGAAACTCACAGTGGCCTTAGATAGATCAGAGACTATATTTGCTAAGCTAGATAGATTCTGCTCAGAATTCTCTGTCTGTTGCTGAGTGGATGATGGAAAACGCTTGCTATTGCTAAACCTGTTTCTTCCACCATTATTAAAGCCTTGTTGAGGCTTTTGTTGATCCTTCCATGAGAAATTTGGATGATTTCTCCATGAGAGATTATAGGTGTTTCCATAGGGTTCACCCATGTAATTCACCTCTGCTATTGCAGGGTTCTCAGGATCATAAGCTTCTTCTTCAAAAGATGCCTCTTTGGTACTGTTGGATGATTCCTTCAATCCATTCGGACTCTGAGAGATCATATTGACTTGCTGAGTCAATATTTTATTCTGAGCCAATATAGCATTCAGAGTATCAATTTCAAGAACTCCCTTCTTCTGAGGCGTCCCATTACTCACAGGATTCCTCTCAGAAGTGTACATAAACTGGTTATTAACAACCATGTCAATGAGTTCTTGGGCTTCTGCAGGCGTTTTCTTTAATTACTCACAGGATTCCTTTCAGAAGTGTACATGAACTGGTTATTTGCAACCATGTCAATGAGTTCTTGAGCTTCTGCAGGCGTTTTCTTTAGGTGAATGGATCCACCTACAGAATGGTCCAATGACATCTTTGATAATTCAGACAGACTATCATAGAATATATCCAGGATGGTCCATTCTGAAAGCATGTCAGAAGGACACTTTTTGGTCAGTTCCTTGTATCTCTCCCAAGCTTCATAGAGGAATTCACCTTCCTTTTGTCTGAAGGTTTGAACATCCACTCTAAGCTTGCTAAGCTTTTGAGGAGGAAAAAACTTGGCTAAGAAAGCCGTGACCAGCTTATCCCAAGAGTTCAGGCTGTCTTTAGGTTGAGAGTCCAACCATATTCTAGCTCTGTCTCTTACAACAAATGGGAAAAGCATAAGCATGTAGACCTCGGGATCAACCCCATTGGTCTTAACAGTATCACAGATCTGTAAGAATTCAGTTAAGAACTGAAAAGGATCTTTTGATGGAAGTCCATGAAACTTGCAGTTCTGTTGCATCAGAGAAACTAATTGAGGTTTAAGCTCAAAGTTGTTTACTCCAATGGCAGGAATTGAGATGCTTCTTCCATGTAAATTGGAATTTGGTGCAGTAAAGTCACCAAGCATCTTCCTTGCATTGTTATTAATTTCGGCCATGTCTCCTTCTTTTTCGAAATTTTCTGTCAGATTTTCTCCAGAGAGTTGTGCTTTAGCTTCCCTTAGCTTCCTCTTCAGAGTTCTTTCAGGTTCAGGATCAGCTTCAACAAGAATGTTCTTATCCTTGTTCCTGCTCATATGAAAAAGAAGAAACAGAAAAGAAAATATGGAATCCTCTATGTCACATTATAGAGATTCCTTTATGTGAGTAGAAGAAGATAGGAATAGAAGAAGGAGAATCCAACACAAGGGTGATGAGTGGGTTCGAATTCTTAGATGAAGAGGAGTGTTAGTAAATAAATAAATAATCAGAAGGAGATGAGAGAGGGAGGAATTTCGAAAATCAATTAAAATAAAAATAAAATTTAAAGTTAAATTTCGAAAATTAAAATTGAAATCAAATTGAATTAAAATTAAAACAATTAGTTAATTAAAAAGGAATTTTGAAAAAGAGGGAAGGAATTTTCGAAAATTAGAGAGAGAATTAGTTAAGTAGTTTTGAAAAAGATATGATTCAAACAGAAAGATAGAATTGATTGAAAAAGATTTGAAAATCAATTTGAAAAAGATATGATTTAAAATTTAATTTGAAAAAGATTTGAAAAGGAAATTAGAAAGATTTGATTTTTTGAAATTAAAGTTGATTACTTGACTAACAAGAAACTAAAAGATGTGATTTTAAAATTCAAAGATTGAACCTTTCTTAATAGGCAAGTAACAACTAAAAAAATTTTTTGAATCAAAACATTAAATGTTGGCAATTAATTCGAAAATGTGAAATAGAAATAAGAAAAAGATTTTGAAAATAATTTTTGAAATTTTTGAAAATCATAAAAGAAAAATGAAAAAGATTTGATTTTTGAAAAAGATTTGAAAAAAGATAGACTTTTTAAATTGAAATTTTGATTTGACTCATAAAAAACAACTAAAATTTTAAAAATTTTTGAAAAAGTCAACTCAAATATTCGAATTTTATGAGGAGAAAAAGGGAAAGCTATTTTTTTTATTTTTGAATTTTTAATAATGAGAGAGAAAAACACAAAAAAGACACAATGCATGGAAATTTTAGATCAAAACACATGATGCATGCAAGAACACTTTGAATGTCAAGATGAACACCAAGAATACTTTGAAGATCAAGATGAACATCAAGACTTATTTTTGAAAATTTTTAAGAAAAGAAAAACATGCAAGACACCAAACTTAGAAATTTTTAATATTTAGACACTAAGAATTCAAGAATGCATATGAAAAACAAGAAAAGACACAAAACAAGAAATTTTAAAGATCAAATAAGAAGACCTATCAAGAACAACTTGAAGATCATGAAGAACATCATGCATGAATTTTCAAAAAATGCACAAATTTTTAAAACATGCAATAGACACCAAACTTAAAACTTGACACAAGACTCAAACAAGAAACATAAAATTTTTAGTTTTTATGATTTTATAAGATTTTTTTGGTTTTCTTGAAAAATATTTTGGGAGAAACGAAAAAGAAGAAATTTTTGTTTTGTATTATTTTCAAAAATAAGAAATAAAAAGCTTAAAATTAAAATAAAATTACCTAATCTGAGCAACAAGATGAACCGTCAGTTGTCCAAACTCGAACAATCCCAGGCAACGGCGCCAAAAACTTGGTATGCGAAATCGTGATCTTCAACAATGGCGCCAATGGCTTGGTGCTTTCAAACGTGAATCACACTTTGTCACAATTCCGCACAACTAACCAGCAAGTGCACTGGGTCGTCCAAGTAATAAACCTTACGTGAGTAAGGGTCGATCGCACAGAGATTGTCGGTCTGAAGCAAGCTATGGTCACCTTGTAAATCTCAGTCAGGCGGATTTAGATAGTTATGGAGATTTGATAATTAAAACATAAATAAAACATCAACTAGGATAGAGATACTTATGTAATTCATTGATGAGAATTTCAGATAAGCGTATAGAGATGCTTTCGTTCCTCTGAACCTCTGCTTTCCTGCTGTCTTCATCCAATCATTCCTACTCCTTTCCATGGCAAGCTTTATGTAGGGCATCACCGTTGTCAATGGCTATATCCCATCTTCTCTCTGAAAATGATCCAATGCGCTGTCACTGTATGGCTAATCATCTGTCGGTTCTCGATCATACTGGAATAGGATTTACTATCCTTTTGCGTCTGTCACTACGCCCAGCACTCACGAGTTTGAAGCTCGTCACAGCCATCCCTTCCCAGATCCTACTCGGAATACCACAGACAAGGTTTAGACTTTCCGGATCTTAAGAATGGCCATCCATGGGTTCTAAATTATACCACGAAGATTCTAATATCTCGGACTCAGTCCTCTGTATTAGATATCTAAGAGATACTCATTCTAGCTTGCTTGCATGTAGAACGGAAGTGTTTGTCAGGCACGCGTTCATAGGTGAGAATGATGATGAGCGTCACATAATCATCACATTCATCATGTTCTTGGGTGCGAATGGATATCTTAGAATAGGAATAAGCTTGAATTGAATAGAAAAACAGTAGTACTTTGTATTAATTCATGAGGAACAGCAGAGCTCCACACCTTAATCTATGGTGTGTAGAAACTCTACTGTTGAAAATACATAAGAACAAGGTCCAGGCATGGCCGAGAGGCCAGCCCCCCATGATCTAAGAACTAAACGTCCAGAGATGAACAAAAGATAATCCAAAGATGTAAAGACAATAGTAAAAAGTTCTATTTATACTAAACTAGTTACTAGGGTTTACAGAAATAAGTAAATGATGCAGAAATCCACTTCTAGGGCCCACTTGGTGTGTGCTTGGGCTGAGCATTGAAGCTTTCACATGGAGAGGTCTTTCTTGGAGTTGAACGCCAGTTTATAACCTATTTCTGGCGTTTAACTCCAGAATGCAACATGGAACTGGCGTTCAACGCCAGTTTGCGTCATCTAAACTCGGGCAAAGTATGGACTATTATATATTTCTGGAAAGCCCTGGATGTATACTTTCCAACGCAATTGAGAGCGCGCCATTTGGAGTTCTGTAGCTCCAGAAAATCCACTTTGAGTGTAGGGAGGTCAGAATCCAACGGCATCTGCAGTCCTTCTTCAACCTCTGAATCTGATTTTTGCTCAAGTCCCTCAATTTCAGCCAGAAAATACCTGATATCACAGAAAAACACACAAACTCATAGTAAAGTCTAGAAATGTGATTTTTATTTAAAAACTAATAAAAATATACTAAAAACTAACTAAATCATACTAAAAACTATGTAAAAATAATGCCAAAAAGCGTATAAATTATCCGCTCATCATTAGCCTTCCCAGGGTGATCCCAAGACTGGCACTGAAGTCAACTTTTCCTTTAAAGTCTGGAAACTTTCTTCACACTTGGACGTCCACACAAACAGTGTCTCTTTCCTTGTTAACTTAGTCATCAGTAGTGCGATTTGTGAAAATCCGTGGATGAACCTTCGGTAATACCCGGCTAATCCCAAGAAGCTCCTAACCTCAATCACTAACGTTAGTCTTCCCTATTCCATCACTGCTTCAACTTTTGAAGGATCCACCGCTATTCCTCCTTTGCTCACCATGTGACCCAAGAACATTACTTCCTCCTTTCAGAACTCACACTTCGACAATTTCGCATAAAGCTTCCTTTCCTTCAAGATTTTCAACACTATCCTCAGATGCTCCTCGTGCTCCTTCACCGTCTTTGAATAAACCAAAATGTCATCTATGAACACCACCAGAACTTATCAAAAAGGGACGAGATACTCTGTTCACATAATCCGTGAACACAACAGGTGCATTCATCAACCCAAAGGACATCACCGCGTATTTATAGTGACCATAACGTGTTCTAAAAGTAGTTTTTGGAATATCCTCCTCCTTCTCCTTCCGACATAAATCGAATCGATTGCTCAAAGAAATCCAATAGCACTCGGTTCTTTGACAACACATCAAACCACAAAATCATCTCCATCTCAAGTTTGAGTCCCTACGCACTCTCGTCCACTCCAATTTGGCTCCGAGCGACCTTATCCATCATAGTCCTACCATGTCGATGCTCCCACACGCCTGTCGCTGTGTCACTCTGTCACTAAGAATCCGGATTACCCACTAGTATTTCCTCCATCTCTTATTATCCATCTTGAACAAGTTTGCATTCCACAACCCCTCTATTCACCTCTTAACCATCTTAGAGTTATCCTCATAACGGCAACGCTTTACGTGATATGATCAAGGTCGTATCCTAAGTTTGACACTTCCCGTCCTAATTTGTCATTTCTGTCTTAGGTATGAATAAATGTTATGTCTCAACGTCCTATAACGTAATAAAAATTTAGGTATTAGTTTCATAATTACCTCCACCTTATTGCGATTGACCAGCATCCTGAGTCTCTCTACGCAGACAGTTGTAGGACATATGCCTCGGAAGACCGCATCGGTAACATAGACCTAACTTCAACCTACTCGGCTCATCTGGAGTAGTCTCATCATGACGTTTCAACATCAACACCCACTTCATGGAGCAATCTTCTGTGAGCTAGCTCTTGTTGACCAACTCAATGAAACTCTTTATTCTTTGAGGGTTCACATAGTTAAATATCTCCTTTTTCAGTCCCCCCTCGTACTGAGCACAAACCTATTCTTCGTAATTAGTTGGATCACCTTGGCAAGTCTTTGAGGAGCAACACAAGTTGTTAAATTCTCGGGTATACTCAGCAATAGACATATCTCCATACTTCAGCTACATTAGCTCCAACTCCTTCGCGGTGTGTATCCGTCGCTAGAAATATTTTCCATAAAACTCTGTCTTGAACTTTTCCCAACGAATATCAATTACTTCCACTTGTAAAGTACAACACACCCATTGCCACCAACTCTAAGAATCTCCCTTCAACAAATAGGTTACTATCTCTGCAGATTGTACTTCGGCAATGTGCTGAGTTCGTAAAAACTTCTCTACCTCTCAAAACCACCCATTAGCCTCCAAAGCATTAACATTTTCGGTAAACTGAGGTGGACCAATCCTAAGAAAATCAGCAACGGTCATAGATCTAAAGCCTCGAGTTACATTACCTGTTCCAGTACCAAAGTTCCCATCTCAATGTCCTCGCACAGTTCCATGAGACACCATTTGGGTCCTGTTCACACCAAACAATTGATATCAAGGTGATTAGTCTCAATATCTCAAGTTTAGTATTTCAAAGTCCCAAAGGTATGCTCATGAACACTTATGCTATGCTTATCAGTCAGATAATCCTAAATAGCATGAAAGAAAAATGACTCAAAGTATGCAATGAAGCATAATCGGTCCATCCCTCAGACTCACGAGGACGAACTGGTCTGATACCACTAAATGTAACATCCTAATTAACCTAAGCCTTTCCTCACGTCGTAAAGCAAAGATTATCAAAGGTTACGACAGTTATAAGCTTATACATATCATATATAGAAGGAATTAATAATATCTAGAAGCTCGATGAAGAATATCATTTAAAGACAGGATTTGGAAAGTGCAAAACATACTAGCGAAGCTACTAACTTAAGGCACAAGGAATAGGTACGGCTGATACCACTAAGTGTAACACCCTATTACCCTAAGTCTTACCTCATACCATAAAGCAAAGGATAACAAAGTGCTACGATAGTTCTAAAGCTTGTACCATAATATATATATAGAAGGAAATAATAATACTAAAAGCTTGATGAAGAATTAAAGTCCAAAACAGATATACAAAAGCGCATAACGTTCACACGAACAAACTACAAATGTAAAGGCACAAGATACAACATGATAAAGATACAAGATCACAAGGTATATAGATATATATAAGTATAATATCCAAAAGAATACTAGTCGTAACCCGTGGAGTTTAGATCGACTAGTTAATATAGATAACAAAGTTTTTCAAATAAAACAGCAACATCCTAACTCTCAAGGTAAGCCTCTAAGGCAACAAAGTATAATATACAAAAGTGAGAGTATATCTATAACCAAATAACCAAAATACAATATATAACAAGTGATCCTCTACTTTGTCACCATCCTGCAACTCATCGAGGTGGGTTACAACCTGCATCTGAAAAACAACAACAACATATGGTATGAGAACCGGAGGTTCTCAGTATGGTAACAATGCCTAATATATAAGATATAAGGTTTCGGGAAGCCAAAGACAATCCTAGAACTTCACATCAAGCTTAAGATTCAAACTTAGAAATATTTAACAGAACCATAAAGGCTTATCTAAGCCCTAAGGATTCTCTAACTATTATATGCATCACTGTCCCACAGCCTTCGCCAGCCTAACCTCCATGCGATCCCATTGCCACCACCTACCGAACCTCCTCAATCCCAGTAGAAAACACAAGTATATGCAAACAAGTAAAACACAAATAATAGGCATATATAGCAAGTAAACCATGAACCAAGTAAGCATGTTATACATTTAGGCAACAGATGCAAGTAGGCAAAGTAAGCAAACATATAGAAAATAGACTTGATGAATGCATGTCCTATAGGCTGTGATATCACATTGTCGGTTCAACTGCCAACCCGACACATCCCCATGGGAATGTCGCCTTTCAGTCACAAATAAAAATGGGTACCCTAAAGATATAGTACTCGACATACTGCCCAAGGGATATAGTGCCCGGCACACTCTTGTGACACGAAGGATGCGAATGGGATACTCTGCCATATACTTCATATCTCAACGTAAGCGAGATTAACCACAGTCCTTACGCCGGTGCTGCGACCTCAAAAAGCAGGATTAACCACCGTCCTTGCCAGGCGCATAGCGACTCAACAATCTCAGATATAACAATATATAACAATATTTCTCAGTGATCACTTTCAGTATTCAATAATTCGTCATTCATCTCCGAGTTCCAAACTTGTCTTAACCATCATTGGTCCTTAATTTCACAAGTTCGTAACCAATATAATACTCTGCCAATTTACCCAACTAGTCCATCCATAGTACTTCAGAAACCTAAGTCTCTGTCTTATACACCCATAATAGAAATTACCAATTTAAACCAATTATCTCATCATCACTAGTCATAGAGTCTAAGTAAGTAGATAGTAATCTTAAACGGCAATTAAAGAAGTTTAGAAAGTAAGAGAACCTTTAAAAACGAAGAAAACAAGTTTTCAGCAAAATAGTGTCATGTGTACGCATGCCCCTGTCCCGCGTACACCCGATTGCAAAATAGGTGGTCGCGTACGCGACACTTCCCCCGCGTACGCAAGAGTCTCAACCCAAAGGGAATCCCCGCGTCACGTGTTAAAATTTCGCGTACGCTTGCCTTAAAATCACATTCTCGCGTACGCATGCCAGTGCCCATGTACGCGAGAGCACTTGGCAGTGGCCAATGCTCGTGTCGCGTACACAGATCCGTGTACGCATGCCTTAACAGACTTAGAAAATTTTAAAAGCTGCAGAATTTCATATTTTTGCACCAAACTTTAAACGCGGATAACTTTTTCGTTTTAAAATATTTTTTATTTGTTCTTCAAACGTTTTAAAACTCTCGGACCCAACTTTCATTTAAATTAAGTTTCATCCAAAATGAGGGTCCGGAGGCCAAGTTATGACTCGCCAAAGTTCATCAAAAACAAGGTTTTACAAAATTTGATAAAGTTCTCTAGTTTTCCAAAACTTCAAACCAAATCAAACCAAAACCACAACACACTCTAACCCATACCAAAACTTACCATTTTGTTCCAAATCACCACTCTTACCACAATTCTCACTTATAAATCATTACGCTCAAAATCATCAACCCCAAACATCAAATTCACACTTGCACCTTTCTCAACCGTCAAATTCATCAATCATCAATTTATTACTACCAAATCTTCATAATTATCATTATTCAACCTCAACATCAATAATCAATATCATTCATCAACAATCAACATCACAATTCATTAACCATCAACAATCATCAATAATCATCATAAATCATCAATAATTTAAACTTATCCTAAGGTCCGCTAGCCTATGTTTCACAAAACATTACATATTACATAGAGAAAATCGAAACCATACCTTGGCCGATTCCCAATATGCTCAAATTCACCAAATTACTCCAAACAAGCCTTCACGAAGCTTCAACCACCAAAACTCAAATCCAATGATCACAGTTAACCCCACAAATCACCACATTCAAGCTACACATCATATATTTCACCACAATGAATACTAGAGTTCAAAATTATACTAAATCACAAGGGTGTAAGGCAATCTTACCTTACCCATAGCAAATTAGGATAAAACCCAATAATTTCTCACTATTGGTTGGCACCTAAACAACCAAAATTTCAAAAACCTACTCAATACTATACCCATATTTTCAAAATTGTTAGGGCTTATGAATGAAGTGTGAAGTTTGAATTCTCACCAACAAGGTCTAGTTAGAACTAACAAGCTCAGCAAGAGCTTCGTGTGGCTGTAAATATCACGCAAATCGGAGTACCGTAGCTCAAGATATGAGTGATTGAAGAAGAAAGTGAATAGTAACTTCTTCTCTCTTCTCCCTTCTCTATCTTAGCGCCTCCCTTCTTGTTTGTGGGTAAAAATGAGTTGAATTACTCATTAAAGTAGTTTATATATGTTGGGCTTGAGTCCGCCCCAATCGCATAGCGTTTTAGGTTCGTTTGGCCCAATTTTGGACCAACCATTTAGAATTAGCGCCCGATTTTCAACTTTAATTATTTTCTTAAGTTTTTCTACGGTGTTTATTACTCTCATGCAGTACCGGACAGACTTAAACCAGTACTGCTAGCTAATTTACCGGTATGCATTTTTACGTAATTTTTCACAGAAAATTATATTTTTCCACTCGAAAAAAATTTACCGGATTTAAATCTCACCTTTAAATTTCCTAATTAGTATTTCTAGATTTTCAAATCTATTTCGGACAATATAATTTATTCTTTTACGTTAATTAGTCTGTTAATAATTTCTGGTCCTTACAACAGCAGCAGTGTTGGATGGCGGCGGCAGACGAATAGACAAAAAGAGGGAGTCACGGCTGGTGGAGGAGAGTGGAGGAACGGGCTAACGGAGGGGCAGGCGGTGGTGGGGCTAAGGATGGATATCGAGGAGAGGCGGCAGTTAGAGAGAGAAAAGGAGAAGAGAGGTTAGAGAAAGGAGAAATTTCGAAATGAAGGGGAGAAGGTTCGCGCTTTGAATTTTAGGGCTCGTTATCGTCGAATTTATCGATGGAGAAATCTGACGGTAACTCGTTGCGAATTACCAAAACGCAGCATTTTACTAACATGGGTTTATCGACGGATTCTTCTGACGATAAATCCCACGATAAATCTCGTGACTATTTTCCCCGTTTTCTCTCTAAGTATTATCAGCGTATTTAACGTCGGAAACTGGAATCCGCCGGTAATGAGTTGACCAAACGAATTTCACATCAAAATCGTCCATAAATTCGTCGATAAATCTGACGGTACTCAACATTTTTTTTCTGTAGTGAGTATTATTATTATTGTGGGTTGACAATAATTTACTATACTTACTGCTAAATATCAATAAAAAATATCTAACAAAATACTTTAAATAATCAACCCACCCTTCTAAAAAAAAGGTTTTACTCCAATTAAAAGTTCACCACTTGACCCGTTAAGGCCATTAACCCAAAAAAGTTTAAAAACTTTCATTAAGCATAGTTGATTAGCAATGTAATTATCCTTCCATGACATAACCCCTTTCTGAAAAGTGCTGCTCCTGTGAGTCTTCTGCCTGCATGAATTGAACCAACCACAATATCTTTTCCTCCACACGTCACACAGTAGAGTCAAATACCTAATTTCCAAATGTGTGGATGTCTCACCCAAACTACACCATAGAATTCTCATAATTTTTTTTATTAAAATTGTACATTTATTCACTTGTGTTTGATTTGTGTATGGGATGCAATATAGACATAAATTACTAGTTTTTATATACTGGGTTTGGTAATAAAAAACAAGATAAAATATTATTGTAGTCTTTAATGTTTGGACCAAATTCTAATTTGACCCTCTAACAATTTAAACATCAATTTATTTTGTCTCTACATTTTAAGGTTGAGCCAAAGTCCTTTAACGACGCTAATAATCATTCTAATTGGTGCAGTGCTATAAAAGATGAATTGAATGCCCTTGAGTTGAATAACACATTTGGTGTCTTATTGATTATCCTGCAAGTATTAATCCAATTGACTGCAAATAGGTGTATCGGATCAAGTGCAAGCCAGACGGTTCTATTGATCGGTACAAAGCACATCTTGTGGTTAAAGAATTTACACAAACTAAAGGTATTGATTTTTATAATTTTTTTTTTGTTGTCAAATATGCAACTATCATATTGGTACTTGCTTTGGCATGAACGAAGCACGACCTATACATCACTTGGATGTTAACAATGCCTTCTTACATGAGACCTCTTGAAAGATATTTACATGTCTTTGCCTCTTAGAATTGTACCCACTTATCCAAAGCAATGCTACAAATTGTTGAAATCACCCTATGGTTTACAACAATCTAATTATATGTAGTATAAAAATATTCTAAATTCTTAATTTCTCATGGATACCAGTAGACAATATCATATTACAATTTATTTGTTAAATTTGTTGGTGCTTAAGTCTCTATTCTCCTAATTTTATGCTAATGATATACTTCTCACAAAAAAATCAAGCTTATTAAAATTAGTTTTTAGAAGATAATTTTTTTAAAATTGTAACATCTATATTTGGTAAATCAAATAAAAAATTATTTAATAAGT
>NC_029787.2:46593380-46596878 GCF_000816755.2 Arachis ipaensis | reverse complement strand
AATTACAATTGAAAATATCAAAAAGAAAAATAATGAAATTGAAAGATACATAGAGTTATGGAGAGCTATATAAAAAAATTGGAGAATTTAAAATTTACTTTTTGATGAAGAGAAGATGACCATTAGACAAGGAATAGAATAAGAAGGTTGAAAATATAAAAATAAGAAGAGGGTTTAAGAGAATAAAGAATTGACGGTACAGTAATTAAATTTGATTAGGTTAAATAATAGTCAAAATGATAAAAAAATAAAAAATAAATTTAAAACTTTAGCTAATTGAATTTATTTTATTTGTAGTGGGATCATTTAAAATTTGAAGTGGGGGCATATTATATATAACTATATCTTTTAAAACAAAAATTAAAAACATCATGGGGGCAAGTGCCCCCTCATTTGTATGCTTGGGTCCGTCTCTAATAATAGACATAAATATAAGAGTTAAATTTAAAAATTTATTGATGTCTAGTGTTATATTATATTTTTTAATTTTGATAAGAAAAACTAATTTTAAAAAGTTCTATTTTAAAGCTTGATTTGATACAACTTTTTGAAAATGTGTTAAAAAAACAGAAGCTTTTCATGCTGTATTTGATAAATTGAAATAATCATGTGCTTCCAACTTTTAAAGGATAAGAATATTTTTGCACAAGTTATCTTTTAAAAGTTTCATCTTAGTACTTTAAAAAACACTCATATCTTTTAAAAACTGTAAACACAAACACATAATTTTTTTAATTTACTAAATGTAAAAAAAAAAAAAAAAAAAAACACAAACATTTTTTTAAAAAATTTTACCAAATCAAGTCTTAAATGAAGTTTTTTCAAAGTTGACTTGTACTTATCAAAATTAAAAAGTCTAATATAACTTTGTACATTAATTAATTTACAAATTTAACTTTTACATTTGTGTCTATTATGATCTTTTTTAATTTTAAAAACTATTTTACTAAATACAATTGTAGTGTTTGTGTTTATTAAAGTCATTTTCATTTCAATTTTATCTGACAACTTTTAAAAAATAACTTTTATAAATTACTTTCGAAAAGTAAAAGTTTTACTAAACTAAGCTTAAGTGCTTTTAAAAACAACCATATCTTTTAAATGTCGCAAGTGCAAACACATAACTTTTTTTATTTACCAAACATAAAATGAGAAGATTGTACTTTTTAAATAGTTTTGCTAAACCAAGCTAAGCTATAGTGTTTTTGCATATATTATAAAAAAATCTTTTTATGATTAAAGTTTAGTATTTTAAGTCTAAGTGAATTTTTGGATATTTTTTGAATAATTGAACTTTTTAAAAAATTAAATAGAGTTAACTACTAAATAAGTACCCAAAAATTTATATTGCTAGCAAAAATAATTTTAAAATATACGAACGACAAATAAACTAATTTAAACATAACAATAATATCATGCTTTTCATAAATGACAAATGGCTTTTTTGTTTAGCAAAAAACTTGTATATTTAATTTGAATTTTTGTTGAAAGATTCAGATATTTAAAATGCGCATACAAATATCAAAGCAAAATTCGGTCAATAGATTTTTTATTAAAGAGATACTACTAAAATTATATTTGAAAATTTGTACTACTAACAAAAATAACTCAAAAAATAAGAACAATAAATAAATATTTTAAAATTTATTAATGTAATAAAAATAAACAAATATTAAACATATATTAATGTATATTTAAATATCAATAACTAATTAATAATAAAAATAATAAATTTGATAATCTTCTAACACTGTTGAATATAAAACCAACTTAAAAAAAAGAAAGGGAAAAAAAAAGTATAATTCTGATTCGTTGAGTAGCAAACCCTAAATTTACTGGCACCGTCGGATTGATGCCCACTCTCACATATAAATTTGCATTCATTCAGTGAACGAAATCCATATACTGAAATTAGGGTTCGTATTTTCGGCAACATAAACCCTCACTCGCAAATTCTTCGTCTTCCCAACCTTTCAGATTTGCAAACATGGCGACTCAAATGAGCAAGAAGAGAAAGGTCACCTATCAAACTCGCCACTACACATAATCACTACAATAACTTCCATTTTTCTTAATTTTTTCTTTTGTCTCAATTTGGCAATGTTAAGTTTTCTGAGGAAGTTTTCATTTTACTTTTTCAGTTCGTCGCTGACGGAGTTTTCTTCGCTGAGCTGAACGAGGTTTTGACCAGAGAGCTTGCCGAGGATGGTTACTCTGGTGTTGAGGTTAGGGTTACACCTATGCGCACTGAAATCATCATTAGGGCCACTCGCACCCAAGCTGTTCTTGGCAAGTGATTGCTTCCACTATTTTCTGAAATTTCAATTTGTTCCCCCTTATTTCCGTTATTTGTTTTGTTGTAATGATTTCATTCCCGATGGTGAATCTAGTGATCCATGACATTAAATAGTTTTACATGGAATTTAATTTTTTTGCTTTCTTATATAGTAAGAAAAACAAATAGTTTTTTACACGAGCTGTGTTGAATGATATAGGTGAGAAGGGAAGGAGGATTAGGGAGCTAACCTCTGTGGTGCAGAAGAGGTTCAAGTTTCCTGAGAACAGTGTTGAACTCTATGCTGAGAAGGTTAACAACAGGGGTCTGTGTGCTATTGCCCAAGCAGAATCTCTTCGCTACAAGCTCCTTGGAGGTCTTGCTGTCAGGAGGTATATATATAGGCGTATATGTATATGTATTTACTCTATAAATAGTGTTCTAGTTGTTGAAGAACTTTAATCTAATGAATGTATTCATTTGGTTGTTTTGGGTTGTTCAGTGTTATGATCTTGTGCTGTTGATGTGGGGTTTCAATGGTGTAGCTTTGTCGTGGGGTTATTGTCTGTTTGATATATAACCACAACCATGTTGTCGTAGATTTACTGCTTGGTTTAGATGTTAATTTTTTCGAAAGAGAAATGTGTTGAATGATGGTGGCTATGCTTTTTTTCTTGTGACTGAGGTTTAATGTGATTTCTGTTAGTTCAATATATAATTATATATGCATTTATAGTGTAAATTTGTGTTCTATAGATTATTTCTACCTATGATAGGTTGTCCTTTCTTGGTCATCTACATAGCAGATTGGTGATTCTGTACCTTGTTTGTGTCGGAAGATGACTATATTCTTTGTCCTTTACATAAAAAGCTCATGAAATTCTATTGTGTTCATGTAGTAAAACTGGGGACACATTCTATATCTCATGTCATTGCCCTTTTGTACTTAGTATTTTTTCTCTTATGTTTGATGCTATGACAAAAGTTTTATCTCAGTCATCTTTAAAGCAGATTAGTGAATAGTGATTCTGAAGCTAGTTTGTGTCGGAAGATGACTAGATTATTTTATGTCCTCTTACATATAAGCTCATGAAATTCTATTGTGATCATGTAGTATAATTGGAGGATACATGTCTATCTCATATGTCGATGTTCTTTTGCCTTGCACCTGTAAATATATTTTGTTCTTATGCTTGATGCTTGTTGATATGATATATTTAAAA
>NC_029787.2:46590941-46593335 GCF_000816755.2 Arachis ipaensis | reverse complement strand
CATGTTAGGATGTAATTCTTAACCATCTTTTGCTGTTTAGTGTTGTATTATTCTAGTCCCTCAACATATTCTTTTGTTGTTTATTATTTATATGATGCAATTCTTCTGTGAACATTATGTTTCAGGGCCTGCTATGGTGTTTTGAGGTTCGTAATGGAAAATGGTGCCAAAGGTTGTGAGGTTTGTTCAACTGATGAACCTTTGAGCTCCTGTTACCAAACTGCTGAATGATCTGGTTTTTACGATCTTCTTATGTTAATCAGGTCATTGTTAGTGGGAAATTGAGGGCACAGAGAGCCAAATCCATGAAGTTCAAGGATGGCTACATGATTTCTTCTGGTCAGCCAGTTAAGGATTACATCGACTCTGCTGTTAGACATGTTCTTCTCAGACAGGTTTGGTTTCTAATTATGTACAAAAAAACCTAATTTGATTACCAACTTGTTCATTCTCTTATGGACTTTACCAAATTCTCCTTATCATTGTTGTTGTTTAGGGTGTGCTTGGTATCAAAGTCAAGATCATGCTTGATTGGGATCCTAAAGGGAAGGTCGGTCCCAAAACTCCCCTCCCTGATATTGTTACTATCCACCCACCGAAAGAGGAAGAAGATTATATCCGGCCGCCTGCTGCAGTTCTGTCAAGTGAAATTGAAGTTCCTGTTCCTGTTGCATGAAATGGCCTGGAATAGTGGTTCATAGTACCTGAATTGTTGGTTTTTCTTTTTGGCATGTGATGTTTGTTGTCGGAGACATAAGTTTGAAATCTTCCTAATTTAATATCGCCTGAAAGAATTTTGTAATACTCCAGTTATAAGATTTTTCAGCATTAGTTCTATTTCTTATTTCTTTTTTGTTGCGGACTTCTCATTTCCCCGGTGGTTTTGCTTCTTGTTATCTATTTCGATGTGTATGTTTTATCCTCTGATGATTTTAACTATGGCGATTGAATTAACGCCCAATCTGTTGTAGTCTCATTTTTATTATAAAAATATCGTTGAACATTTAAAGACCCCAAGGAAGTTGATTTCAACAAGTGTCAACAGTTAACAACGCAACTTTTCACCAAACAACTTCAATTTGCGGGCTTACTATAATATCACCAATGGTGTCTTTAGTAAATTTTTTTTTAAAATTTATAACCACAACTATTTGATTTCATTATTATACTAATTTGCCTAAATTCCTTAGAAGTCATTTGCTTGATACAGAGGTGAAAGTAGTTGAGTATGTTCAACAATGAAGCTTGTTATCAAGTATCGTGAGTTTTTTTGGATAGTCGTAAGATTTCAAACAAAAAATTCAAATGTGCATGGTTGTCAAACTCGGAAGTTGACTTTTCCGAGTTTGTGTCCTAGTCATATAATTGAGTTTATAACAGCTCAACTCTAGGTAGAATTGCTAAAACTCGTTGCGAATTTGCTACAGATCCCATTTTAAACAAAACGATGTTTGTTTCAGGCTTGTTTCCTTTTCTTTTACCCTTAGAAAGAGTTTAAAGACTCCCCACTCTGAATGATAGACTCCCTCCCTCAGCTCTTAAGCCCTAAGCCTTCACACCCTCATCAGGCTCACCACTCCTCTTTTCTTTTGTCGTTGCCTATTGCTACTCCTGCTGCTTTCCATGGCTTGGTTGATGCTACTGCTGCTTCTTACTTTCTCACTGTTGTTGTTCCTTGTTTGGTTGCTGTTATTCTCTTTGTTCTATGTTCAACTCTGATTGCATCTAATCTCCCTCTACTCATGTCTAATTTAGGAGTATGATTCAAATTTCAAATTGTGAATTATTCTCTCTATCATGTCTTTAATCTCTTAGTTAAACTCTCTACATTATCAATTTTTAAAAAATTAATATTAGAGTTGGAATTCGTGTGCATTGTGAAATTGTCTATTGATTTGTCAGAGGCTTAGATGATTATGAATTTCTAATTTTAATGATGCTACTGATGATGTTGGTGATCCAAAAAAGATATTGGAGGATAAGAGTTAAAACATTTAATTGTTAGATTCTTTCTAAGTTAATAAGTTTCAAGATTTGATGCTTTTATTTATGGCAAATGCTATGGTGAGGATAATAGGTGTTCATGGGTTGGATTGGTTTCAGTTTGGAAAAGAACGAAAATTAAACCGATTTAATTTTATTGGGTTTAGTTTGGTTCAAATTTGCAGATTTTTATGATTGAATCCAAACTAATTCGAACCGATTAAATACAGGTTGGATGTGTTTGGGTAATTGGATACCTAATTGAAAATGAAATTTAGAAAAATTTAAAAAATATAAAAAAAATTGGAAACGAATATATGTAATAGTAAAAAAAATAAAGAGCAATATATCATCAAAGTTATACTTAAATAATAATCATAATTTAGGTTAGAAAGAGATAAAATTGTGTAT
>NC_029787.2:46587134-46590186 GCF_000816755.2 Arachis ipaensis | reverse complement strand
GTTCAAGTTTCAATTCTAGAACCAATATCCGATCCAATTAAGATCGAGTTTAATTAGATTTGATTCGATTGCACTAATTATATTAGTTCAAGTTTTACAATTCTAGAACCAATATCCGATCCAATTAAGATCGAGTTTAATTAGATTTGATTCGATTGCACTAATTACCCATTGAATACAAACCAATATAATCGAATTGAGTTAGTTTTGGTTAGGGGGATGTGCAAAAAAACTGATTTTACTGAACTGAATTGAAACTGAACTGAAACTATTTTAAATAAACCAATTTTTTTAAATAAAAAAATGAACTGAAACCATAGTTTTTATGAAAACCAGTTTATTAAAAACCAATTTTTATGGTTCAGTTTAGTTTTTAAACTAAATTAAAACTGGTTTTATTTAAACTCCAAAATTAGTTTTTACATACTCTTTTTCTCTCTCTCTCTCCTTTCACTCTCTCTCCTCTTTCTCTCCCTCCTCTCTCCCTTCTCTCCCTTCTCTCTCTTCCCCTTTCTTCCTTCTCTCTCTCTCTCTCCCATTTCCCTTCTATCTTCCTCTTTCTCTCTCTCTATCTATCTCTCTCTCTCCTTTTTCCATTTTTTCTCTTTCTCTCTCCTATTTCTCTCTCTCTCCCCTTTTCTTCTTTCTCTCTCTTCTTCTCTCTATTTTTTCTCCCTCCTCTCTCTCTTTCTCCTTTTTCTTCCCTTTCTTTCTCTCTTTTCTCTTTTTCTCTCAACCTTCTCTCACTCTATATACCTCTTCTCTCTCTCTCTCTCTCCCCTTTTTTCTCCAAAACAAGAGAGAGATTTCTTTCTCTCTCTCTCTCTCTCTTTTCTCCAAAATAAGAGAGAGAAGGAGGGAGAGAAAAAAGAGGAAAAAAGAGGGGAGGAGGAGAGATAGAAAAGAGAGAGAGAGAGAGAGGAGGAAGAGAGAGAAGGGAGGAGGATAAAGAGCACAAGAAGAGAGAGAAAGGGAGAGAAACTGAGAGAGACAGAGAGAGGAGGGGAGAGGGAAGGAGATAGAGGGAGAGAGAAATAGAGAGGAAGAGGGATAGGGGGAGAGAGAGAATGAGAGAAAGGGATAGAGAGGGAGAAAAGGGAGAGAGAAAAAAAGGAGAGAGGGAGAAAGAGGGGCAAGGGAGAGAGAGAGAGAGAGAGAGAGAGAGAGAGAGAGGAGTGGAAGAGAAAGGGAGATAAGGAGAGGGAGGAGGAGAGAGAGAAAAAGAAAAGGGGAGAGAGAGAGAGAGAGGAAGACAAAGAGAGGGGAGGGAGAGAGAGAGAAGAGGAAGAGAAAGGGAGAGAAGGAGAGAGAGAGAAAGGAGGGAGAGAGAGGGAGAGAAAAAGAGAAAGAAAGGAAGAGGGAAAGAAAAGAGAAAAAAGGAGAGAAGTGTAACACCCTAATATTCAAATCCTTATGCTCGAGTCATAAGTCAATGATATTACGGTGGTACGACTCTCAGGTGGATTTTTAATAAATAAATATAGGTAATTTCGAAAGGAGTATTAATCGAGAAGCCTGAAAAGAGTAGAAATAAAATCGCGAAGACGTATCTCTCACGTTTCGACAACAAAAGATAAACCGTGAAGCTGAAAACGATATACGGACAAGGCGTAAAGGAGATTAAGAGATAGATAACAGATAGATATATATAACATAAGTAAATAGCCACTAGTCGCGACCCGCGAAGTTTAGGTCGGCTAGGGTACAGTATGAAAGTAGTTGACAACAGTATATCCTAATCTCTCCCGAAGGAAACATGAGAGCCCCTATAGGCAAATTCAAAGAGTTCAATACATAATATAAACTTTCTAAAACAAAGGTGGAGAGATTCTAATCAAAACACAAAGTAGAGGAAATAAAGATCTTCACCGTCTCTCAGACGACCCACAACTCACTTCTGAGCACCTGGACCTATATCTGAAAAACAAGAGATATATACGGAATGAGAACCCCGGGCCCATGGGTTCCCAGTACGGTAAAAGTGCCAAATAAATTCAATGTACTGCAATAAAAACTCACTAAGCATCCTAAACTTCTTCACTAATTATTCATCTTAGGTTCTCGCTAATCCATGAATAGGCAACTGTCATAAGGGAGTGCTAAATCTAATTCATGTTTCACATGTTTCCCAACTCGCTGACTCTTCCACGAATTAGACTCAGAATCATAAGCAAAACCATCACCAGTTGTTCTGCCTCAGTAGTTCTATATCAATACATCATCATGCAATCGCATCAACAATTCATCCCATCAAGACCAGCCCTCACACCCACCGACACCAGCATGAAGGGCCTCTCAGTTGTACAAACACAAGCAATACAGGCAAGTAATACACAAACATGATACAAGTAGAACAAGTAGCATATAGTCAGGTAACATGGCATATATGATGTAGAAATCCAAGACAAATGGTAAACCCAAACAATTCAAACAGATGCAAATGATGAATGCCTGCCCTATGGCTGATGATATCATCTGTCGGTTATATAGCCAACCCGACATGTCCTGGTAGCTAACCATTGGACAGAAACACCCCTTGCGGAGCAAGTAGGTTTGAGCTACAACCCCCTTGCTACTGCCCAGGAATCTCAAACATATATTCATTCAATCTCAATTCATATTATCAACATTCATTGTTACCAAATCTCAAACATTAACTTGGAGCAAGTAGAACGAACCACAACCCTTGCTACTACCCAAGTATTACAAATAAACATTTATTCATAATCACCCTTCATTATTATCAATCCTCAGACAATGACCCGGAGCAAGCGGGACAAACCACGACCCTTGCTACTACCCAGGTATCATAAATACACATTTATTCAAAACTCCATGATTAAACTTGTTTATCATAATCCTCCTTTCCCGTCTCATACCCGGAGCAAGTGGACAACGCCACTGCCTACTACCCAGGGTCGCACATCACATTTCAACATTTTTCATTATTATCCATTTAACACATTCATTCATTAATCACATATATGCATTTATACTCAGCCATAAACAATAATGGCTTTGCCGTAACCCGGCAATAACTCAGCCATCCGGC
>NC_029787.2:46586286-46587105 GCF_000816755.2 Arachis ipaensis | reverse complement strand
ACTCGGAAAAATTCACTGAATCCAAATATCATATTTAATTTATCAAATTCCAATTGCCAAATCTTCCAACCATATTCGCTCCTATTTAACTTATTATTTAATTAATTTTGGTTAGACCGGGTATTACATTCTACCCCCCTAACAGAAATTTTCGCCCTCGAAAATTCCATCCATCACTATCCTCTCCCTCTGCCAAGCCAATTACCACTAATCACATCTCAACTCCAAGCATAACCTCCAAACTTACTTTCTTATTCTCAAACCCTCGAATTTCTACATGACTTGCTGTTATAAAGTCTCTGACTCATCAATCAAAAACCCCTTTCATTTCTAGAAAGCAAATGAGTTTGAAATAACAATTTAACAAAAATCATGAGAATCCGCTTTCCTTTAATAATCTATAAAAGCATTCGAGACACATCTCTTTCGTTAAAGGTACTCATATAAAAAATTATCCTCAAAACCATAACCAGCACTCTTTCAATTTTTTTTTTGGGAAAAAATTTTCAACAGTACCTCCCCAAAAATTGGAGTTTACCACCCGTCACGGGCTCTCTCAAACCAATCTCAGTACCGCATCTGCATTTCAATTTAGTGGCTTTCACATTCGTCTTTCAAAACCAATCATTATAAATCTCAATCTAATTCCAAGGTCACTATGACCAAACATCATGGTACTCATCTCTCAAACACGACAACTCGCACTCTCTCATCATCTAAATCCAATCATGCATCAATGATAATTTCCTCATCCGTTTCAGAACCATCAAGGCTCACAGCCGCAATTAATTCCAATTACCTAGAATCATTATCTGCATA
>NC_029787.2:46585162-46585476 GCF_000816755.2 Arachis ipaensis | reverse complement strand
GTTCCATGTAACACCCTAATATTCAAATCCTTATGCTCGAGTCATAAGTCAATGATATTACGGTGGTACGACTCTCAGGTGAATTTTTAATAAATAAATATAGGTAATTTCGAAAGGAGTATTAATCGAGAAGCCTGAAAAGAGTAGAAATAAAATCGCGAAGACGTATCTCTCACGTTTCGACAACAAAAGATAAACCGTGAAGCTGAAAACGATATACGGATAAGGCGTAAAGGAGATTAAGAGATAGATAACAGATAGATATATATAACATAAGTAAATAGCCACTAGTCGTGACCCGCGAAGTTTAGGTC
>NC_029787.2:46584587-46585083 GCF_000816755.2 Arachis ipaensis | reverse complement strand
CTTAATCTTATTTACCCATAATCAATTTCCTCAGCTGTAGTACCAGACAGATCTCAGCCGGTACTGCCGGTTAAAATTCCACTGTGCGCTTTTACGCAGAAAACTATATTTTCCGACTCGGAAAAATTCACTGAATCTAAATATCATATTTAAATTATCAAATTCCAATTGCCAAATCTTCTAACCATATTCGCTCTTATTTAACTTATTATTTAATTAATTTTGGTTAGACCGGGTATTACATTCTACTCCCCTAACAGAAATTTTCGCCCTCGAAAATTCCATCCATCACTATCCTTTCCCTCTGCCAAGCCAATTACCACTAATCACAGCTCAACTCCAAGCATAACCTCCAAACTTACTTTCTTATTCTCAAACCCTCGAATTTCTACATGACTTGCTGTTATAAAGTCTCTGACTCATCAATCAAAAACCCCTTTCATTTCTAGAAAGCAAATGAGTTTGAAATAACAATTTAACAAAAATCATGAGAATC
>NC_029787.2:46564881-46583294 GCF_000816755.2 Arachis ipaensis | reverse complement strand
GGGGGAGAGAGTGAGGGAGAGAGAGAGAGGGGGGAGAGAGAGAAAATGTAAAAACAAATTTTATATATGTTAGAAGTTAAAACTAATTTTAGCCTATAAACCAGTTTAAACTGGTTTTTTCAATTAAAACTAGTTTTATTTTTATGAACTGGTTTAAACTGGTGCACTGTATTGTAAACTGATTTAAAATCAGTTTCTTATGTGACAAAGTAATTTGGTTTAGTTTTTAAATTATTTAAAATGGTTTAGTGCAGTTTCAGTTCAGTTTATGAAAAAATTAAACCATGAACACCAATGCGATAACCCGTACCTTTGACCACTCTAGAGGATACTGTTTTTTATCTACACGAGGATATGAAGTGCCAGCACCAAATGAAGGCCGTGAGATGGATGTCAGGCCTTAGTAACATGGAAATTTGGGCATTGTAGTTTTCTGATAATAATGGGTAAACTAATTCATCTCTAATTAGATGGTCGTTTTTGGTATCTTGGAGCTAAGAGTAAATAATTTTAGTAAAGCCCTTAACATTGGACTCGCTAGGGTGCCATGTTTTATTTTATTTTATTTTTTAACATTTTTTATTTGTTTTTTATTTTTATCACTAGAATCAAAATTGTTTCATATTCATATTCAAAATGTCATGTACAGTTGTTAGAGTCGGACCAGACCGACTGGTCTGACAAAAAATCTAATAAACTAGTGATCCAACTAGTTTCGTTTGGGGTTCAGATCAGATCTAACAATCCGATTAACGATAGTCAAATTTGTTAAAAATCGGACGGTTTGATACGAATGAGTGCGGGTTGGGCGCCGCGCATGACCTGCATGCCTCCACATTACACTTGCGGGACTCTGAATCGCAGTAGAAGATGTTCGGTGAAATACTTCACAAAAATGCTTCCAGTGGGTTAATTTTCAAAACAAAATAGCATAAAATAAAAGAAAAATAACCCACCTATGTTAGTTAACTAAATATCATAAAATATTTTCTAAAAAGCAACATTTGTGGCCATATGGGATTGCTGGCAAATAGAGGCGATTTCGAGCACGTATTTAAGGGATCTATTTTGTGTTTGTCTAACCTTAACTTGCCACATATTTAATCCATTAGGAAGCATGAGCATTAAGCAGGGACGCAGCTAGATAAAATATTAAAGGGACTCACAAATATTTACGTAATAAAATAAGACTAAAATAAAATTTTAAAAAAGACTAAACTGAAATTTATATATAATTTACATGTAAAAAATTAAAATTAGGGGGTCATTGTTCCCCTTTTCTATAATGTAGCTCTACCCCTGGCATTAAGTGTTCTTGTTTTGTATAATTTATCTCCCTGAATTTGCATGAAAAATTTCTTACTCTATCTATAATTATTCCAAGTCCCAAAATTACAGGTAATGACATAGATGTTTACTTGCAACGTATGATTAATGAGTTGGAGTAATTGTAAGATGGCTTTCAAATGTATGATGCTAACGAGAGAAAAAAAATTAGATATTTACTGCATTGATGTAGAGAATAAACAATTTATGAGGATTGAAAAGCTTCTCTTGGTGGAATATGCATAATGGGCTAGCTTATCTTACATGTAATTTTGATGCCAAGATTAACTGACTCACATTTAGTAAGAAATAGTATTTCATGGGTCATAATTGTTTTTTGAGTATATTTTTTGACTTCCTATGCAGGAAGTATAATGTGTTACGCCAGAACATCATCCATACCATAAAAAATATTTGTGATAGTTTAATGTTTACCATATTTAATGCTATTTGAATGGAAAAAGACAAACTTAAAGCTTGAAAGTTCCTATAGTTAATGGCATAAGGCTTGACATGTGGTTGTGCGAATGTGATAAATATTCTTTTTATATGTTTATGATGTCAAATTCAGAGAAGGGTGTATTTATTAATATTCTCTAAAATATGATCTTTCGAGATAGTTACTCCAGTAATATTGCACATCATATTTAATTGCAACAACTAATGAGCCAAAAATTTGATACGCTCAAATATTGGCAAGTACACTAAATCGTTCTAAGTAATACTATGGTGAGTAGATATCGTTTTCACGAGTATTAAATGTGATAAGGAATTATTGGGGGTTTAGGAGTTTTAATAAAATAGATAAGGATATTCAGTAAAGGACACACTCCAAAAGACACAGCGGAAACATAAAAGATAGATAATGAATTTTTTTACTAGACCTCTAAAATACCTGTTTTTAGCAACCTAGGTCACCGGAAGAGATTCTGTAACACCCTAATATTCAAATCCTTATGCTCGAGTCATAAGTCAATGATATTACGGTGGTACGACTCTCAGGTGGATTTTTAATATATAAATATAGGTAATTTCGAAAAGAGTATTAATCGAGAAGCCTGAAAAGAGTAGAAATAAAATCGCGAAGACGTATCACTTACGTTTCGACAACAAAAGATAAATCGTGAAGCCGAAAACGATATACGGACAAGGCGTAGAGGAGATTAAGAGATAGATAACAAATAGATATATATAACATAAATAAATAGCCACTAGTCACGACCCGCGAAGTTTAGGCCGGCTAGGGTACAGTATGAAAGTAGATGACAACAGTATATCCTAATCTCTCCCAAAGGAAACATAAGAGCCTCTATAGGCAAGTTCCAAAAGAGTTCAATACATAATATAATCATATCTCATATAATCATATCTGATCATCATTGATCATAACCTTTTCCCTTGCTTCACTCGCAAGTTACCACATCCCCTAGCTCCTTCCTCATTGCTAGGCATACCATAATGATTTGATACATAAGGGGTGAGATCGGAGGCTTAAAAGTATGAGGTTTGGCTTTAAAAACTCAAAAATCAACTTTGGCATGAAAATAGGGCCACGCGTACGCGCAATCCACGCGCACGCGTGGATGGCCAAAAACTCATCGACGCGCAAGCGTCATACGCGCGAACGCACGGGTTGAAAAATATCCAAACGACGCGCAAGCATCAGCCACGCATACGCGTGGGTGCTCTTGCGCCCAGGCACAAAACTGGCACGACCCTGGCACAACTCTCTGGAAAATAGCTGGACATTTGGTACAGCGCATCGACGCGCCCGCGCACACCACGCGCACGCGTGGATGGTGCTTTCTGGAAGAACGGCGCGCACGCGCCAAGTGCGCCTACGCGCGTAGGGTCGTTCTGCTAAAAAGCTCCTTAAGCAATACCAATCTCCCAATTGTGCACCAACATCACCAAATACACTAACATAACCAATATCACATACATACATCAACCTAGGGCTCATAAAAATGACAAGTCACAAGGGTTTGAGAACTTCTTACCTCAGCCCATATGAAGTAGGGATAGAACCCACTTAGAATCCATGTTGGAGTATCCCTAAACACCCAAAATCACAAGATTTCAACACTAATTACCCAAAAACGTGTAACGGTGGGGAATTTCGAAAACTGGGCAGAGATGAATGGAATACTCACCACAAAAATTAGATAGAATTGTAGAGGATGAGAAGAGCGATGCGTGGCCGCAAACGGCTCGTCAATCGGAGCTCCGTAGCTCAAGTTATCAAAATTCCACTGCGCGCTTTTACGCAGAAAACTATGTTTTCCGACTCGAAAAAATTCACTGAATCCAAATATCATATTTGAATTATCAAATTCCAATTGCCAAATCTTCCAACCATATTCGCTCTTATTTAACTTATTATTTAATTAATTTCGGTTAGACCGGGTATTACAGATTCCCTACTAGACCTTCAAAGAGCTTGTCCTTGACAACCTAGATCAGATGGATGAAGTTAAAGAAACCACCACACAGAATCACCTTATATTGGATCCTTCAATCTTCTTTATGCAACAAGCGAAGCAAATCACTCACCAAACTTAATCACATTAGAAAAACGTGCATAAAGCACTAAGAAAAATTTATTCATCAAAAGTTTAGTAAATAGTCTCACCAAAGGTGTTTAAATAGGCCCCTAACAAACTAATAAAAGATAAGATAAGATTTTAAAATTTAAATCAGATTTGATCTTAAAGGATTAGATCAGATTTGATCTTTAAAATTCTTAAAAATACTATTAAGCAAATCAGAACTAAACAAATTTTCTAACAAACTCTAACCGCAAAACAAACTAAAACAGAGGCCTAAAAATTCGAAAAAATTAATGATAAATTATGCCTCCCAATGAATTTGGAAATCATTATTGGGCTTCTTGCTGTCCTTACTTAGCCCAATGGGCCTTGCCCATTCTTTCTTGGTTAGAACTTGACGTAACTCCTTATGCATAAGTGCTACCAAGTTTTCAAAGCTCTCCTTGAACTTCTTTGCACGTGCTCTAGTGATGGGACCCTCTGAAAGTGTGAAATTCTCATTCTACCATTTTACCTTAGAATGCTCCAGTTGTCTTTCCGAGCATGTATCAAAAGGATTAAGCAAGCAACTTCTAATTGAATTTTCTAAATAGATAGATCGAACATTTGCAAGAGAAATGATGTGAATCTTGAAATAGTAAAGGACAGTAAAAAAGACTATTTGGTGTGAATGAATGCTTATGAATTTGAAGAAAGAAAACAATGAATAAGAAATGTTAAGGGATTCAAAGATGTTTAACTGTAAAAAAAAATCCTCGTGTTTCTTCACTTTGATTCATATAAAAATATTTTCATGACAAATCATATATAATCAAATTCCAATTCCTTGGCAATTCAATTGCTCTTAACTTAGTTAATCACTAATTTCATGGTCAATTAATTAAGAAAAGAGATTAAGCACAATTCCAATTTAACGCTACACAACTTTTAAAATACTATTCCTAGTCAAGTTAAAAATGATGAGAAAGAGTTTCAAACTAATCTCGATATTAAATTTTCCAAAATAATAACAGAATCCAAGATAGAATTAGAATATTTTCCAATACTTTTTACCATTAAAGATGAAAAACGAGACTCAATCTTAAAAAAATATAAGTGCACAAATCAAAAGAAAAAAACAATTAAATTATCAATCCATGAAAAATCAAACAGAGCTCCTAACTTTTAACAAAAGAGTTAGTTACTCATGATGATAAACAGAAAAACAAAAGCTAATGAAATGCTAGATACTAGATGTTCAGGATCCGAGGATCCTTGATACCCTTTTGTGAACCATTGTCACTTATTTATATGCTAAATCTTATCCTAGAATTTAAATTAAAAAGCTAAATCTAATCTTTTCTTTGGAAGGATAAAATAACTAAAACAATAATTCAAATCTAAACTAAACTAAATATTATCTCTCTATAAGAAGTTAACGACAACTAATCATTCAAATCTTTAATCCTTGAGTTGAATTGGATTTGGCGTTGCACTTGGGACATTGGCGCCATATTTGGAGACATTTTTGGACCCTTAGGAGTGAAAATTCACTTGAAGTTAGACGCCAGTCATAAGCGCTGGATGTCCAGTGTGTTAAACTTTACTGGCACTGGGCACCACCTCTAGAAGTAGGGCGCAATCCCTTAGATCTCTATCGAAGGTGCTGGGCTTGATGGACTTGTTACAATACCCAATGTAAAAATGAGATTTTGAATTTTTTAAACTTTCCAAGAATTATTATAAGAAAAAGAATAAAGCATTATATACAATGACCAAAAGCACGAATTTCAATGAAGTATATTGTTAAGGTTTTAGGAATTTTTAAATAAATAATAAAATAAATATTAAAATTATAGAGATAGATATGCATTAAAAAATTTACATTTTTACATCTTATTACTTATTCCGACCTTGATGATTCTATTAAATATCTCGTCGACAAGATAGTTATGCATGTATCTCATCTTCACCATAGACAATATATGTTTAAAAATGATCATAGTGTCTTATCTCTTTTGCAGACTAAATACGTATTTATTCTTCTTTATTTATTTTGTTCTCACCAAGAACGAGATACATGTTTAAGAAAATCGTCCTATCTAAGGATGGAATAAATAATAAGATGTAAAAATATAAATTCTCCAACATGTGTCTACAGATGTAATTTTTATATATATTTTATTTATTAAAAATATCCTAAGATTAAACACACGCATCGAAAGAAAAGAAAATAATTTTAAAGATTTTTTTTGTATTTAAATTTATTCTAAGAACAATATATAGATCAGATATAAATACCTTTGGACGCTTTAGTAAAAATATTATTCTTCGAGTGTACGAAGACTCTATGCGTATCCACATCGAAATCAACATTTGCTATCAATTCCTTGACTAATGGATATCTGATCTAAACTGATAAATCTCTTTGCAACTCTTTGCATACCATAAAATTCTTCTCCAAAAATTAGGCATGCATACGTTTATGTATGTAGAGGTAACAGAATAAAACTCTTGTTTTGGTTTGCTACTACTTCCTCTACTCTTGGCATACATATATATAGTATGAGACTTGTTACTGATTTTAAATTTGAATCCCAATTCAAATTTAAATCATATCTCGTAATTTCAAATCTGAATCCTTCAAATTTTATGAATCACATCATAATAATTTAAAACAGAATCAGTTAGCATCTCATCCAAACTTAGAATTCAAATTTAGAAATAAAATAACTAATTACTCTCAATTCTCATTTAATATTCACAATTATCATATTATTATTATATTTTTCGTGCTAGCAAAAATTATAATAATATTTCATTTGAATTAATATAATTATTTATTTGATCAAATCAAAATAATAATTAAATAATTCTACAGCAAAGATTAAAACACTCGTTAGTGTGTGATCCCATAGGATCAATACTAAGCGAATAGTAAATTAGTCATACTAATTTACTAATTAAAGTTAACGTCTAGCAACACTCCTCAACAACCTGTAGTATGAAATAATATATTTTTACTAAGAACCCAAGAAGAACAAAGTATAATTCTTTCTATTTTTTCAACTTTTGGTTAACTCTTAGAGTATGGTTTAATTGTCAAAACTATAATTTTTTACCATTATTATAATAAACTGTGAATGACTTAAAAAACTCATTTCTTCATTCATTCAATCTCCTTGTCCTGGGTTTTATTCATTTCAGTCATTATAATCATAAAGCTCAAACTCTTTACGGAGAGTTGACGGATTTCTTATTGACTAATCATTAATTCTACAAGTATTTAAATCATACCCAATATGCATTCAACTAGCACCTTAGGGTATTAGGTGTCCGGAATCAAAGTATAATAAATACATTGTTGATTACTATAACAGTCGCAGGTCAAAGGAAGCTCTATTATTATATTCATCTTGAGATATTCTATTGACAAATATGCGGTAATTATAAGTATTAGGAATTCTCAAAGTGAGTCGATTCAATGGTCATATCTCTATATGCACCATATATATAATTTAATAAATGAGATCTATTAATCTTCATCCAATGAAGACCATTATATATATATAATTGATCTTTTCGAATTATTAACGTCATTTTAATAATCTTATGACCTAGAACAATTTAGATTAAATTATAAAAGATTTATCTCTCAATATTAGGATACCTATCACAATGACAAATCACTAAATTTAATCAAGGACCTTATTATATTAACATTTTAATATAGTATTATTCTCCGTATATAAGCGATTTTCCCATACAAGTCATTTGTATTCATGCGCGCACGTTTTTTTTATGCCATTACTGCACGTTGTTCTTCGTTATTTTTCTCTTTCGTTATCGTCATCACCAACACCACCTCCTTTTTCTCCTTCTTTTTCATTGGAATTTCTTCTCCTCCATCATTAGTTATCTCGTTGTTGAAGATAATAAACAAGTCAAGTTCAGATTGTCAATTGAACCATAACGAAATTAATTATTAGTTTGAATTCAATCATGTGGCTGAGGTGTGGTTCGATTCTAGTTAATGTTTTCATTAGTAGTTTATGATTTTGTAGGTGAATAATGTTATTTTTGTTTGTGAAAATTATTGTTCATCGTTGATGGTTTGAATTGAATGTAATGTAAAAGTTATGCATTAAAGAAAATATTTTTCTGTATTTGCAGCAAATTTGGGTGTAACACGAAGATATTTTGGTGTATTCTTTAAGAATTTTCGGTGTATGTGTGCTGATAAGTTCTACATAATTTAAAACTCTTCTTTTCCCTCCTCCTCATCTGCTGCTTAACCCACCGGTTGAACCATTAATCCAGTGACCTAGCAACTTTGTCGGGTCGATTGCTGGTTCGGTTCTGATAACTATGATTCTATCTTTGAGTACAAGTGTCCTGATTGTCAAATCGCTCCTTGTAAACAAAAAATAAATTTATTTTTTCAATCTCCTAATTTTTAGGATTTATCTCTATTGTTAGAGAATTTTTATTAGTACTCATAGATTAAATTTTATACTCTCAAATTTTCCAAGCAAAATATAAAATTAAATCCCTAATGCAAGACTAAAAATTTTTAGAAAATCTTATTATGAGCTAAATTCAATTAATTTATTCATTAAAAATTTTAATCTCAAAATTTATTTTATTAAAGATAATTAAAACAAATTTTGGTAAATTGAGTTTAAAATAAATTAAGGTTTTTACCTGATTTTACAATTATTAAGTATCTTCTATATTTAAATTATAAATTTTAAAAATTGTAAAATAATAAGAATTTTATATAATTTTAATTAAATAATTAAAATTTTAAAATTTAACACTTAAATTTTTATAAATAAAAAAAACTAATTATATTATTTCTAATTTTAAATTAAAATACTTGATTAAAAACTCATTTAGCAAATTAAAAATTAAATAATATTTTAAAAATAATTTTGAGAGATTAAATTAGATTTTAAAATTAATACAACATAATCTAATTTGATTTAATTATATACCTAACCCTAATTTACACTCACAATTCACCCTTATCTAAAGAAACCCTAGCCGCCCCCTTCCCACAAACACAACACAACAATCTATAGCTCCATGTCACGGCCTTGGACACACTCCAACGCTACCGTGATGGCACTCGGACTTACTCAACCTCTTGAGCTAAGACCAAGTCAGCCTAACCCTCAATACTTAGCAAGAAAGCTAAGAATACAAGAGAACACAAGAGAAAGGAAGCTTTGGTGGAAAGAACACTTTATTACTCAAGTGTTGGTTACAAATGATTTTACACACCCAAACTCTAACTCACATCCCTATTTATAGCCATCCACCTCCTCAATGGATGGTTAGGATTAAATCTAATCAACGGTCCAGATTAATCATCCAGAACCTTCTTTACAAATATCTATCCTACCACAACTCTCTAAATTTTTCTAGATTATTCCATATCACTCTTTATACTTCTATATACATCTACACTCTTCTAGAATACTCTATGACCTTCCAGAGTCTTCTAGAACCTTCTAGGGTATTCCGGGACCTTCTAGGACATTCTAGAACGTTCCGGAACCATCTAGAGTATTCTCAAACACTCCAGAAAACTATTCAAACACTGTTAAATCTAACCTTCTAAAATTTTCCGTGACATTCTCCCCCACCTAATGCGCAGACGTCCTCGTCGCGTTCTGTTCATGATAGCGCTCTAGGTGTTCTTGAAATTGCCACAGATCTTCGCGAGTTTCCCAGCTAGCTTCAGTTATCGGGAGCCCTTTCCACTTGATCAAGTATTGGATACTTGGTGGTACTCCTCTTCGTCGCACGACGCGATTAGCTAGGATCTCTTCGATTTCTTTGTCAAAAGATCTAATCACCACAGGCGGAGCACGACTCGAGTTACCTCTACTCGGTTCGTCTTGGTCCGCATGATATGGTTTAAGCATACTCACATGGAAGACCGGGTGGATCTTCATAGAGGGAGGGGGTTTTACTTTATAAGCAACCTCCCCAACACGTCCAATGATCTCAAATGGTCCTTCGTATTTGCGGATTAAACCCTTATGAACCTTGCGAAAGGCTTTGAATTGTTGTGGAAGAAGTTTGATCATTACCTTGTCTCCCACTTGATAGCTTGCATGCCTCCTCTTCTTATCTGCCCATTTCTTCATCCTCTTGGCAGCTTTGTCGAGGTAAGAACGAGTGACATCTGCTTGTTCTTCCCATGACTTAATCATATGATAAGTTCCAGGGCTCTTCCCTGAGTAAGAGGAAGAAAGAGAGTGAGGCGTAAGCGGCTGTTGTCCAGTCACAATCTCGAACGGACTCTTCCCTGTAGACTCACTCCTTTGCAAATTATATGAGAACTGAGCAATGTCGAGGAGTTTTGTCCAATCCTTCTGATTAGCGCTCACAAAATGCCTTAAGTAACACTCGAGTAAGGCATTCACTCTCTCAGTCTGCCCATCGGTTTGAGGATGGAAGCTTGTTGAGAAATGAAGCTCCGACCCAAGGAGTTTGAACAACTCTGTCCATAGTCATCCTGTGAAGCGTGGATCTCGATCACTAATGATGCTCTTAGGCAATCCCCAGTACTTCACCACATTCTTGAAGAATAGTCGTGCTGCTTCCTCTGCAGTGCAGTCAGTAGGGGCAGGTATAAAGGTAGCATACTTCGAAAATCGATCCACTACCACGAGAATAGATCCAAACCCCTCGGACTTCGGTAAGGCAGAGATGAAATCTAGAGAGACACTTTCCCACGGTCGCTCTGATGGAGGCAGAGGTTCCAACAACCCACTTGGTGTCTTGTTTTCAATCTTATCTTGTTCACACACAAGACAAGTCTTCACATAGCTCTCCACTTCAGCTCTCATTTGAGGCCAATAATAAGAAGATTCAATGAGTGCTAAGGTCCTTCGCTGACCTTGGTGACCAGCCCACTTGGTGTCATGGCATTCTCTTACCAACTTCCTTCTCAGATTGTCCCATTTAGGAACGTATAGTCACATCTGCTACGACATTAGTCTTACCTGACTTGTATTCGAATTCGAAATCAAACTCAGCCAAGAAGTCTTGCCACCTAGCTTGTTTGGGGCTTAACTTCTTTTGAGAAGAGACAGAGACGGTGTGACGCGAGGAAGGAGGCGAGCCGTTCGTGTCACCGTCGCCGTGCGCGCCACCGTCGTTGAGATTTGTCGCCGCCGCCGTTGGGTCTGTCACTGCTGTGCGTCGTCGTCCAGGGAAGGCAGAGAAGACTTGTGACTCAGGGACACACCGAGGAAGAAAAGCTCCGCCGTTCTCCACTGCCGCTGCTGGAGGCTGTGTCGCGGCGCCTCTGGCTGCCGGGAAACGGTGCTAATGCTGCAGGAGGTTGCCATCGGAGCTTCTGCTCCATTCCATCGTTCTTCTTCATGACAGTAAGTTGCTCCCGTTCCGAAACTCTTGCTATTATTGTTCTGGTAATCTGTTGTTGTGGATTTTAAGATATGGATGTCGTAGGGTTAATTTACTGGGATTGCATGCAGTGGAAGTTGTCGGAGCTACTACCGGGGTTAGTTCGGGATTGCTGCTGCTCCGTTCTGCTGTTACCGTAAGTATATTATTTCGAACCCTCGCCATTAGTATTCCGTTATACATTATTAAGGGTTTTGCGATATTGATGATTTAGGATTGAGTTATGGAGGTTGCATGTTACAATTAAAGCTATTTCCGTTATTGTGGAAGTAAGCGGAGTTGTGGATGCAGCCGCTGCGGTTGCGAGCCAAGGAAAAAAAGGGACTTATCGCGTTAGAATCACGGCGGGCTTGATTCCTCGAGGTAGGGGCATTTTTCTTAAACTTATTTTACTTTCAAGAGTTGTTATAAATTGATATTAAAGCAAAAAATATATTTACTCTATGATTACGTAAATATTATGGATTGAATTGAATTATTTTGTATAACGAAATTGTCTGCTTGATTGAGCTATTGACTGATTGAGGTGATTGAGGTGATTGGAGATTGTGGATCTTAATTGAGTATATGGAAGTTGGTTGAATTGTTGATTAGTGATATTGATTGATTATGTGGATTGGGAGTTGTTTGATGACCAATTGTTGAGAATTTCTGAATTTTGATGATTATATTGGATTGTTGTCATTGAGCTGGTTATTGATGTATTGTGATGGTGATGAATTTGGTTGGTAGTTGATTTGGAATTGATTTTGAGAAGTACAAAAGGGGTTGAATTTTGAAATACTAAACTACTTGTTGAAAATCTGAAGTTTTGAAATGAAATGACAACTTTGAAAGTGAACCGGCATCTTAATAGTGATTGGAATTATATGAGACTAAAAGCGAAGCGAACTACTACAAGTATAGTTATCAATATTCAATTTTAAAGGTTTCGTATTAACTAGAGAATTAGTTATGATTTTTCAAAGTTGAATTATGAAATTTGATTTTCTGCATTACTTTTAAACGAAGTTAGAAACTTTGAAAAGCTATAACTAATTCTGTGATGATCTGAATTACGTGGGACCAAGTCTGGATTAACCTTGGGAATATAGGAAATTGAACTGGAAAATTTGAGGCATTTTCGTTAAATGTACATTTTATGGCGAATTTTTAAAGTTAAGTTGATAAATCTGTTCTGCTGCAGAGAAGTTCAAACAGGGCAGCAACTTGTTTGTCTTGCTGCGACTCCTACAAGCTGAGTGTTGGAGTGAAACCAATTTTTTTTTAAATTTGATTAACTTTGTTTATTGCACTAAAATTTCAGAATTTTAGGTGTTAAGGATTCAGAGTTGTGAATTTTTGAAAACTAGTAATCAAAGCCGAAAAGAATCAGTTTTCAGCAAGTTATGCATCAATTTCCAATACTTGTAACTCTTAGAATTGAATAGAAATTGGGTTGCAACTAAGAAGTACTTGTTGCTAGATAATTTAGGAGTTTTCAAACCAAACTTTAGCCTAATTGAAGTTTTGTGTAAAAGTTATACAAGTTGAAAGATACTAAGCTGATTGATTTCTAAAACAGATTTTGAATTATTTCTATCTAACTTTCAAATTGTGTAACTTCTTCATTAAAAATGATGTTGACCTGGAACTAATTGAGAAAGAAAATTGGATAAGTTAAGTTTAACCATATTAATTTTGAAAGTGGTTGGAATTAATTTGAATTTTATATGGAATATTGAATATGACACACTGTTGCTGTTTTTCTGGTTTTTAAGCACTGCAGAGCTGGAATGGTTTTCCTTCTATTCCCGAGGCTAGATTGATCAGAAAATTATGATTTTTAGTTTATTAGAAAGCTTAATCCGATATGGTTGCCTGGACATAAAGTTTGTGCAATTCCGAATTCATTTGGTATTTTAAAAGTAGAATTGAAATTAGGCTGCCGGTGTATTTTGGTAACTACCTTGGGGATGTACTGTTGTGGTACTTGCTGATAAAAGGTTGGTGAAATGTTGAGAAAGAGGTTTAAATATGAAATTGTTTTGAGCTTGACCTGGCAAGGTTCATGGTGGTTTACCGCTTGTCCAGTATCGAGATGTTGTGTAGGGTTCGTGGTGGTGTACCACCCACATGTTTTTAAAGAGAATGTTGTATAGGATTCGTGGTGGTGTACCACCCACGTTTTTAAAAGTGAATGCTTTGTGGTGTTCGTGGTGGTTTACCGCCACATGTGTGTGTTGTTTTCTAATTGAAGATCTTGCGAGGTTCGTGGTGGTGTACTCCCCACCGGTTTTCAAGAGGACGATATTTGGGTTAGCTACCGGATGTGTCGGGCTCTGGCAAAGTAACCGACACGTGAGCTCACGGCTAGTAGGACAGACATGCATCATACTGCATTTGTTTGCCATTGTTTGGTTGTGCTTAAATTGTTTTGGTATGCCTATCTGTTAAGTTCTACTTAACTGGTAACTGTGATATTTGCTGTAACTGTTCTTTAAGTGTGTTTGCCTTGTACTTGTTTGTACTTGTGACTGATTTCTGTTTTAAGTATTGATGGTGGATTGATGATAGCGGTGATGAGTTTTGTTGTGTCGGAGGCCGAGATTTAATTGTATATTGGGCCGGAGGCTGTGATGGGTGAGTTTGGGTTGATTGATCCCTCGGTATTTACATTGTATATTATGTCTATTTATAAAGAATGGAACGTTTACGAAATTAAGATATGTGTGTTGAAATTTCGGATTTAATTACATGTCGATGTTTGAATAGATTCATAAGACAACGATGACTACTGAGCTTTTAAAACAGCTTCTGTTAAAAATATCTTCTTATAACAATTCTCAAAACCCTCAACTAAGAACCTTTTCGAGGATGATGTTCTCACTCCTCTACAGATTTTCCCTTTCAGGATATGGATGCAGAAGTCATGAAGAATTTACCTAGTTGTTGTCGCGATGTTTTGTATTGTTTTAGTTACTATTTATTATTCCCCCGCCTTTATCTTTCACAATTTGTAAAAGGGATAGGATTTGTTTTATGTAAAGCTTGCAAGTTAATACTATGTATATGTATGTATATGGTTGTAACTATGGATTTATGTTTTGTTTTAAACGGTCTTTTGAAAAATACAGTTTAAGTTTTAAACAGGCTCATATTTTAGTATTAAATATTTTATGAATCGTCGTAATACCCGAGCTATCAGAGTGGCGTAGCCGGAAGTGTGACATTTTGATAGTTAGGGTGTTACACCTAATACATCAAATTTATATACTATATACTGATTATTATCTTGTGTAACACTCCGTTATCCTAAGTTTTACCTCTAGCTGTAAAGTGAAGGATAACAAGGCGTCACGATAGTTCTAAAGCTTATACATTGATAAATATAGGAGGAAATAGTAATACTAGGAGTCCGATGAAGGAATAAAGTTCAAAATCGTATAAGCAGAATTACAAAGCGCGAAGAGTTCATATACGATAACTAAAAAACGTAAAGGCACAAGATACAACATGAGACTTAATATAATAATAGTCAAGATAGATATATAAGTTTGATGTACCAAAAATAGGACTAGTCGCAGCCTGTGGAGTTTAGGCCGATTAGTAAAACTAAAATACAAAAGAGTTTTGGAAGTTTTAAACAGTTTATACAACTTATCTCTCAATTTAAGCCTCTAAAGCCATAAAGTCTAAAATAAAAAGGTGAGAGAGAATACTACAACAAATAATCAAAATACAAAACAGTGCATAAGATCCTCTGCTCTGTCACCATCTCGCAACTCACCGAGGTGGGTTACGACCTGCATTTGAAAAACAACATATGGTATGAGAACCGGAGGTTCTCAGTATGGTAACAGTGACCAATATGTAGGATATAAGGTTCCGAGACGTCAAAGGCAATCCTAGAATTTCACATCGAGAACAGATATTCAAGCTTAACCAAAAATAGATAACTGAAACCATAAGTCATAAACAGGGTTATCTAAACTTAGGGAATTTCTAACTAATACTAATCACACCGTTGTATCCCACAGCCTTCGCCAACCTAACCTCCGTGCGATCCCCATCGCCATCGCCTCCCGATCCTCCTTAACGCCAGACAATCACAAGTATATACAAGCAAATAACACACATGTAATATTCATGTATAGCAAGTAAACTATTAGCATTTAGGCATGTTATTCAAATAGGCATAACTCAAGTAATCAAAGAAAGCAGGCATGCAGAAGATGCATATGATGAATGCCTGTCTTATTGGCTTGTGATATCACTTGTTGGTCCATAAATGCCAACCCGACACATCCTTTCGGACATCGCCTTCCTGCCACGCCAGGGATATAGTGCCCTGCACACTCCTGCGACAGAAGAATCTACTACGCCAGGGATATAATGTCCTGTACACTCATGTGGCAGAAAATGTTATCAATCATAATTTTATCCCAGGGATACAGTACCCTACACACTGTCATTCCATATCTGACAAGTTCACCATCTTTTCATCTCCATCTATTCTCAACCTTCAAGCCTCAGAATTCCAGGGATAAAGTGCACTGTACACTCTTGTAGCAGAGAATTTGCTACGTCAGGGATATAGTGCCCTGCACACTCTCATTATCCAATGGATTCATCATCCTTTTCCAGATTCTCAAGTTCCTTAAATACGACATAATAATTCCAAATCTCAAAGTCTCGTCAAAGAAATACCTTACCACACCATATTCACTAATCTCATCCACAAACCTTCCAAAGCCTAAGTCATCGACTCTAAACTCATATCAAAGAAAATCACCAATTCAAATTAACTTTCCCATTTTCACTAGCCTTAGAGTATAATTACTAGCCACAAGTCTTAAGGAAAAGTTATGGAATTTTGGAAAGCTAGAGGATTCTTAAAAGTGAAGAAAAATTTTTTCTTCAGCAAAATAGGGTGTATGCGTATGGATACCATAAGTCCGCGTACACATACCTACTTTTGACCCATCTTGCGTACGCATACAAAGGGCCACGTGCGCATGCCATCTCAGAATTGCAAAATTCTGTAAAGTTGTAGAAATAAGTTTTAAACACCAAACTTTAAACGTTCATAACTTCCTCTACAAAAATTTATTTTCATCAAACTTTATACCAATTTAAAGATATTTAAATGAACTTTAATTTAAGATAAATTTCAACCAATTTCGAAAACAGATGCTCAAGTTATAATCCATCAAAGTTCACCAAAAATAGGTTTTTACCAAAGGAGACAATTCTCAGATTGTCCAAAACTTCCAAACCCAACTAACTCAAACATACTCAAAACAACCCCAAAATCATTATAGACACTCCCCAAACAATTATCAATCACCTAACTATCAAAACCTCTCAATACTCCCCTCTTAAAACTTCAATTCCTCCTAAATTCACACAAAAAATTCCTCAATCATCCATTCTCAATAAAAACCACAACAACCAATAATCCATATCATCATCAACAATCATCTTTAACATCAACACCTAATATTATAACTCATCAAGGCATCATACTCATCAATAATCATCGTCTACCAACATATATATACTTATCATCATATTCAAACTCATACAACCTCCATCTAAACCACAATCAAACATAAAATTTATATACAATTAATCATACAACCATATTATTCAAACCTATCTTAAAGGCTACTAGCCTAAGTGTCCAGAAATATTACATATTACATAAAGAAAACCGAAATCATACCTTAGCCGATTTCCAAAAATGCACCAAACACCAAAACGAAGCCACCAAGCTCAATCCAAAGCCTCAAACCAACTCCAACAAACACCAAAACTCAATCTAACATCATACAACATACCAACATCAAACGTAGGGTTCACAAAACAACTAAACACAAGGGTTTAGTGAGACCTTACCTTATCCAATGAGATTAGGGAAAAAATCCAATAATATTCCAATGCTAGATCACCCCTAAACAAACAAAATCACAAAATCTACTCAAAAACCAAATGTAAAAACGCGAAATTGTTATGGCTAGAAACTGGAGCTTGAGTTTCAAAATATTACCGGCAAAATTTAGTTAGAAATGAAAGACTCGGCAAGAGCTTCGCATGGCCGCAAATGGCTCGTCACTGAGCTCGTAGCTCAAGATATGGCCAAAAGAAGGAGGTGATGAATAGTAACATTGTCTTCTTCTCCTCTCTTCTCATCTACCCAAGTTCTCTCTCTCTCTCTTTCCATTAAAATGAGCTGAATGCTCATTAATAGAGCATATATACGTTAGGCCTTGGTCCCGGTTTGGGCCCGGTCCAACTTGTTAGTATTTTTAGTCTGTTTGGCCCACTTTGGGCCAAAACCTTTAAGATTGGCGCCCGATTTTCGATTCTAAATTATTTTTGTCCTTTCAAAACAATAAATTCAATTTTCAAAATCTTATTTTTCTCCACATGCGATTCCGGTCAGACTAGAGCCGTTACTGCCGGTCTAAGTGCCGGTACGCATTTTTACAAAAATTTCCGTAAAAGATACATTTTTCCACTCAGAAAAATTTATTGAATTCAAATTTCACTTTTTTATTTTCAAAATATCATTTCTATATTTTCGAACCTATTCTGGACAAATATTATTATTATTTTATTAAAACGATTATTCCGGTTCTTACATATTAAAAATAAAACTCCTGATTGTTAGACTACTCATTATAATCAAGAATATTAGAAAAAACTAATTTCTAAAATTATAATGTTTAAAATACATTAATCAAATTAAAATTTAATTTTTAATAGACTAATTAATTTATGGTATCATTTAGATCAATTTACAAAATAAAAATGATACAATTTATTACTATTTAGATCAAATTAAAAAAATTTACAAGTAAAATTTGGATATAATATTAAATTTAATTAAAAAATTAGTAGTAAATTGGCACTGTTGCAATTCACGATACCTAATTCTTAGAAAAGTCATTAATAACCATTTCTCTTATTCCACTCTCATGTGCCTTCTATTTTTTAAGTTGTAAAATTAAACGGTTAATTTCTCCTTGTCACTCTTACAAATTTATAAATCTTTTATTTTCTTTTGACATTTTCAATATGATAAATGGCCATACAATAAACAAAATTTAAAATATATATAATTTAAATTTG
>NC_029787.2:46564274-46564595 GCF_000816755.2 Arachis ipaensis | reverse complement strand
TTAACCGTTTTAAAAAAAATCAGCTGTTTAAATATGAAAAGTTTAAATATAAAAAATATATTATAATGTAGGATAAAAACCACTTATAAATGAAAAAGTAGTTATTAATAACTTTTTCTCGAAAAACTAGTTGCAGCTATATTTTCTAGGAACTAGGTCTAAGTCTCGTGTACGACAACGGTACTTATTTAAATTAAATTTACTCCTATATTTTATTTTGTTTAATTTAAATTATATTATATATAAATTTTGCTTATAAATTAATCTAATTTAATTTAAATAGTAATAAATTATATTTTTTTTATATAAATTTTTTGTTCA
>NC_029787.2:46560305-46563876 GCF_000816755.2 Arachis ipaensis | reverse complement strand
ATTTTAAAAAAAAAATACATATCTCGTTTACAATGTAAACGAGATACATTCATAATTATCTCATTTAAACTATAAACGAGATATGTGTATTATTATAAAAAAATTACGATTACAATAATATAAAATAAATATTATTTTAATCATAATTTTTTTAAATAATACATATATCTCGTATACAGACATGGTAAACAAGAACGAGATATATGTATTTTTTAAATTTTTATATATCTTGTTTACAGCGTAAATGAGATATATAAAAATTTAATTCGTTTACAGTGTAAACAAAATACGTAAAGAAAATAGAAAATGATAAATATGCTACAAATTACCTATATTCGTAAATAAAATATTAAATTATTTATTTATAAAAAAAATCCAGACAATATTTGCTATTTTGACATCAACAGATGGTGCTTTCATATATAACCTTAAAATTGTGTGTTTCGGGTCAATATATAAATTTTTAACATTTCATCGAAGTTATTGAAAAACAGGTAAGCACCACCCAATCATTCACCCACAAGCCACAAAGATAAATTACAAATCTTTTATTTCTAATTTATTTACTATTTTATACACTTCACGCAAATTGTTCAAAAGATTCAACTTTTTAACATATCAAAAGCGAAAAGGAGTTGTGTTAGAAAAATCAATCATTCTTTTTACAATCATAAGTAAAATCAATCATCCAACCCTGGTACAACTTACCGATCATACTACATGGTCCATATGAGCTTCACTTTTCATGGGAAAAACTGGAGTCCCTGTATGAGAGTGCAGACTACATTTTCCTTAAATTGTCCAACCTTGCCTGCAAATCACTATCTATTCCGCTATCATCATTTACCGCAGCTTCAGCTTGTGGTACCTTACTCTGTGTAGCTGGGGCAGCAACAGCCGATGAAGGTGCATTCACAAGCTGCAAATCAAAACAAAACTCATTATGCATGAATTTGGCCAGTTAGGTACGTTGACTGGGAAACAAACTAAACTAAACTACGGTACCTCTTGGTTCATGTCGATTCCAATCTCATCTAGAACCTGATTTACTAGCTCTTCTGTTTCTTCTTCTTCTTCATCCCCTTCCAAGGCGTCATCTATTGCATCTGCCATCACCTCGGATGTCAATTCCATCTTCTCATTCTGTCTCTCAAATTCCATCATGATTTTCTGCAAGTTTGGCAAGTTCATCTGCCTATTCATCTGCCCCATGGCTTTTGTGACACCTTTCATTGCCTCACCCATTGCTTGTGTCGATTTCAATGTCTGAACAATTTTTATTTACAGAAGAACTAGCTTTTAGCACTCAAATAAGAAAAAATATTCATAAAATTTGAAAGATAAAATTACATAGTTTTGCCAGTAATCATATTTTAAGAAATGCAAAATGGCATAAACCTTAAGACAGAACTATATAACCTATAACGACCATATGTGCCAATAGCACAAAACATATAAAATAACCACAACAGCATACCTGGATTCTGAGTGATACACCTTGAAGCTGTGATTTTAGCTTATAAAACTTCTCAATCTGATGCCTTGTTCTGACAAGATCTTTTGCCATAACCCTAACAGCACCCTGGAACACATTGCATAAAATACAAAATTTTATATAAAATAAGAAACTACTGGTGAAATATATCAACCACTTTAATGGCTAAAACCTAAATCAAGTGTCAATACAAACAACAGAAAAACTTAATATAGCATTTTTTACCAAATCATGATTGTCATAAACATCTGACCTATTCATTCAAAATATATGGAAATCAAACTACATTTACAGTTGGCAACCTAGTTCACTATCTTACAAGGACTGTATTGGTTAATATGTAACATTTAAAAACATTCTAGTTTGCAATGCAATCAAATGGGACACACATGGGATCCAATTATGAGAAAGAAAAGTCTCGTCTTGTTTATATATGATTTCTTTAAAAGATTCGAAGTTATACAACTATATTTACTCTTGCAGCGGTAGAGAAGAGATCTCAAATTGATTTGACAACATAGTATGTAATGACAGAAATCCAATATCCTCCCCGAATCATGGTATGCTTCTAATATTGTGATATACAAAGACTATCAAAAATGAAATATATGATAAATATGCTAAAAACAAGGGATTCAAATTCTGCATATATGTAAATTCATGTATACTAAACAGTAAACACTAACTAATTTGTGCACTACACGTAAGTCAGCTAGATTGCAAATTTGCAATCCTTCTGTAGAACTCAGAATCTCAACTTCTATAAGGGTAATTAACAGATCAACACGAAAACAAGTAAATAATTTCAACCCAAGAGACTGCAAAACTGGAAATAAAAGGTTCTATCCCCAAAACTAATGTTAACACTGAATAATTATCCCCAAAACAAGTAAATAATTTCAAGCCAAGGACTAATCCGTCGCGGATATGCGCTCCATTTAAGAGTTTTCCGCTTGCCAATGGATTGCTGCATATACAAGGCGGGATTCAAACCCCCGACACTTGCTCAAGCGGACTAGTGAACTAACCACTATACTAACCCAAGTTGGTTATCCCTGTTTATTACTAATGACAACATAATTGGAACAAAAGTTCCCTATTGAAGGAGAAGAATCATAAATCTACAATAAAAAGCAGCTAAAAACAGCATAATCACTTCATTGAAAGAGGCAAATAGTATAATGTTTATTCAACATACCATCTGGCCTTGTTTCGCGCTTTTCTTTATCTCTGCGATCAATTTCTTCTCTTGTGTTTGTAAGCCCTGCCTCTCTCGTTCTATTTCTCTAATTGATTTGTCCAGCATTCTCTTATTTTCCCGCAGAAGCTCTGAAATTAAACCACAACTTATGGTTATGTCTTATGTGCTAGAAATCAAATATGAACTATAGCAATAGCAACCAAATTGGTGGAGTTTAATTTTGATGCTTTGATTTTATATTGCAATCTAATCAAACCAATTCTTTTCGACAATCATGAAAAATTGCAAGTTGCGGTGTGAATGGTAGTTACTTTTGCTAACGGTGGCTATACAATATTGAATGTTATGTGAAACATCTTTGGACTTAATAAATCATGAATTAGCATAAAGAATGTAGAAAAAACTGTCACATAGATAAACCCTATCTAAATCAAGTATACAACTATCCTTACCCAATAGTTTCCTTGAATCTATTATTTTCATGTGAATATAAATGAAAACTAAGAAGTTCATTACATAATAACTTTAGAATTCAAATACGATAAAACCGAATAGCGAATTTTCAAACCTGCGGGTGTTTTCCTGTGTCCGAAAAGAAAACTCATGGCGCTGGATCGGACGATCTTAGCAGAAATCGAATCAAATTCAAGATCTAAAGATGAGAGCAGATGAGAGCGGTAAAAGATGGTTCAACGTTGGGATTTTGGTGTGGATCGAAGTTTTAAGAGTTTTGATAATGGAGTTTGCTTAACGCGGTAACGTTGACATACAGATACCATCAAAGAATCATTCATCCCAGCTTTTCCCACACGTGGCGCACTCCGTTAGGGACCTCCATCCCACAATTCCATTTCTTATTTCTTCTGTTTTGCCAT
>NC_029787.2:46548853-46559584 GCF_000816755.2 Arachis ipaensis | reverse complement strand
TTAAATATCTTTAACATTTAGTAAACATATTTCATTTTTTTATAAAAAAATACTGTTCATATTTTGACTCACATTTAATGTTTGGAACAAAATGAATAAGTTCAATCTGCAAAAAGAATCTAGAAGACCTATTCTGCCAAGTTATACAACTCAACTAGAATACAGATCTGTAGACCTGTGTTCGATTCGACTTGTGCAATAAGGATATAAATGCATAACAATAATTTCCTATAAATTTACCCACTATTTGAAATGGGAGATACTAATAATTCCCTAAACATTGGAAAATAACCATCCACTATTATAGAAGGAAGAGTTCTAGAGTGATGATTAAGTTACCATTCTCTCCTATAAATACTCTAGCACAATCAGGTATTTCTCAATCTTAATTAGTTAAAACTTGTCTAAAACTCTTGCTAATTTAAGCATTGGAGTTCTTTGCAAGTACCACCCCCCATTCAAACTTAAAGACCTCAAACGGCTTTGTCTCGTTAGGAAAGACATTGGAATCCTCATCAAAAGGAGTCTAGACTTCACGTCTAGGCCCAAATCACACTAGTTTCAGGTAATCCTCGGAACATTCGTGCCATTGCCAGGGATCTAGTTGTCAACACCAAACTACGGCAGAAAATCATCCAGAAGACGGACGTATTGCATCTGATTAAAATCCCACAGTGGAAAGCATCCAAACAATGATCAAGCACTCTTTATACCCCACCACTCTGAAAAGAGGAAGGGTACTACTGAGGACAGAGGAAAAAGTGACTTAGGAGGACAAAGGTTAAGTTCTCTGATCCACATTCACGGAAGATTAAGAAACAGAGAAGTAATGGAGACCATGTGATTGGTCCATGGTCATCAAGGTAATTTGGAATAATTAGAGATCGAGTTAGAGTGACAACATGAGTCTGAACGACTGCTATATAAGGAGCTATGAAGCAGTAAAGAGCTTGAAGAAAAATTAAAGAGACTGGAGTCCAGCCTTTGGGGGAAAGAATCTCGAGTAGGCTGAGATACAACCCCTTTAGGAAGCAAGGGCCCATTCTTGGAAGACATCATACGGGCTAGAGTACCAAGGAGTTTTAAGAGGTCAGACATGGATCTCTATGATGGCACTTCAGACCTATGACATCATCTAAGAAATTTTAGAAGTCACATGTATTTAGCGGATGCGTTTGATGCAACGAGGTGCAAGGCATTTCCGACCACATTAACCAAGACAGCAATAAAATTGTTTGACAGTCTCCTACCTAAATCGATCACTTATTTTGACAACTTGACCAAAATCTTTCTCACACGATTTTCAATCCAGAATGACAAGGCCAAACACGCCCCGAGCCTTTTGGGTGTCAAACAAGAGGACGGGGAGACCCTTGGGCCTACATGGAAAGATTTAACAAAGCATGTTTAGAAATCCAAAATTTACCCACTGAAGCAACTATCATGGGACTTGTCAATGGTCTCAGGAAGGTGATGGGTGAAAATGCGATTTCACACCAAAACTCACCGGCAAGTGTACCGGGTCGCATCAAGTAGTAAAACTCACTCAGAGTGAGGTCGATCCCACAGGGATTGATGGATCAAGAAACTTTAGTGGGTGATTAGTTTAGTCAAGCTAACATTGGTGAATTGGGTGAAAAGTGACCAATAGAATGTAAATGACAAGAAATTTAAAGTTGCAGAAAGTAAATGAGCAGAAAAGTAAAGAGCAAGGAATGTAAATAAGCAAAATCTTGAATGACAAGAAAGGTAAATTGCATGAAATGTAAAGGGAATTGGATGCTTGAAATTAAAGAGGCAGTAAATCAAAGCTTAGAACAAGTGACAGAATCTTAAATGACAAGGAAAGTAAATTGCATCAACAGAAAAGGGAATTGAGGTGCAGGGTAATTTAAATTGCTTAAAACTGTAAATCAAGCTCACAGCAAACTCATGTAAAATTTCAGAAAGGAAATTAGCAAGGAGGCAGAGAATTTAAATTGCACAGAAAGCAAACTCAGTTCAAGAAAATTGTAAAAATGTAGAAAAAGAAATTGCAGAAAAGAATTGTAGAGATTGAAAGTGCATAAGCGAAATTGAATTCAGTGCAGAAAAATAAAAGTGTTTACAAGAGCTTTCTATTCTACTCCTACTCCTACTGCTCTCTATTAGAGCCAGCCCCCTCTCTTGAAATGAAACTGCTTCCTTTTTATAGGCTTTCACAAAATTAAAATGAAATTGAAATTAAAAACAAATTACAATTAAATGAAATTCCTATTCTAACTATCTCTTGTGCCTTTGAGTTATGATAATGGGCTTTGCTTGCTTTGGATTTGAAGAGGAGTGGATCTGCATGGCTTAGTTCAAGTGGCATGGGTCAGGGTTGCTTGGTTCAATTTTGGGTTGGAGCCATGCTCCAATGGAGCGCTCAGTGAGGATTATCAACGTAGCGCTACATGCCTTGTCATGCTTCCCTTCCGTGCTTGCAATTCCTCAGTGCTCAATTGGAAGATGCAACGTAGTGCCCCTTGCTTGCCTTGGTCTCCCTCTTCGAGCCTTGGCTATTTCATTTTGGGAGTTTCCTTGCTTGATGTAGCTTAGCGCTCCTTTGTGTGCAGGTTCCCTCTTCGAACCTTGGCTGCTTCATTTTGGAAGTGTCGCGCCTTGCTTTTCTTTAAATGAGCCACGAAAAAGTTGAAAGAGTTAACGTAGCACTCCTTTGATTTGAGCACTATGCCTTGATGTTAAGCGCTCCGTTGGATCTTCGAACGTTATGCCTTGCTTGAGCCTTTGTCACGCTTTGCCTTGCTCCCTTCTTTGGCGCTCCGTTGCTTTAATGAACGCTAGCGTTCATTCATGGATTGGCTTTGCATGCTTTTAACGCCTTTGGCTTAATAATGCATGCATTCATTTTGTTAATTAATAATACCAATTATGCATTAACGATTCATCCATTGGCATTAATAATTATATGCTCCATGCATGCATTATATACTTAGTAATGCATGATTTGTTCTTTTGCTAATGCATTTACTTTAATTAATAATGCATTACGTGCATGCTCGCATTGGCCTTGTTAATTAATTCTAATGCATTCATGCATTGCATAAATAATTAAATGCATGCATACATTAACGCATGATAAATCAAGATAGCATGTTTATTAATTATTAATGTATGCATAAGCATTATGCATATGCCAAGGTTTTCATGGTCATGGGCCACACTTTTAAAAGCGTGGTCTAAAGTTCCAAGCGTGCTCAAACTTCAAAGTGTGCCTCAAAATTTCTCTTTTCTTCTTTTTAGCTTATTTTGTGCTTTTTTGCTTCTTTTTCTTCTTATTTTCTACAAAGTTTATAAAATCAAAAGATCAAAGAAATATACCATTTAAGCACAAAAAATGTAATATTTAAGCACTAATCATCAATTTCTTGTATGAAAAAGTATAAAAAAACATGACATGATGACATGTCATCACAACACCAAACTTAAACCTTGCTTGTCCCCAAGCAAGAAAAGAATCATGTAGTACATTTTGACAAACCAAAGTGAGAAGAATAGCAAGTTAATATTCATGGTTGGCTAGTTTTCTATGCATGCCACAATCACAAAAGAAATATAAATGATTGATGCTTCTATCTAGCTCAATTTATGAAATCTTTTCCTTATCATTCTTCCTTGAAACAAGCTTTTGATTTTCTTATTAGCTTCTCCTTTTGGGTGCTTTGTCCCATGAGTTGATAACAAAACTATGACTCTAAATGCTTTGTTTTCAAGTATTACCACTTGACACATAAGCACCACAAGCATTTAATTAGAGGACTTCTTTAAGCTCATTTGTTTCTTTTCTTAACTCTCTAATCATTGATGCTCATAGCCTTGAGCTTTGAGGGAGTGCATTTGCACTTGAGCCTAACCTTGACTCTAAGTGTTCTGTTTTCAAGCTTTTTGCTTGATACATAAACACCACAAGTACTTAACAACTTAATTGTCATTGGTACTCAGAGCCTTCAGCTTTCTCATTCTTTCCCTTTTTCTTTCTTGCCTTAATTTTCACTTGCTTTATTTCACAAAATGTTACTAAATGAAAACTTCAATTAAATAAGATCTAATGCAATTAAGCAAAAGTTAACCATACTAGCCTTCCAATACTTGTATGCACATGCTAAATTCTTCTTTAATTCCTTGTTTGTTTATGATCATGATACTTTACTACTTTTGTACTCACAAAATTCAAGTTGGTAGTCATAATGTCACAGCAACATGTTGTAAATCAAAATTCAAGCTTTGCTTATTCATACCACACATGTAAATAGAGAAGATAAAGACAATCATGCAATTTAAAGTGCTGGAAACAAATGAGAGAAAAAGGAACTTTACAACCTTGTGATTCATCTTCTCTATTGTTGTCATTTTCCTCCCATTCTTCCCTTTTCTCTTGCCAAACTTAGAATGCTTGCTCATCCTCAAGCAACAGTTAGAACAATGGCTATGGGGTTAAGATGGATCATGAATGTCTTACACAATGAAATGTTAGTAGTACATGTGTTTTAAGCAAGCAAAATTAAAGATAGCAATCAAGGCACAGGAAACAGAGACATTGTGATTGCAAACATAAGAGGGTGTATATGATACATTGCATAAAGGATGAGTGGCATACCAAACTTAGTGTGACACTCTCACTTGGAATTGATGCAAGTATCCAGTATGGATTGGAAGCAAATTTTGTTGCATAGCAATACCAAACTTAGAATGCAATCCTATGTCAATTTATTTGAACTAAAACTAAACAAAAGGAATTGTTATATATTAAATACAATCACCAAGCAAAGAATCTGTCATGAGTAAGAATTTCTTGGTGAGGTATTTAACAAAAACAGTCAAGAAGCAAAATAAATGAAAGCATTAAAAACAAAGAAATAACTAAAGTAAACAGAATAACAAAGTGTCGAACCAAAGGCATTATGATTATGCAGACAAGTGGTGTTGCTGGATTTCTTGCATAAAAAATAAGCGGCACACCAAACTTAGAATCTTAGTGTGACACTTTCAATTTAGAATTGATGCAATCATCTAGAAGAATTGAAAATAAATTGTTGCATGGCAATACCAAACTTAGAATGTAACCATATGCCAATTTATTGATATTTAAACAAAGAAGACAAAGAAAGTAAACAAAGCAAAGAAAAGGAATGTTATCTACGATTGACATGTTCTTCACTTTCTTCCTCTTCTTCCAGTTTGTTAAGAGGAATGACCTCAAGGGGGAAAAGGATTCAGCTATTGTCCCTTGTTTTGGCCTCTCCTTAGCAAGCTTCCTTTTGTAAATGGCTTGATTGAGCTTGCTTGCTAAATCAGGGACAGGATTGGTGCTCTTGTTAGTTTTCTTCACTTCTTTGGATTCAAGACTTGGTTGCTGTGTGATTATTGGAGTTTTATCTTCATCCAGAGTATTTTGAATTGGTTGTTCCATGAGCCCTTCCTCTATGCACTTATCTGCTTCAATTGAGTGTGACTTCTCTTAAGTGTCTTCCTCCATTTCTTCTTCATGATTTTCCATTAATTCCTTTGGGAGGGAATCTTCATGTTTCATTGTCACCTCAAGTAGCTTTTGTGGATATGTAGTATCAGGTTCAACTATCTCCACGACCTCATTCTTCACTGAAAATTTTCTTGACACAGGGGCCTCTTCTTCTTGCTCTTCCACTTCCTCCTTCACACTTAACATTTGATTTAGCAGCACTTCCATGTTTTTGAGGGAGTTCTCTTGGTCATTCTAGGACCTCTGTGCTTCCCTTTCATATCTTTCAAGCATGGTTTCAAGCCTTGAGAGGCTTTGGTTCATGGAAGTTTGTGTGGACTGAGTTTTGGAAGAGATTTTGTGTCAAGGGATAGTTAAGTGATGAAGAATTTTCAGATGAAAAACTGGGAGGTGAGGTTTGACAGCTTTCTATGAATGAATTGAAGGTTTGCTCAAGTGATGATAGCTCTTGATAAGTGGAGTATGAATTGTCAAATGCTTTCTGATTTTGATTCTCCCAAGCACAACTTGAAGAATTATTGAATTCATCACAGTATGAATCATCTTGTGGCATTGGGGAACAATTTTCCATGTGAGCATTGACAGCACAATCAAATGATGATGTTCCTTGATGAACAGAAGATGAAACATTGAAATTCCCTTTCCAGCCACAATTTATGTCAGTATCATAGCAATATGAGTCACTTTGTGGCTTTGGGAAATAGTTCATTTCACTTGATTGTTCATACTCTTGTTGATATGCCCAGCTACCATGAGAATAATGACATAAATATTTTGTGGTTCTGGACAATATCTCATGTGATTTGCTTGATCATTTATCATTTCTTAGTGATACTCCCAGCCACCATTAGAATAATGACTTGCATCATTTTGTGGTGGAGGAAAATATCCCATATGATTTTCTTGCTCATCTTGTGGTTCTGAAGCATATCTCCATTGATTGGAGTGCTCAGAAATTGTGATCTCTTAGTGATATTCCCAGCCATCATTAGAAACTAGTGATGGTGAGTAATATCCCTTAAAATTTGTTTGATCACAAGATAAGTTGAACTCCATTTGAATTTTGTAAAACACAACACCAATGAAAATTGAAATTCATATCTCAGAGAAGAATTCCTTAGTGAGGCAATAACTCAAACACCTTGCTATCAACTTAAAACAGAGAACGAAAATAAAGAAAATGCTTAATCTAGACTTCTCACCCACTTAATCATTGTTTGATCTAAATCAATTCCTGGCAACGGCGCCAAAAACATGATGGGTGAAAATGCGATTCCACACCAAAACTCACCGGCAAGTGTACCGGGTCGCATCAAGTAGTAAAACTCACTCAGAGTGAGGTCGATCTCGCAGGGATTGATGGATCAAGCAACTTTAGTGGGTGATTAGTTTAGTCAAGCTAACATTGGTGAATTGGGTGAAAAGTGACCAACAGAATGTAAATGACAAGAAATTTAAAGTTGCAGAAAGTAAATGAGCAAAAAAGTAAAGAGCAAGGAATGTAAATCAGCAAAATCTTGAATGACAAGAAAGGTAACTTGCATGAAATATAAAGGAAATTGGGTACTGGAAATTAAAGAGGCAGTAAATTAAAGCTTAGAATAAGTGACAGAATCTTAAATGACAAGGAAAGTAAATTGCATCAACAGAAAATGGAATTGAGGTGCAGGGTAATTTAAATTTCTTAGAAATGTAAATCAAGCTCACAGCAAACTCATGTAAAATTTCAGAAAGGAAATTAGCAAGGAGGCAGAGAATTTAAATTGCACAGAAAGCAAACTCAGCTCAAAAAAATTGTAAAAATGAAAAAAAAGAAATCGCAGAAAAGAATTGTAGAGATTGAAAGTGCATAAGTGAAATTGAATTCAATGCAGAAAAATAAAAGTGTTTACAAGAGCTTTCTATTCTACTCCTACTCCTACTGCTCTCTATTAGAGCCAGCCCCCTCTCTTGAAATGAAACTGCTTCCTTTTTATAGGCTTTCACAAAATTAAAATGAAATTGAAATTAAAAACAAATTACAATCAAATGAAATTCCTATTCTAACTATCTTTTGTGCCTTTGAGTGATGATAATGCGCTTTGCTTGCTTTGGATTAGAAGAGGAGTGGATCCGGATGGCTTGGTTCAAGTAGCATGGGTCAGGGTTGTTTGGTTTAATTTTGGGTTGGAGCCATGCTCCAGTGGAGCGTTCAGTGAGGATTATCAACATAGCGCTACATGCCATGTCTTGCTTCCCTTCCGTGCTTGCAATTCCTCAGCGCTCAGTTGGAAGATGCAACGTAGCGTCCCTTGCTAGCCTTGGTCTCCCTCTTCGAGCCTTGGCTATTTCATTTTGGGAGTTTCCTTGCTTGGTGTAGCTTAGCGATCCTTTGTGTGTAGGGTTCCCTCTTCGAACCTTGGCTGCTTTATTTTGGAAGTGTCGTGCCTTGCTTTTCTTTAAATGAGCCACGAAAAAGTTAAAAGAGTTAACGTAGCGCTCCTTTAATTTAAGCGGTATGCCTTGATGTTGAGCGCTCTGTTGGATCTTCGAACGCTATGCCTTGCTTGAGCCTTTGTCACGCTTTGCCTTGCTCCCTTCTTTGGCGCTCCGTTGCTTTAATGAACGCTAGCGTTCATTCATGGATTGGCTTTGCATGCTTTTAACGCCTTTGGCTTAATAATGCATGCATTCATTTTGTTAATTAATAATGCCAATTATGCATTAACAAAAGCTTTCATCCATTGGCATTAATAATTATATGCTCCATGCATGCATTATATACTTAGTAATGCATGATTTATTCTTTTGCCAATGCATTTACTTTAATTAATAATGCATTACGTCCATGCTTGCATTGGCCTTGTTAATTAATACTAATGCATTCATGCATTGCATAAATAATTAAATGCATGCATACATTAACGCATGATAAATCAAGATAGCATGTTTATTAATTATTAATGCATGCATAAGCATTATGCATATGCCAAGGCTTTCATGGTCATGAGCGTGGCCTAAAGTTCCAAGGGCGCTCAAACTTCAAAGTGTGTCCAAAATTTCTCTTTTCTTCTTTTTAGCTTATTTTGTGTTTTTTTGCTTCTTTTTCTTCTTATTTTCTACAAAGTTTATAAAATTAAAAGATCAAAGAAATATACCATTTAAGCATAAAAGAATGCAATATTTAAGCACTAATCATCAATTTCTTGTATGAAAAAGCATAGAAAAACATGACATGATGACATGTCATCAGGAGGGTCCTTTATAACAGTTTACATAAAAAAGTACCCGACCTCTTTGTAAGAAGTCCAGAAATGAGCTGAAACATATATCAACATAGAGGAAACTGCCCAATTAAAAAAAAAAACCTATAGCAGGACAAGGCAATCAATATTATCCCCGAGACGAGGAAAAGGAACAGAAGACAAAAAAAGAATACATCTCGTAAAGGCCTTGAATGCATCACTCTTATACTCCGTTGTGAGTTTTCTTGGTCGATGTCTATATGAAAATATATCACATTGAGAAGATACCACCTCCAAGACTAATTTGAAGCAAGAAAATGGGAAATCGCTCAAAATACTGCGAATACCATAAAAATTATGACCATTCTACAAATGTTGCTATGATTTGAAGATAGAAAAATTAGCTAGAGAGAGGTGATTGGATAAATATCTTGTTGGAAGGTCAGGCGAACAATACAAGAAATACGCTGAGTATCGTCGGGATTACCAGTGGAGTCATCAAATAATTCTACCGATAATTAGTTTACTGTCGGATTGAATTTGATGATATAAACAGCGCCAGAAAATTTTTACCGGCAGATTATTTCGTCCAACGCTAATTATCGGCGGATTTTGTGTCGGTTTTTTCAATTAATATGACAAAACTAAGCTGATGATTACCGTTGAATTAGTCCAACGGTAACTTTGGCGCCATATTATGTTTTGTGACACCCAATTAGTATCGGATTTTTTTACCAGTAAATCCTACGGTAGTTTTTTTTTCACAATTAGCCCATAATTAGTAGTCAAATTAAAATTTTTGTTTACAAAATTAGGGTATAAATTTAAAATTAGGAGAAATCAATTAACAATTTTATTAAATATCAATTATCTGAATATAATAAAAAGTTAAAGAAGTAGAATACAGTCAGATAGACATGAAAAAAATTAAATACCTAAACCCTACGGATCCCGATAATTGTTGCCGTCATCATCGTCTTCCCCCCGCTGAGACGGCGGAGTAGGTGCTGATGTCGGTGCCCCACTAGCGCATTGCCACCGGTACCAGCAGTGCCGCTGCCTCCAGCGCACATCCGCTAGCGAAAAGCGACCCTAACCCGAAGGCACGATTCTTGTAGGGCTCAGAGGTGGTCTTGCACCAAACACTATCAGGATTTATCACTGAGGGATTGGAGCTGGCGGGGTCGTCCCCACTAGGCGGCTGAGATTGCTAGGTCGTGGCCTCCAATCTCTGTGTGTAGTCTTCCTATGTAACACACGTTGTGATTAGGATGATAGTTAATTGACTTTATATTGAATAAATTTTGCAGAAATTTCATCAATTTGAAATTAAAATATATATTAAAAATAATTTCACAGCAAAATTCAAACCCTAAACCCAATTTCACAGTAATCAATTCTAAACCCTAAACCCAATTTCATAGTAACATAATTTAAACTCTAAATCCCAATTTCACAGAAATTTCATCCATTTAAAATTAAAACATACATTAAAAATAATTTCACAACAAAATCCAAACCCTAAATCCAATTTTACAGTAATTAATTCCAAACCTAAACCCAATTTCATAGTAACATAATTTAAAATTTAAATCCAAATTTCATAAAAATTTATCAATTTGAAATTAAAATATATATATAAAAAATAATTTCACAGCAAAATTCAAACCCTAAACCCAATTTCACAGTAACATAATTTAAACTCTAAATCCCAATTTCACAGAAATTTCATCAATTTAAAATTAAAACATATATTAAAAATAATTTCACTTCAAAATCTAAATATTAATTTCAAAAAAATTTAATGGTAGAAATGACCAACTTGAAATGAAGGATGTGGCCGGCGGTGGTGCAGATTCCTTGTTGTAGAGCAAAAGCAGTGCATTTTTTCACGGGGAAGAGGTGCGATTGAGCAAATTTGTCATTGCGGAGAAGTGATAGTGCAAGGAGAGGAGGTGGCGGCAGTGGCGGGGGGGGGGGGACAGG
>NC_029787.2:46543035-46547990 GCF_000816755.2 Arachis ipaensis | reverse complement strand
TCCTTGTACCCCACTACTACCCGCCCCGCCCCTACCCGCCCCCTATAAAAAGTAAATGACATTTTAAATTTTACACATTCATATATAAATTAAGATACAAACTTAAAATTCATAACTAAATTAAAATACAAACATAAGATTCATACAATGTCAAATAACTTAAAATTAAAAAAGAGTTCATACAATGTCAAATAACTAAATTAAAATACAAACATAAAGAAATTACATCATTAAAATATAAAAAAGTCTTCAATCCTTATTCTTGATCACTTTCCACATCTTCATCATCATTAAAGGTTTGAAGATCAAGATTCAAACCTAAAAATCAAAAGAGATAGCAATTAATATATTAATTACTATGATGTAAAAAGTTAACATAAATGAATATTAAGTAATATATCACCTTTATTCCCTAAAGCTGCCCACAACCAACTTTGGCCACACATCAAAGCTTCAATTATGCTTTCTTTGAGCTTTCTGCGATGAGGAGAGATTACACGACCACTTGTACTAAAAGCATATTCAGAAGCAACAGTGGATGCTGGAATGACATATATATCCTTGGCTATTTTTGCCAAAATTTTAAATTTCATTTGATTGTTCTTCCACCATTTCAAAACATTAAAGTTAGGATCATTTGGAGGATGAATTTCCTCCTCAAGATAATGATCAAACTCAACATTTACACATGAACCCCTTGTCATTTTTCTTCTTTTAAGATACACTATATAATCATCACCCCCAAATATGCTTGTATTTCTACTTTCATCAACTTCTTTTGTACCAACATGTGACACATCAGAACTCATTTTTTGATTATATTCATTAACCAACTCATTACACAACTGATGAATTCTGTCAACTTGCTTGAAACATTCTATTGGATCTGGATACATTTTTTCAAATTGAAACTCAACCCCAACCATCTTGTACCTAGGATCTAAAACAGTAGCAACACCCATAATGCCATGAATTTCATCCCAATACTTCTCAAATTTCTTCTTCATGCTAGATGCCATATTAGCAATTAAAGAATTACTATAAAGTTACCATTCATCTAATGAGACTTTTATTTTACAAATCAAAGTAAAGTAAAGATTGGCCATCGGAAATTTAGAACCAGAAAACAGCTGAGTAACATCATAAAACAACTTCAATCTATTACATATTTCCTTAGCAAGTTCCTACTCCTCATTACTTGGTACAGTTTTATATTGAGGTTCTTTCTTCCTTAACCTAGGAAAGACAACTCTATATAACAATGCAGTTTCTAATATCAAATAAGTTGAGTTCCACCTAGTCGGACAATCAAGAACCAATTTCTTAGTAAATGGAATTGCTGTTTTAGCACACCAACTCACAAAAGTTTTGTTCCTTTTCTGCGTTGCAGTCCAATACAATACACTACTATGAATCTTTTCAATACTTTCCTTCACTATACTCAAACCATCCTTCACAATCAAATTTAATATATGATCACAACAACGCATATGCAATAATTTATCCCCCCAACATCAAGAATGAAGAATCTAGACACCCCAACAGTTCATCTATCATAGCATCATTAGTGGAACAATTATCCAATGTAACAGTAGACAGTTTTCTATCAACATTCCATTCTAACAATATTTTCATCAATGTTTGAGTAAGAACTTCACTTGTATGGGGACAAAGAACATAACAAAACCTGAAAAATAAAACAAACATGCATGCATTTTAGATTAACGAAGCTCAACATACAAAGACAACACAATGTATAAAAGTTTACGAAGTTTTTGAAGTACCTCAATAGGCACATTTGCAACTTCCACAAACTATCGATATAGTGAGCTGTGACAACCATGTAACCTTTTTCTTGATTGAAAGTCCACATGTCGCTAGTTATCGCAACTCTACTATCATTTTCATCTAGTTGAAAAGTTAACTTCAGCTTCTCATCCCCAAACATCTTCAAGATGTCTTTCCTAACTGTATTGCGACTAGGCATTTTAAATGTTAGTTGCATTGATGCAAACGCTCGCCTCAGTCCATGGTGATCCACACAACTCAAATGATACTCATGCAGGACAATCATTTCGGCGACACACTTTCTTATCTTTGAAAGGTCAAACACAAAGCCATCTTCATTTACTTTTTGCACTTGTGCTTGTTTTGCTAGAGATTCAACAATTGATGATTGCCTTTAGTTCACCACTTTTATTCTCTTACAATATCGTTCCACATGGTTTCTCAGTGGCTTGGTACCATTCTTCGGATTTGCATTAAGCACACTCTTGCAAAATTTGTATTTTGCCTTCCGATCACCTTCAACTTTTAAACGATCAAAATACTCCCAATAAGCACTCTTAACATTAGCCTTATTGTCACCTTCAACAGGAGTTGATCCTTCTGGATTTGAGGCATTATTATCCATTGCTTGTGGAGTTTTTAAAGTTGGATTAATATTACTCTCAACTTCAATTTCATTATCGGTAGGAGCAACATTATTGCTTTGTGTATCTTCTCTAGCATTGCTAGCCATAAAATTACCTTAACAAACCTACATTGAAAACACAAAGCATATAAACTAGAGATATATAAGTGTGGATGATGAATCATAACAATAAAGTAACAAATTTTTGTCCACAATTAAATAAACCACAAACTTTCAATCACAACAAGAGGAAACAATTAAAAAAACACAAAACAAAATTTAAAAATTGGCAAACTGTCATAGGTGTGGATTAAATTATCATAACTCTTGACATGATAGGTTAATATGAACATTCCAGTGCTATATAGGTATCTAGTCATTAATCATATTCACATCACTAAAACATTAAAAATCTGAATCCCTTTGAATCATTTCACTTATGGTTTTTCATTTATCAACCAAATAATTCATCACAAATATCCAAAAATAATTACAGCTGCTGAATCTTTTTAAGTTCTAGAGCATGTAAAAGGTGCCAAAGGGAAACCTATAATTCCTTCATAGCAACTTTATAATGGAAACAAAGAATGTTGTTCAGATTGGTGAGAACAGTATTAAATTGGTGAGAATGTTTAAGAATAGCATAAAACTACTAGGAAAATATAAAAGATATTTGGAGAAAACCGAAAGATATGAAATATATTATTATGTTCAATAATTTAATAAATAAATAACCCTCAGATTGGTACATGGATGCTCCTGAACAAAACTATTATTAATTACAAACTTAGGAATACATTGATTGAATGAAACCATAAGCATCACCAACGTATTCTTAAGCATTACCAAACTATTAATTGAATGTTGAAATTAGCTTAAAACAGGCTGGTTATGTTACATATACAGACATGATGAAACTAATATGGCGATTATTATGATTATTGGCTCACTAAATGCGATATGAACAATCACAAAATCTGAACAATTGCAAATTGATCAAGCACTCAAGGTTTAGACTTTCCGAATCTCAAGAATGACCGCCAATAATTCTAGCCTATACCACGAAGACTCTGATCTCACGATCAGGAGGCTAAGAGATACACATTCAAGCTTGTTTGCATGTAGAACGGAAGTGTTTATCAGGCTCGCGTTCATAAGTGAGAATGATGATGAGCATCACAGAATCATCACATTCATCATGTTCTTGTGTGCAAATGAATATCTTAGAGAAGAAATAGGCTTGAATTGAATAGAAAAACCATAGTACTTTGCATTAATTCATGAGGAACAGCAGAGCTCCACACCTTAATCTATGGTGTGTAGAAACTCTATCGTTGAAAATACATAAGTGATAATAGTCCAGGCATGGCCGAATGGCCAGCCTCCCAAAGGTCTAAGATAGCGTAAAACTGATCAAAGATCAGATCTAAATAAAATAGTAAAAAGTCCTATTTATACCAAGCTAGTTACTAGGGTTTACAGAAATGGGTAAATGATGCAGAAATCTACTTCCGGGGCCTACTTGGTGTGTTCTTGGGCTGAGCATTGAAGTTTTCACATGTAGAGGTCTTCCTTGGAGTTAAACGCCAGTTTGTAACCTATTTCTGGCGTTTAACTCTGCTTTGCAACCTGTTTATGGCGTTTAACTCCAGAATAGGGCAGAGAGCTGGCGTTGAACGCCAGTTTGCATCGTCTAAACTCGGACAAAGTATAGACTATTATATATTGCTGGAAAGCCCTGGATGTCTACTTTCCAACGCAATTGAGAGCGTGCCATTTGGACAACTTCATAGAAGTAGTCTTCATGGACCTTTGAGATGAATCTCTCCATCTTCCATGACTCAGAGATAGAAGCAATTACCTTTCCTTTCCTCTTTCTTGAGGTTTCTCTGGCCTTAGGTGCCATTAATGGTTATGGAAAAATAAAAAGCAATGCTTTTACCACACCAAACTTAAAATGTTTGCTCGTCCCTGAGCAAAAGAAGAAAGAAAGAAGGAGAAGAAGAAGAAAAATGGAGGAGAGGGAGAGAGGTGTGTATTCGGCCAAGGGGAAGAAGAAAGGGTTGTGTAGTGTGAAAATGAAGAGGGATGGAGGGCTTTATATAGGGAAGGGAGGGGGGTAAGGTTCGGCCATAAGGGTGGGTTTTGGGTGGGAAATAAAGTGAAACTCCTTATTGGTCACTGAACATCCCAGGAGGTTTTCCTCACTAGGATTCACGTCCTCCTCATCCTCTCTGGTTTCGGCCACACCAAGGATGGTAATGGCTTTGCACTCTCTTTTTGGATTCTCTTCTGTATTGCTTGGGAGAGTACTAGGAGGAGTTTCAGTGACTCTTTTACTCAGCTGGCCCACTGATAAACCACTATTTTATGGTTTATCTTGTACTCAATTGAGTGGTTTTTATTAACTCTTTACCCACTTATTCATACTATTTACATGGTTTTATATTTCCTTCCTAATTATGTGCTTTGATTGAAAACATGCTTCTTTGATCTTATATTTGCTTATTATTAATCCTCTCTTATTACCATTAGACATTAG
>NC_029787.2:46540538-46542563 GCF_000816755.2 Arachis ipaensis | reverse complement strand
AGCAAGATGATCCCAATTATGCTGTTGATATGGAACAGGAAAGAAGGAATCATCTTTGCGAATCTATACTTCATAAAGAGCTAGAGGAGGCCCTATGGGTAAGGGTAGGAGAGACCCTTAAAGATGAAAGAATAGTTGAAGGGAGTTGTCATAGAAAGAAAAACATCGAGGATGAGTACGATTTTATACTTAAACAACTGGACAAAGCAACAATTATTAAAAAGGAAGAAGTGGTTGCGGACTTAAGAGATGCTGTACCTCCATTGGAAAGTCCAGTCACAGAGCCTCCTTCCACGGTGTTTGATGTTGATGTTGAGAAGAGCGTACAACCTCCAAGGCAGATCATGGCTGAAGATTTTGTAGAGGTTGATCAAGAGGTAGAAGATGTCAAAGAAGAGCACAAGGGAGTGGAGCTTGAAACCACCTTGCCAAAGTTGTTGGAAACCCCTCCCCCTAAGTTGCCATCATCCTTCACAACATTCAAGTGGGTAAAATTCATATCCTTTAGCTTTCTAATCCCACTTGAATATGGGCTACTGGAGACGGATGGTCAACTTAGAGCTCTTTGTGGCATTAAGAATAAGAGGAAGATGGCCAGTAGTAAGAATTGTCCTGCAAGGTTCATCATGGTTGGAAGCTTTAAGTTTAAATGCAAAGGTTGGTGTAAAGCTCAATTGAATGGGTCTAGGAAGTTATTTAGACGCTTCAGTGAGAATTCTAAAGCTGAACCACCCGGATGGAATCATGATAATCAACTTAAAAACGGGTGCAAAAGCAAGATTTGGGACCCCGGAATTCATCCCGGTAATCAACACTCTTGGGGCCTTGTAACTTGCTTTAACTTACTTGAAGGCTTTCTGCGCCTAGTTTGGGACCCCGGAGGTTACTGGAATCACAAACATTGGTGGAGATTTCTGGATGAATACAAGCATAAGCCACCATAACAGAGAGCTCACCAAATGTCCAACTTAAGGACTTTAACTAAAAGTGCTAGGTGGGAGACAACCCACCATGGTATGATCGTTCCTTTTTCATTTTTTAGTTTTATTTATTTTCGAGTTTTATTTGATTTTATTGAACCTGGAGTTTTGAATCACATTCATATTAACACTGCATACTGCATAAAAAAATTTTTGAGCACACGACGCGATCTCATCAGCGACGCGTCCGCATCGCAAAGAGATGGGAGACAATATTAATATGAACAGAAAGTTACGCAGGAGCAGCGCTGGAGGCGTGCCAATGGCACAAATCGTTCCACGCGACCGCATCGCTGATGCGACCGCGTCATATGGGAATAATGGCCTCCCACGCGACCGCGTGCCCCACGCGGCCGCGTGACCAAGATTTCGACGTAAAAATGTGTATGGCCGAAAGTTGAGTTGGAATTAGGCTGGACTCGTGTTGGAAGCCCAAGCCCTACCACGCGACCGCGTGCCCCACGCGGCTGCGTCATTTTAAGAAGAAGGCCACTCACGCGATCGCATCGACCACGCGACCGCGTCACCCTGGATTTTGGCAATACTGAGTTTTGAACAGAGAGTTGTGCGACCACGAGGCTGCACTTGCGCCACTAGCACAAATCGAGTCACGCCATCGCGTGCCCCACGCGTCCGCGTCACCCAACCTTATCGCGCACCACGCGACCGCGTCACCCACGCGACCGCGTCGCCAGCATCGCACAACCTATCCAGATTAGTGCCAATTTTCTTATCTTTTCTTTTCTGATCCTAATTTCTTCCTTCTCTCTCCTTTCTCACTTTCTTTTTTCTCACCCTTTTTCACTCTCATTCTATTTTATTTAATTTATTTGCATACTTTCATTCATTGCATTATTTTCATTGGTGTTAGAATTTTATCTGAGTCATTATTCCTCATTATATGTTTGACAAATATTATTATCTTCTTTAAAGGATTGCTTGCATGTTCACTGTAATACTTTCTATACCTTCTTCACCATGCATGCTATGTGTTTGTGAAAAAGCCCATATGGCATTATGCACTTCTCTATGTTATTCTACTATT
>NC_029787.2:46537651-46540452 GCF_000816755.2 Arachis ipaensis | reverse complement strand
GTCAAATCAATGGCCTTGCACTCTCTCTTTGGATTTTCTTCTGTGTTGCTTGGGAGAGTACTAGGAGGGGTTTCAGTGACTCTTTTACTCAGCTGGCCCACTTGTCCCTCCAAATTTCCAATGGAGGACCTTGTTTCGTTTATGAAACTTAGAGTGGCCTTAGATAGATCAGAGGCTATATTTGCTAAGCTAGATGGATTCTGCTCAGAATTCTCTGTCTGTTGCTGAGTGGATGAAGGAAAAGGCTTGCTATTGCTAAACCTGTTTCTTCCACCATTATTAAAGCCTTGTTGAAGCTTTTGTTGATCCTTCCATGAGAAATTTGGATGATTTCTCCATGAGGGATTATAGGTATTTCCATAGGGTTCTCCCATGTAATTCACCTCTGCTATTGCAGGGTTCTCAGGATCATAAGCTTCTTCTTCAGAAGATGCCTCTTGAGTACTGTTGGAAGCAGCTTGCAATCCATTCAGACTCTGAGAAATCATATTGACTTGCTGAGTCAATATTTTGTTCTGAGCCAATATGGCATTCAGAGTATCAATTTCAAGAACTCCTTTCCTCTGAGGCATCCCATTACTCACAGGATTCCTTTCAGAAGTGTACATGAACTGGTTATTTGCAACCATGTCAATGAGTTCCTGAGCTTCTGCAGGCGTTTTATTTAGGTGAATGGATCCACCTGCAGAATGGTCTAATGACATCTTAGATAATTCATACAGACCATCATATAATATATTCAGGATGGTCCATTCTGAAAGCATGTCAGAAGGACACTTTTTGGTCAGTTGCTTGTATCTCTCCCAAGCTTCATAGAGGGATTCACCTTCTTTCTGTTTGAAAGTTTGAACATCCACTCTAAGCTTGCTAAGATTTTGAGGAGGAAAGAACTTGGCTAAGAAAGCCGTGACCAGCTTATCCCAAGAGTTCAAGCTATCTTTAGGTTGAGATTCCAACCATATTCTAGCTCTGTCTCTTACAGCAAACGGGAAAAGTATAAGCCTGTAGACCTCGGAGTCAACCCCATTGGTCTTAACAGTATCACATATCTGTAAGAATTCAGTTAAGAACTGAAAAGGATCTTCTGATGGAAGTCCATGAAACTTGCAGTTCTGTTGCATCAGAGAAACTAATTGAGGCTTTAGCTCAAAATTGTTTGCTCCAATGGCAGGGATTGCGATGCTTCTTCCATGTAAATTGAAATTTGGTGCAGTAAAGTCACCAAGCATCTTCCTTGCATTGTTATTATTTTCGGCCATGTTTCCTTCTTTTTCGAAAATTTTTGTCAGATTTTCTCCAGAGAGTTGTGCTTTAGCTTCCTCTTCAGAGTCCTTTCAGGTTCAGGGACAAGGTTTAGACTTTCCGAATCTCAAGAATGACCGCCAATAATTCTAGCCTATACCACGAAGACTCTGATCTCACGATCAGGAGGCTAAGAGATACACATTCAAGCTTGTTTGCATGTAGAACGGAAGTGTTTATCAGGCTCGCATTCATAAGTGAGAATGATGATGAGCATCACAGAATCATCACATTCATCATGTTCTTGTCTGCAAATGAATATCTTAGAGAAGAAATAGGCTTGAATTGAATAGAAAAACCATAGTACTTTGCATTAATTCATGAGGAACAGCAGAGCTCCACACCTTAATCTATGGTGTGTAGAAACTCTATCGTTGAAAATACCTAAGTGATAATAGTCCAGACATGGCCGAATGGCCAGCCTCCCAAAGGTCTAAGATAGCGTAAAACTGATCAAAGATCAGATCTAAATAAAATAGTAAAAAGTCCTATTTATACCAAGCTAGTTACTAGGGTTTACAGAAATGGGTAAATGATGCAGAAATCTACTTCCGGGGCCCACTTGGTGTGTTCTTGGGCTGAGCATTGAAGTTTTCACATGTAGAGGTCTTCCTTGGAGTTAAACGCCAGTTTGTAACCTATTTCTGGCGTTTAACGCCTGTTTGCGTCATCTAAACTCGGGCAAAGTATGGACTATTATATATTTCTGGAAAGCCCTGGATGTCTACTTTCCAACGCAATTAAGAGCGTACCATTTGGACTCCTATAGCTTTAGAAAATCCACTTTGAGTGCACGGAGGTCAGAATCCAACAGCATCTGCAGTCCTTCTTCAACCTCTGAATCTGATTTTTGCTCAAGTCCCTCAATTTCAGCCAGAAAATACTTGAAATCACATAAAAACACACAAACTCATAGTAAAGTCAAGAAATGTGATTTTTATTTAAAAACTAATAAAAATATATTAAAAACTAACTAAATCATACTAAAAACTATGTAAAAACAATGCCAAAAAGCGTATGAATTATCCGCTCACACAACACCAAACTTAAATTGTTGCTTGTCCCCAAGCAACTGAAAATCAAATAGGATAAAAAGAAGAGAATATACTATAAATTTCAAAATATCAATGAAACTTAGCTCCAATCAGATGAGCGGGACTAGTAGCTTTTTGCCTCTTGAATAGTTTTGGCATCTCACTTTATTCATTGAAGTTCAGAATAATTGGCATCTATAGGAACTTAGAGTTTAGATAGTGTTATTGATTCTCCTAGTTCAGTATGTTTTTTTAAATTGAAAATTTGATTTGACTCATAAGAAACAATCAAAGATGGGAGGAGCCACAAGGATTTAATCAACCCTCATGGCAACAACCGCCTCCAATGGACTATCAACAACCACCATCATATGCCTATGAACATCCTCAACACAACTTGGGACCACCATACTCACAAGCCCTTTTCCACCATTCACCTCCATATGACCCTAACCCTCATCCACC
>NC_029787.2:46536781-46536944 GCF_000816755.2 Arachis ipaensis | reverse complement strand
AGAAAAGAAAATATAGAATCCTCTATGTCACAGTATAGAGATTCCTTTATGTGAGTAGAAGAAGAAGAGAATAGAAGAAGAAAAATTCGAACACCAAGAGGAAAAGAGGGTTCGAATTTTGAGATGAAGAGAAGTGTTAGTAAATAAATAAATAATTAGAAGG
>NC_029787.2:46510591-46535354 GCF_000816755.2 Arachis ipaensis | reverse complement strand
AGGTTCATCATGGTTGGAAGCTTTAAGTTTAAATGCAAAGGTTGGTGTAAAGCTCAATTGAATGGGTCTAGGAAGTTATTTGGACGCTTCAGTGAGAATTCTAAAGCTAAACCACCCGGATGGAATCATGATAATCAACTTAAAAACGGGTGCAAAAGCAAGATTTGGGACCCCGGAATTCATCCCGGTAATCAACACTCTTGGGGCCTTGTAACTTGCTTTAACTTACTTGAAGGCTTTCTGCGCCTAGTTTGGGACCCCGGAGGTTACTGGAATCACAAACATTGGTGGAGATTTCTGGATGAATACAAGCACAAGCCACCATAACAGAGAGCTCACCAAATGTCCAACTTAAGGACTTTAACTAAAAGTGCTAGGTGGGAGACAACCCACCATGGTATGATCGTTCCTTTTTTATTTTTTAGTTTTATTTATTTTCGAGTTTTATTTGATTTTATTGAACCTGGAGTTTTGAATCACATTCATATTAACACTGCATACTGCATAAAAAAATTTTTGAGCACACGACGCGATCTCATCAGCGACGCGTCCGCATCGCAAAGAGATGGGAGACAATATTAATATGAACAGAAAGTTACGCAGGAGCAGCGCTGGAGGCGTGCCAATGGCACAAATCGTTCCACGCAACTGCATCGCTGATACGACCGCGTCATATGGGAATAATGGCCTCCCACGCGACCGCGTGCCCCACGCGGCCGCGTGACCAAGATTTCGACGTAAAAAGGTGTATGGCCGAAAGTTGAGTTGGAATTAGGCTGGACTCGTGCTGGAAGCCCAAGCCCTACCACGCGACCGCATGCCCCACGCGGCTGCGTCATTTTAAGAAGAAGGCCACTCACGCGATCGCATCGACCACGCGACCGCGTCACCCTGGATTTTGGCAATACTGAGTTTTGAACAGAGAGTTGTGCGACCACGAGGCTGCACTTGCGCCACTAGCACAAATCGAGTCACGCGATCGCGTGCCCCACGCGTCCGCGTCACCCAACCTTATCGCGCACCACGCGACCGCGTCACCCACGCGACCGCGTCGCCAGCATCGCACAACCTATCCAGATTAGTGCCAATTTTCTTATCTTTTCTTTTCTGATCCTAATTTCTTCCTTCTCTCTCCTTTCTCACTTTCTTTTTTCTCACCCTTTTTCACTCTCATTCTATTTTATTTAATTTATTTACATACTTTCATTGAATACAAGAAGTTGGAGAAATTGCTAAGCTGTCCAGCCTGACCTCTTCACACTCAAACGACTATAACTTTAGCTACAGAGGTCCAAATGACGCGGTTCCAATTGCGTTGGAAAGCTAACGTCCGGGGCTTCGATTTGATATATAACATAATATAGTTTCCTTGATGCTAGGCGACGCGACCGCGTGATCCATGCGGCCGCGTCGCAGTGACGAAAAACCAGCGTGGCAAAATTCGAAACCAGCAAATTCTGGACTGTTTTTGACCCAGTTTGCGGCCCAGAAAATACAGATTAGAGGCTATAAAGTGGGAGAATGCATCTTGGTCTGGACTTCCAATTTCTCTTACCTTGCCAAGAGTTTAGTTTACAGTTATTTATTTATTTTACTTGTCATTTAATTATATCTGTGCCCATTGCCCAAACTCAACATTCCCCAAAAACACACTTTTTCATAATCAATAATAAGAACACCTTCCTGCAATTCCTTGAGAAGACGACCCGAGGTTTAAATACTCGGTTATCAATTTTAAAGGGGTTTGCTACTTGTGACAACCAAAACTTTTGTAAGAAAGGTTGATTGCTTGGTTTAGTAACTATACTTACAACGAGAGTTTATTATAACTTCTAAACCATCAATCTTCAGTTCTTCACCCACTTGTGCCTCCAAATTTCTAATGGAGGACCTTGTTTCATTCATGAAACTTAGAGTGGCCTTAGATAGATCAGAGGCTATATTTGCTAAGCTAGATGGATTCTGCTCAGAATTCTCTGTCTGTTACTGAGTGGATGATGGAAAAGGCTTGCTATTGCTAAACCTGTTTCTTCCACCATTATTAAAGCCTTGTTGAGGCTTTTGTTAATCCTTCCATGAGAAATTTGGATGATTTCTCCATGAGGGATTATAGGTATTTCCATAGGGTTCTCCCATGTAATTCACCTCTGCTATTGCAGGGTTCTCAGGATCATAAGCTTCTTCTTCAGAAGATGCCTCTTGAGTACTGTTGGAAGCAGCTTGCAATCCATTCAGACTCTGAGAAATCATATTGACTTGCTGAGTCAATATTTTGTTCTGAGCCAATATGTTATTCAGAGTATCAATTTCAAGAACTCGCTTCCTCTGAGGCATCCCATTACTCACAGGATTCCTTTTAGAAGTGTACATGAACTGGTTATTTGCAACCATGTCAATGAGTTCCTGAGCTTCTGCAGGCATTTTCTTTAGGTGAATGGATCCACCTGCAGAATGGTCCAATGACATCTTAGATAATTCATACAGACCATCATAGAATATATTCAGGATGGTCCATTCTGAAAGCATGTCAGAAGGACACTTTTTGGTCAGTTGCTTGTATCTCTCCCAAGCTTCATAGAGGGATTCACCTTCTTTCTGTTTGAAAGTTTGAACATCCACTCTAAGCTTGCTAAGATTTTGAGGAGGTAAAAACTTGGCTAAGAAAGCCGTGACCAGCTTATCCCAAGAGTTCAAGCTATCTTTAGGTTGAGATTCCAACCATATTCTAGCTCTGTCTCTTACAGCAAACGGGAAAAGTATAAGCCTGTAGACCTCGGAGTCAACCCCATTGGTCTTAACAGTATCACAGATCTGTAAGAATTCAGTTAAGAACTGAAAAGGATCTTCTGATGGAAGTCCATGAAACTTGCAGTTCTGTTGCATCAGAGAAACTAATTGAGGCTTTAGCTCAAAATTGTTTGCTCCAATGGCAGGGATTGCGATGCTTCTTCCATGTAAATTGAAATTTGGTGCAGTAAAGTCACCAAGCATCTTCCTTGCATTGTTATTATTTTCGGCCATGTTTCCTTCTTTTTCGAAAATTTTTGTCAGATTTTCTCCAGAGAGTTGTGCTTTAGCTTCCTCTTCAGAGTCCTTTCAGGTTCAGGATCAGCTTCAACAAGAATGTTCTTATCCTTGTTCCTGCTCATATGAAAAAGAAGAAAACAGAAAAGAAAATATAGAATCCTCTATGTCACAGTATAGAGATTCCTTTATGTGAGTAGAAGAAGAAGAGAATAGAAGAAGAGAAATTCGAACACCAAGAGGAAAAGAGGGTTCGAATTTTGAGATGAAGAGAAGTGTTAGTAAATAAATAAATAATTAGAAGGAGATGAGAGGGAAGAATTCGAAAATTAAATAAATTAAAATAAAAATATTTTTATTTTTAATTTAAAATTAAGGTTAGAATTCAAAAATTAAGAAAAGGAACATGAAATTAAATTAAATTAAAATTTAAAACAATTAGTTAATTAAAAAGGAATTTTGAAAAAGAGGAAGGTGATTTTCGAAAATTAGAGAGAGAGTTAGTTAGGTAGTTTTGAAAAAAGATAAGAATCAAACAAGAGATAGGATTAGTTTGAATAAGATTTGAAAATCAATTTTAAAAAGATAGGAAGTTAGAAAAGAAGTTAGAAAAGATTTTGAAATTGATTTTGAAAAAGATGTGATTGAAACTTATTTTAAAAAAGATTTGAAAAAGAAATTTAAAAAGATTTGATTTTGAAAATTAAAGTTGATTACTTGACTAACAAGAAACAAAAAGATATGATTTAAAAATTTAAAGATTGAACCTTTCTTACTAGGCAAGTAATAAACTTAAAAATTTTTGAATCAATCACATAAATTGTTAGCATTAATTTCGAAAATATGAAATAGAAATAAGAAAAAGATTTTGAAAATAAATTTTGAAAATTTCGAAATTATGAAAGAAAAAAATGAAAAAGATTTGATTTTTGAAAAAAGATAGAATTTTTAAATTGAAAATTTGATTTGACTCGTAAGAAACAATTAAATTAAAAACTTTTTGACTAAATCAAACCAAATTTTCGAAAATTTATGAGAGAATAAGGGAAAGATATTTTTTTGATTTTTGAATTTTAATGATGAGAGAGAAAAACATCAAAAAGACTCAATGCATGAAAATTTTTGGATCAAAATAAATGATGCATGCAAGAACACTATGAATGTCAAGATGAATACCGAGAACACTTTGAATGTCAAGATGAATACCAAGAACTTATTTTTGAAAATTTTTAAGAAAAGAAAAACATGCAAGACACCAAACTTAAAAATTCTTCATGTATAGACACTAACAAATTGAAAATGCATATGAAAAACAAGAAAAGACACAAAACAAGAAAATATGAAGATCAAACAAGGAGACTTACCAAGAACAACTTGAAGATCATGAAGAATGCAATGCATGAATTTTCAAAAAATGCAAGAAAGAGGTAAACATGCAATTGACACGAAACTTAAAAACTGACACAAGACTCAAACAAGAAACACAAAATTATTTTTGGTTTTATGATTTTATTAAATTTTTTTCGGATTTTTTGAAAATATTTTGGAAAAAGAAAATAAGGATTTCAAAATTTTTAATAAGAATTCCAGGAATCATGCAATGTTAGTCTAAAGCTCCGGTCCAGGAATTAGACATAACTCACTAGCCAGCCAAGCTTTCAGTGAAAGCTCCGGTCCAAAATACTAGACATGGCCAATGGCCAGCCAAGCTTCAGCATACATACAAGCATTTCATAACAGGTGGAAACCTCAGTCCAAACATTTAGACATGGCTTGACAGCCAGCCAGGCTTCAACAGATCATGAAGAAACTCTAGAATTCATTCTTAAAAATTTTGAAGTCATAGAATAATTTAGTTTTGAATTTTTTTTTAAAAAATAAGAATAATAAAAACAAAAAGATTAAAATTAAAATAAAATTACCTAATCTGAGCAACAAGATGAACCGTCAGTTGTCCAAACTCGAACAATCCTTGGCAACGGCGCCAAAAACTTGGTGTTGTTACCGGACCAAAAACTTGGCACTGATGTTATCGGAAACAAATGCGAAATTGTTGTTCGTTCCCTCCCCGGCAATGGCGCCAAAAATTTGGTGCACGAAATTGTGATCTCAATGGCGCCAAGAACTTGGTACGCACAATCGTAATCTCAATTCTTTGTCACAACTTCGCACAACTAACCAGCAAGTGCACTGGGTCGTCCAAGTAATAAACCTTACGTGAGTAAGGGTCGATCCCACGGAGATTGTCGGCTTGAAGTAAGCTGTGGTCACCTTGTAAATCTCAGTCAGGCGGATTTAAATGGTTATAGAGTTTTGATGATTAAAAGATAAATAAAATATAAAATAAAGATAGAGATACTTATGTAATTCATTGGTGAGAATTTCAGACAAGCATATGGAGTTGCTTTGTTCCTTCTGAATCTTCGCTTTCCTACTGTTTTCATCCAATCCTTCCTACTCCTTTCCATAGCAAGCTTTATGCAAGGCATCACCGTTGTCAATGGCTACTTCCCGTCCTCTCAGTGAAAATGGTCCAAGATGCGTTGTCACCGCACGGCTAATCATCTGTCGGTTCTCGATCATACTGGAATAGGATTCAGTAATCCTTTTGCATCTGTTACTACGCCCAACACTCGCGAGTTTGAAGCTCGTCACAGCCATCCCTTCCCAGATCCTACTCAGAATACCACAGACAAGGTTTAGACTTTCTGAATCTCAAGAATGGCTGCCAATAATTCTAGCCTATACCACGAAGACTCTGATCTCACGATCAAGAGGCTAAGAGATATACATTCAAGCTTGTTTGCATGTAGAACGGAAGTGTTTATCAGGCACGCGTTCATAAGTGAGAATGATGATGAGCGTCACATAATCATCACATTCATCAGGTTCTTGTGTGTGAATGAATATCTTAGAGAAGAAATAGGCTTGAATTGAATAGAAAAACCATAGTACTTTGCATTAATTCATGAGGAACAGCAGAGCTCCACACCTTAATCTATGGTGTGTAGAAACTCTACCATTGAAAATACATAAGTGATAATGGTCCAGGCATGGCCGAATGGCCAGCCTCCCAAAGGTCTAAGATAGCATAAAACTGATCAAAGATCAGATCTAAATAAAATAGTAAAAAGTCCTATTTATACTAAACTAGTTACTAGGGTTTACAGAAATGGGTAAATGATGCAGAAATCTACTTCCGGGGCCCACTTGGTGTGTGCTTGGGCTGAGCATTGAAGCTTTCATGTGTACAGATCTTCCTTGGAGTTAAACGCTAGTTTGTAACCTGTTTCTGGCGTTTAACTCCAGAATAGGGCAGAGAGCTGGCGTTGAACGCCAGTTTGCATCGTCTAAACTCGGACAAAGTATAGACTATTATATATTGCTGGAAAGCCCTGGATGTCTACTTTCCAACGCAATTGAGAGCGTGCCATTTGGAATCTTGTAGCTCCATAAAATTCACTTTGAGTGCAGGGAGGTCAGAATCCAACAACATCTACAGTCCTTCTTCAACCTCTGAATCTGATTTTTGCTCAAGTCCCTCAATTTTAGCCAGAAAATACCTAAAATCACAGAAAAATACACAAACTCATAGTAAAGTCCAGAAATGTGATTTTTATTTAAAAACTAATAAAAATATATTAAAAACTAACTAAATCATACCAAAAACTATGTAAAAATAATGCCAAAAAGCGTATAAATTATCCGCTCATCAGGGAACTTACCAGTTACTAGAGGAGGAAGATGGTGACAAAGAGGGTAGTGTAGCGATGATGAGTAGATTCGGTAGCGCAAGACGGCAGCGCAGTGACACAGCGAGGGGTTCCCTGTTCAGCAGAGGAAGACTCAGCGAGGGCCTTGGCACTTTGTCAGGACAGCAGCAACTCGGCGAGGGGCTCGGAGGATGGCAGCGCCGCGATGGTGATAGGCTCAGTGAGAGAGGAAGAGGGTTTCGGCTGAAGAGGAAGAGGAAGTGAACTTTTGTTCCCTCTTCTCTGTTAGGGTTGGGGCTCAAGCCTGAAGGAGTGAAGGTAAACTATGCGGCTGTGAGAAACCCTAAATTTGTAAGTGTGTATATATACTATGCACTCTGGGGCGGGTAGGGGCGGTTTTACTCTGACCCCGATCCTGCCCCACCCCGATCAAAACCCGCGGGTTCGGGTACTCCTGCCACTCCTAAAACCAACAAAAGAAAAATAGAGGAGGAAGACAGAGAAAGGCAAGAGCGACCAATAAGAACACCTGAGAAACATGTTCATGTGATTGCAGACTAGTTTACAAGAGGAGGAATAACAAAGTCCTCCCACAAAAGACATTTAAAGGAAGTCTATCAACTTAGGGAGAATGAAGAGATGCCCGATCTGACTACAATAATCTTTACAAAGGAAGATGAAAAAGGTGTGATCTCCAGTCATGATAACCCAGTAGTGATAACAATGATTCTAGCCAATGCAAATCTTTATAGAATGCTGGTAGATCAAGAAAGTTCAGCAGACATCCTATTTAAGTTGACTTTTAATAAGCTTGGTTTGGAAGAAAAAGATTTGAAGGCGTACCTAGATACTCTTTTTAGGTTAGGAGATTCTTCTATCTGACCTTTAGAGGATATCACTCTTTAGACAACCTTTGGCAACAGAGTCAAGGCACAAATAATAAGCATTGACTACATTATAGTAGATGTCGCATCAGCCTACAACGCCTTGATAAGTCGAGCAACTCTGAACTGACTTATAGCAGTAGTGTTAACTCCTCACCTTTGCATGAAATTTTCCACTTGGAAAGGAATAACCACCGGAAGAGGAGATAAAAAAACTAGGGAGAAAATGCTACAATGAAAGCTTAAACTTTAAGGCTATCCAAAATGCATAGAGGGCAATTTAATAGATCTTGGAGGTGTCCAAGTTCGAGAAGACACGAGACCACACAACTTGAAGAAAAAATGGAAGAAATGCAAATAGGTGATGAAGACGAAAAAATAACCAGTGTAGTAGCTAACCTAGAACAGAAGTTGAAGGAGGACCTCATTTGTTTGTTAGAAAAGAATGTCGATCGCTATGCGTGGATTCAGATATGCCTGACATTTAACTTCTATCTCATGTGTCATAACTTCTATCAAACCTCTATTTTCGCAAAAGCATAACTCATTAACCACATTCACACAGCCATATCCTACACTAAACATACTATATCACAACCAACACCACCCCACATTCTTATACATCCAATCATACCTCAATTTTAAATAATTTTCAATCCCAACATTTCTCAATCATACTAATACAATCATCAACATTCATATATCCACATCCAATGTTATCATATATCACCATCAACATCATCATTCATGAACTAATCTCACTAAACCAACTACAGTCATATCATAATTTATTCAATCTATCATGCCTTATCAATGCAACACACATCATCAACTAAACTACCAATCAAGTTCCAAATTCATAATTCAACTTATCCTGGGTCGTCTAGCCTAAGTTTTCACAAGACATTATATATTAAATACGAGAAATCAAAACCATACCTTGGCTGATTTCCTCATATAACCGAAAGATAACCCAACTAAGTAAGTCCACAAGCTCCACCACAAAAATTCAGCATCCAAGGACCTAATCAAGCTTCTATCTCCACAATTTTGCTCTACATCACATATATGCACTACCTGTTCCACATCATTATATCTATACATACACACTCAATACCCAAAATACAATTAATTAAGGGATTTATTAGGGTTTGAAGATCCTTACCTTGTATGTGTTCTCAATCAAATAAAAGCCCACTAATTCCTCAAGTTATTCGGATTCTATAACATCAAATTAACCAAGAATCTCAACACCCAAGATATATAATTTTTGAATTGGGGAAGGGAGAATTAGAACTGGAAATATGGCTTCCTTACCTAATTTCTTACCAGGCTTTGTAGAGCTCGACACTGCGGACGCGTGGCCGCAAACAGTGCAGCGATCGGAACTCAAAGTGAGAAGTTATGGGAGATTGAATGAAATCCAAGGGTTTGGTGCATTTGATATGTTCTTCCCCCTTCTTGCAAAACTTTCAGCTTGTTTGCATGTAAAAGGGAAGAGAACGAGCTGAAGATCATTAAGTTGAGTGAGTTGGTTGGGCCCACAGGTCCGGTTTGGGTCCAGTTTGGCCCGTTCGGCCCAATCTTAGACCAAATTATTTAAAATTAGTGTCAAAATTCTTATTTTAATTAACTCTATCTCATTAAAATATAAAATTCTATTTTCTAATTTTCTTGATTAATAATTAATTTATTCGCTAATTATTCGGAGTTTATAATAGCCACTGCTTACCACCCACAAATAAATGGACAAGCCGAAGTCTCAAACCATAAAATCAAGCGAATCTTGGAGAAGATGGTGAAACCCCACAGAAAGGATTGAAATGCTAGATTGGGGGATGCACTATGGGCCTACTGAACTGCTTATAAAACTCCAATTGAAATGAGTCCATTCCGGTTGGTCTTTAGCAAGGCTTGACATCTCCCTCCATAAAGCATACTGGACGGTGAAGGAGTGTAACATGGGTTTGCAAGAGGCAGGAAGGAGAGGAAACTACAATTGAAGGAGTTAGAATGTCTGAGAATGGTAGCCTACGATAATTTCCGCATCTACAAGGAGAAATCTAAAGCGGTGCATGATCGGCATATAAAGCGGAAAGAATTAAGAGTGAGTGATTTAGTGCTGATGTACAATTCAAGGTTGAGGCTATTATCAGGGAAGCTTAGGTCAAGATGAGATGGTCCATATATTGTTGACAAGGTTGAGCCCTATGGCGTTGTTCACTTGCGTCATCCTGCAAGTGCTATTATCTTCAAAGTGACCGGCCATAGACTCAAGTTGTATCATCATACCAATCCCAAGAGCAACAAGGAAGTGGAGGTGTTCCTTCTAGAGGATCCACCCGGTGTTGGAAATTGAGCTTCATGCCCGTCCAACTTAAGGACGTTAAAGAAAAGTGCTTGGTGGGAGACACCCCACCATGGTACAATCTTTCAATTTTCTTCCTTGTGTTTAGTTTATTTTAACCATTTTTGTTGTTTTCTGAAGAGTTAGTATATAGAATGTAAATAGTTTAGTTCTAGTGAGTTTTGTTGAAGTGTCTTAAGTATTTTAGTCTTAGCATACTCGCTTACGTGACCTGATTTTTGCGTACGCAACCCTATTTTTGTGCCAAACTCGCCTACGCAGTTACTGTCCGCGTACGCAGCATCTTCTTACAGGGACCCCGGCATGCGTTGCGTGCCCTTGCTCGCATATGCAGCCTCCCATTTTTGCCAAAAGTCGCATACGCAGCCCTGTTTTGCATACGCAACCTGAGGAGGCAGTCAATCTAGGTCGCATACGCATGATTTTGCCTGCGAACGCAATCCTTCAATCTTTGCCAAATTTGCATACGCATCTGCCTTCTACGTACACGAGTGCTCTTCATAGTGGGCATTGCTCGCGCGCACGTCTGTATCTTACGTACGCATATAATAAAAAAATTTTCGAACAAAAGAAAGGTGGGAAGGGTTTGAATCAAAACCCTAAACTCCCATTCAACATTGTTTCCCCTTTATTTCTCTTTTCCTTCTTTCCTCCTTCTTCCCCTCTTTCCTCTTCACCAACCTTCAACCCCATTCCCGCCGGCCACCAAAGACCGCCAGTGACCTGGTTGTTCTTTTTCACTCTTATCTTCTTCCTTTCTTTTTTCTCTTGTTTCCCTGTCCGCATTCCCTCTCGGCGACATCATCGCCGCTGACATCCTCTACTGTTGTTCACGCCGCCGACGCCACCATCGTTGGCCGCCGTCCTTCTTTGCATCTTCCGCGGCTATACCACAGTTCCCCTTACCTTTTGCCTCTGTCTTAGGTTCCTTCATTCTCCATTACTTTTATATATAATTTTTTGTTCACTTTCTTTAATTCAATTAGTTTATTTTGCTTAGTTCGCCTTAGTTTGATTTGTTTTTTGGTTAGTCAAACATTAGGTTGTTAAGATAGGATTATCTAGGGTCCTGATTCTGTATAACTGAGAGTTGTTTGAAATGTTTTTTGCTAAACCTTACTACTATTTGGTATGCCAAATACTTGTGAACATTGGTGCTAATTGATGTTGTTTTGTTGTCATTTTGCTTAAACTGATACTGAACTGATTGGTAATTGCCTGATTCTGTCATAATCTCTTTTTCATGCCAATTGTATTGATCATGATGCCAAACTTGTTAATTGCCTTCATTTTGCCTTGTTTGAAGCCTGATTTATGCAATCTTAGCTTGTTTGCTACTATTTCCCTCAATTTGCTTCTCAATTGACAATGGCACACATTGGTTTTGTTTTCTTCATTGTGTGAATTGCCTGTAATTCCTTCTCATTCTTCTGAATTGCATAATTGGCCACCATGTGATTTTCATTCTTTGAGCCGTCCAGGTATTTTCTTGCTGAATGATGATGTTTTTCAATATTCATGGATTATATTGCTGTCATATGCTTTCATATTGCTTATTGTTGCTACCAACTTTTCCCTTATGAATTAATGATAAAATGTACACTACCTTGTTGATTCATTGCTAGTTTTCAGTTCATCAATCATCTAGCCACTTGAATTACTGTTTATTACTATTTTGTTATGGCTTTGTGCTTGCTAAATTGGTTGGTACTATTATACCTGAGTTTCTGTTCATTGCTTTATGCTCCTCCACCTGTGTTAACCTGATGTTTTTGCTTCGTCACTCACTGCATTGTGAATATTTTTCAGGATGTCATCAAGTAAAAGGAAGAAGTCAGCCACCAGGGCCAAGCAACCCGTGATATAGAACACATTGGTGTTAGCCCACCCGGACATGGAGATTCCAGCAAGGGATCCAAACAAGTATGCGAGCAAATACTATGAACTCCATTGTCGACACTTCAGGCTAAAAAAGAAACCTCATTTTGAGCGGATCCTACAGATGTACAAGCTCCCACCAGATCTCCGATGGATGGTGAATGAGCATATTGAAACTCGTGGATGGGGTTTCCTTGAGCGTCAATTAAGGGATGTCAATGAGAATTGGGTCCTGGAGTTCTACGTGAACTTCTATTTCGTGACTTTGAAGTCTGTTTTGCTGTAGGGTAAACAAATCCCAATCACAGAAGCCAGCATCGTGGGGACTCTATAGATTCCTCCCAAGCTAAAGCAGCGATGTGTTTATGAAAAAGTACTCTATGGCTGGGGCTTGAATACCTTGGATTGGGACAAGATTCTTGAGAAGATTTCAATTTCGGGCAGCCTGTAGGTGCTTACCATAGACCAGAAGAAGGAGCTGATCAGCATCCTCATCAGGCAACTTACCCATGAGGTTCGGATTTGGAAACAAATTCTGGGTAACTATGCCATTCTGAGCTCTCATGAGACTACTATTACTACCGAGTTAGCAATCTTGGTGTGGGCTGTCCTTGAGGGCGAACCTATCACCCTCTCGAATATCATCTGGCAATCCATGTGGAAGGTGCCTATCACATCCCGGGAAAGGCGGCCTTCCCATTTCTGATCACCGAGATGGCCACAAAAGCCGGGATTGAGTAGGAGGATGATGATTATGCACACGACATTGTTGGGAAGGACAAGTTCATCCCTTATGGGAGGCTCAAGGATGAACAACAGGCAAGTTGGAAGCGCAGATGTAGTACCTCAGCAGCAGCAGATCAACCATCAGCATCAGCACGATCGGCATCACGGCCTCCATTATCGCAGGACATCGGGGTTCGGATCTTGGAGCAGCTCAAGAGGATGGAGAGGTGCATCAATCGGCGCTATGACAATATAAAGCTCTAGATCCGAGATTGGGACCCAGCGCTGGAGGAGCTCGACACCCCGGAGGAGAGTTTGGAGGAGCATGATAAGATCCGGGCAAAGGTCGTCGAGGTGTCTCCGTTGCCCCAGCATGAGACAAACCATCCAGCTTTCCCGTCGCAATGACACTATCTCCTGGCACCGAGGACGGTGCTTGACCTTAAGTGTGGAGGGGGTGTTTGCCCAATTGGTGACTTTGTATTTTCTCTTTTTAAACACTTTCAGACTTTATTTTAGATATTTGTTAGACATTTATTATATTCTTACCTTATTTTGTGATATTTCAGATTAGTAGAGTTGTTTGGTATGTAGACATTTAGTTTATGGTTATGTATGCTCTTCTTACTCTTTGTAGCTTAGGTTTACACTCATTATATTCCTCATTTACTTTAGTATTTTTTTTAGGATATGACTATACTTAAATAAAACACTCTTAGGTTACTTCGTTAAGCTAATAATCTCCCAAGAAAGATATTTTAGGGCAATAATCTATTGAATTGAGCTAATTCTTTCCTTATGAACTTGCATGAATAAGAATTTAGAACATAGTTAGAGCTAGAACACATCACCTGGTGAGATTTGAGCCTCATGGTGTGGCAACATTAGTATAACCACTATTTTATTGCGGTATCTTCTCTCTATGATTGTGATCTGTTACTTGTTTGATTCTTTATGTCCATTATTCTATGTATAAATGTATTTATATGATTGAGGCCATTAATTCATTAAGCTCACTTACCCATATAGCCAATTTTGAGCCTATTTAATCCCTTTTGTTCTTAAGTGTAGCACATCACAAGCCTTAAAGCGAAAAATAATAAATGTCCCTTAATTTGGATCTTTGATTAGCTTAGGTTAGTGAGGGTGTGTATCATTTTGGTATGGAAAACTTAGGACATTGGTTGAGGTAAAAGTGTATTTTGTATTCTTGTTGAAAATCATGGGATTGGGTACGTGCTTATGCATTAAATATGTAAAACCATATGCATTGATACGTTTGTATATACTTTTGTGAAAAAGAAAAAAAATATAGAAATAGAAATAGAAAAATAAAAGAAAGAAAAATATATGGAAAAAAAGAGGCAATAAAAAGGGGACAAAAAATACCCCAAAGTAAAGTAACAATAACAATGCATATGGAATGTGAATTAAAGAGAATGCATGAGTATGTGAAAAGTGGGAATCATGGATAGCTAGGTATTGTAGTAGAATTGTATATGTTGTCATATGTGTTTGGTGAGAGCTTAGGTTAATCAAAGATTCAAATTTCAAGCTCACTTGACCATATGCATCCCTACCTTTACCCTAGCCCCATTACAACCTATGAATAAGCCCTCATGATGAATGTATGCATGCATTGAATAATTGTTGATTGTTAGATGAAAAACAAAACATGGAAAGCATGATTAGAAGAGAATCGAATGATCGACCCTCTACACTTGAGCAACCAGAGCAGATACACTTCCGGTGAGGGTTCGATGCTCAATTCCTTGTTCCTGGCTTTCATGAGCTTTTCTTCTTGCAAGTCTACTTGTACTTTATTTTGATATTCAAATTGGTAGGATTCATGAATCATCATACTACTTAGCACTACATGTGTATATGTATTCTTGGGGATTGATTTACTTTTAACCAAGTAGGTAGAATCATCTTGCATTTAGTGCATTCATATAGATAGGTGCATATAGTTTATTTGCATTGAATAAATGTTCATACCCCTTTTCTTGTCCTTCTTTATTCTTAGCATGAGGACATGCTTAGTTTAAGTGTGGGGATGTTTGATAAACCCCAATTTTGTGGTTTATCTTGTGCTTAATTTAGGAGATTTTATCAACTTTTCTCACATTTATTCAATGAAATAGCATGGTTTTGTAATTCTCCCTTAATTTGTGCTTAAGTGGGAAAACATGCCTTTTAGGCCTTAAAATAGCTAAATTTAATTCACTTTAATTCCATTCGATGCCTTGATATGTTTGTTAAGTGATTTTAGATTTTAGAAGGCAAAAATTGGATAGAAGGACTGAAGAAAAAGCATGCAAAGTGGGAGAACTCATGAAAAAATGAAGGAATCGCAAAACTGTCAAGCTTGACCTCTTCCTACTTAATCGATCATAACTTGAGCTACAGAGGGCCAATTGAGGCAGTTCTAGTTGCGTTGGAAAGCTAACATCTGGGGCTTCAAAATGATATAAAATTTGTTATAGTTTCATGGCATTTAGGGATGCGTATGCGTGCATCACAAGCACGCATCGTAGGATCAGCGTGGGTCCATTTTAGCAACTCGTGGCGATTTTTGAAGCATTTTGGGCCCAATCCAACTCATTTATAATGCTATTGAATCCAAGGATTGAGGGGGAAATGAACCAAGTAGCCATAGTTTAGTTTTTAACCATGTTGTAGGTTAGAATTCTAGAGAGAGAAGCTCTCCCTTCTCTCTAGAATTTAGGGTAGTTTAGGTTTAATTCTCTTACATCCAACTTTCAATTCTTGTTTTGATTTAGTTGTCCCTTATAAATTCTTGTTATTACATCTTTGTTCTTCTAGTTTTACTTGTCACTTCTTATTTTGCTCTCTTTTATGTTGATGAACCATTGTTGGATCTTAATTTCTTCTAATGCAATTTTATGTTTCCATGTCTCTTTTATGTTTACCTATTGCTATTATTGAATTCTTGCTTATGTTAGTTATGGGTTTCATTAATTCTTGCATTTTGTGATGTTTACGTTTCTTGCACTTTAGGTGTTTGATAAAATGTTTACACTAGTTTTTGAGTAGTTTTCTTACTCTTGGCCTAGGCTAAGAGAATTGAGTGACCTTGAGTCATTGGGTCTCATTGAATTGGTAATTTGAGAATCTTTAGTGGTCAATTTGATAACCATTGACTCTAGCCTACTACTAAGTTAATTAGTAGCTAGGTTAGAACCTATGGATTGATGTTGATCAAGCCATTTGATATGCTTCAAGCATAGAAGTAGACTTAATGAGCTCGGTTCCTCATAATTGTCAATATATGGTTTGTAGACAAGGATGGTGATCTCAATTACCTATGTCTAGCCAAGAGTTCTTTTCCTTCTTTTATTAATTCTTATTATTTACTTTCTTGCTATTTACTTTTCTTGCCAATTACAAATCAAACCCCCTTTTTGTTCTTCATAGCCAATAATTGATCACTTCATTGCAATTTCTTGTGAGACGACCCGATATTTAAATACTTTGGTTAATTCTTATTGAGGTTTGTACTTGTGACAACCAGAATTTTTGATATGAGAATTGTTTGTTGGTTTCCGATAGCGGAGTGGAAAAGGATCATAGAATTGGTAACATCTTATTCAAGTGATGCAATTATATGAACTATATGATGAATTTATGGGATATTGCTTTTGAAATGAGTTCTTCTTGAATTTCAGGTGAAAAGAGCAAGAAAAGATGAAAAAAGCGAGAAAAAGGAGTTTCCATGGGTGTGGGGCGCCAAAGCAGGGGAGCCATGGATAGAAAAGAGCGCATTTGGCACTGCGTTTTCCAAAACAACGCCAGGCAGCATCAGGAGAGCACTACGTTCTCCGCAAGAGCGCTCCACAACCCAGGACAGCGCCTTTGGCGCTCCGTTTCTCTCAAGAACGTTCTTCATCTCTAGGAAAGCGCCTTTGGCGCTCCATTTTTACCAAAGGCGTTTGCGATAGCGGAGTGGGAAAATTCGACTGGTGATGCGTACGCGTGGGTAACGCATACGCGTGAAGTGCTATTTTTTGCAAGGTCTCGCGTACGCATGGACAAAGCGTATGCGGGATGGTGAAATTTTTGGAAGACCACGCGTACGAATGGACAAGGCGTACACGTGGAAAAGCGCCTTTGGCGCTAATGCTACGCTTTTCCCAAAAGCACTGAAGTAGACGCGCACGCGTGGGTGACGCGTACGCGTGACAAGTGCCAAAAAGCTTGATGACGCGCACACGTGGATGACGCGTACGCGTGAGCGGACGAACGCTACACTTTCCTGAAAAACGCTATGCCAACCTGGGAGCAGAATATTCTACACTAACTGAAAGTGTGAAAAGCCCACTTTGAGAGACTTGCAAGTACACCTGAGAAGCCAGTAAACTTTGTATAAATAGCTGGTATCTTGAATCCAAAAGGGAATTTTTGGCTCAGACTCTTTTTAGACTTTAGAACTTTTACTTTTCTTTTACTTTTTTACTTAGTTATATTTGCAGTTCGGAAATTCTGTTTGTACTGGAAGCTATGAGTAGTTAACTTCCCTCTCATTGGGGGAGGGAGCTCTATTGTACTTGATAGATTAATTGATAGTGAATTTCTTCTTCTCTTCATCTCTCTTTGATTTGCTAGAAGAAATTTCGTTCTTCATGCTTAGTGTTCGATCATCTTGGAAAAGAGGTTGAATGCAAATTGGGTTTCAAGGGAGCCTTGGAAAAGGAAACATGAAACCATGCTTGAAATCCCTTCTCACATTGAGTAGATCTGGATTTTGGGATTCGATATGGTGACATGAAATCTACCCAAATATTTGGATCTATGAGGATGTGTGGTAAAATCAGGGACCAAGCATATCTCTCTTCATGAGCAATTAGACTAAGAAATTAGTTGATTATCAAGATTTTAGAGATTGAATCACCAAGAAAGTGGGGTTTAATCAATCATGATTGCCAAGAGGTCAATGAGTTACATGATTGAAGTTGAGATGATCTGAATTTAATCTAAAGAGAGCAATATCTCCCAACTCCAATGAATCTTCCCTATTCTTATATTCCCTATTCTTTATAGCTTTCTTTAATTTCTGTTATCATCCCATTCCCCATTTACAATTCAGTCATTTATGTTTCTGCAATTTACTTTCATGCTCTTTACATTTCTGCATTTTATTGCTTTCCTTTATCTTTAAGTCATTTATAATTCTGCTATTTAGAATTCTGCACTCAACAATTCTTCTAGATTAGCTTGACTAATTTACCCAGTAACTAAATTATCAATCCCTGTGGGATTCGACCTCACTCTTGTGAGTTATTACTTGACGATAATTTCGTATACTTGCCAAAGACGGGTTCATTATAGTGATATAGTGAATTTTCGATCATTAATAGGGTAAGCACGACTTTATGAAGCTTGAATTTCAATTACATGACTAGCTTATCTGATTGCTCAAGGCCCGACTTGCATCAACTCGGCCTCGAGTAGGAACACTGTTCATACCCTGACCCACAACTAAAGCCAGGAACAAAATGAGTTATCCCAATCTACAAAAAGAGTCTCAAAGACCCACTTTGCCAAGCTACCTAACTCAACTGTGAATGAAGAAAAATTAAATATTTTATCTTATATTTTTAATTAGAGTATTTGAGTGAAAATTAATTAGTATTTCAATACAACAAATAATATTTTTAAGTAATTTTAAGGATTAAATTAAATTTTAAATTAATTCCAAAATTCTCAAATTGAAACCCTAACCCTAACCCTAATTACACTCAAACATAACACTTTCCCCCTTACCTAAACCCTAGCCGTCACCCCCTTGCTCCATCAGCACAAACACAACACACACAAACACAAACACAACACACACGTCGCCTCGCCGTTTCATCGTGTCGCCGTCGTCTGTGGGTGAAGCCGAAGAGAGAGAGTTTGAGAAGAAAGAGAGAAGCCGAAGAGAGTGGTTCTGCCACCGCCGCCACATCCAGCCACCGTCGCGTGCTCCGTCGCTACTGCTGGAGATGCACCGCCGAGCCTCTGCCGCAGAAAAACGTCGCTGCTGTCGCCAAGGACCATTGCCGGTAAGGGTCTTGCTTCTAGTTTCATTCTTTTGAATTCCTGGAATATTACCGTCAATGCATAGTTGTTACAGTTGCTGTCACCGAGCTCTGGTCGCCGTTGTCGCTTGAGATAGTTGTCGGAGCTACTACTGGGTCGGTTCAAAGTTGTGACTACTTCGTTCTGCTATTACAGTAAGTATCTCTGTTTCAAAAAGCTCGTGTTAGGCTTCTATTATGTATTATTAAGGTTTTCACGATATTAATATTTTAGGATTGAGTTATCGAGGTTTCATGTTACAATTCAAGCCGTTTCTATTGTTGCAGAAGTAAGCGGAGCTGTGGTTGCGGCTGTCGCTAATTTCTGGCTGAGAGAAAAGGGTTTCTTGACGCGTTTGGTTTATGGGTTCGACTATTCGAGGTAGGGATTTTTCTAAAAACTTATTTTATGTTTTGAAATTATTATAAATGGCTATTGGTGCAGAATTTATAACCATAAACTAACCGGCAAGTGCACCGGGTCGTACCAAGTAATATCTCAGGTGAGTGAGGGTCGATCCCACGAGGATTGATGGATCAAGCAACAATGGTCATGTGATTTGCTTAGTCAAACAAATAGAAAGTAATGTTTGGGTCTCAATTGCATTAACAGTAAATCAGAGAATCAGAAGCAAGTAGTAAATTGATGTGAATAATATATGGAGAAAACAGTTAAGGCTTCAGAGATAACTATCTTCCGGATTGACTTTTATTATTAACTATTTTAATCATGCAAGATTCTATTCATGGCAAACTATATATGACTAAACTCTAATTCTTTAGACCTTTTTAGTCTCCTCTAACCTTCATCAATCGCCAATTCCTTGGTAACTTAATTCCAATTAGAGGGTGAAGTTCAATTCTAGTTATATGCCACAAAAACCCTAATTACCCAAATATAAGAGGATTATATGTCACATATCCCGCTAAATCTAGATAATTAGAAATTTAGGAGAATTTTTTTTCAAGCTGTTGTTCAAATAAAGAGCTTTTCCAAGTTATACAAGAACTCAATTAGAACATGGGTCATACTTCCACTTCACCCAAATTCATAAGATAAAGAATGAAAACAATTCTTGAAATAGAAATCAGTACATGAATTAAAATAGAAAAATAATAGTATCAATCCATACAATAGACAGAGATCCTAACTTTAACAGTAGAGGCTTATTTGCTCATGGTTCAGAGAGAAAACTAGGATTCTGTAAAAATGTCAATTGCGGAATGAGGTCTGAGAGAAGAGAAGAGCCTGAAGGGCTGATTCTTTTTCCCTTATATATCTAATACTAATTAATGTAAATTATATTTCCTAAAACTAAAGAATATCTTTTCCTATTTTTAAATAAAATAAAGTTAAATCATAATTAAAAAATAATCTTCGTGCATCTTCAATTGATGAATGGGGACCACTTTGCTTCGTAGGAATGCTTGGTTGCGCACTTCCTCTGTTATGACTGTTGTATGAATGTATGTTTTCTTTGTTTGTATTCTATTCTTTGTGTTTGTGTTTTATTTTCTTGTATTCTTTTGTTTGTGTTCTGCTTTCTGTTTTCTCTATTTCCTCTAGTGATCTGTATCTTCTATTTACTGCTTCTCTGTATTCTGCTATTTATCTGCTAAACAACTCAGAATTAATGAACTTAACTAATTACCCCGACCCTACTAAGAACTCTCCAGTTCTTATCCCTTCTCTCTCCCTTCCCCCTTCAGATGGAAGTAAAAGTACCCTTCCGTAGTTCGTTAATGATTGTTCCGCAAATAGAATTCCGCTCTAGGTAGTCTTCTGAGTCTAGAGTAAACTCTATTATCTGTTTATATGTATATACTGTGAGACTAGCCATCATCCGCACCCCGTTTGTATGCAAACTTTAACCTAAATCTTGGTACGAGACTCCTATTATGTGGCTACTTGATGAGGTACCAGAGAGACGTCATATGGCAATGTTTGATCGTCCAAGTAATACCTTACGTGAGTAAGGGTCGATCCCACGGAGATTGTTGGCTTGAAGCAATCTATGGTTATCTTGTAACTCTTAGTCAGGAAAACAATAAAATAATTCACTTATCAAATTTGATTGCAAGGAATAAATGGGCAGACCACAAATTATACTTGTATGCAATGATGGAGAATATGTTGGTGTTTTGGAGATGCTTTGTCTTCTGAAATTCTGCTTTCCTCTGTTTCTGATTCACGCACGCATGTCCTCCTATGGCAAGCTATGTGTTGGTGGATCACCGTTGTCAATGGCTACCATCCATCCTTCCAGTGAAAAGGGTCCAGGTGCGCTGTCACCGGACGGCTAATCATCTGCAGGTTCTCAATCGTACCGGAATAGGATTTACTATCCTTTTGCGTCTGTCACTACGCCCAGCACTCGCGAGTTTGAAGCTCGTCACAGGCATTCAATCCCTGAATCCTACTCGGAATACCACAGACAAGGTTTAGACTTTCCGGATTCTCTTGAATGCTGCCATCAATCTAGCTTATACCACGAAGATTCCGATTAAGAGATCTAAGAGATATTCATTCATTCTACAGCGGAACGTAAGTGGTTGTCAGGCACGCGTTCGTGGAGGAATGATGATGATTGTCACGTTCATCACATTCATATTTAAGTGCGAATGGATATCTTAGATAGGAACACGAATGTTTGAATGGAAAACAGAAATACTTGCATTAGTTCATCGAGACACAGCAGAGCTCCTCACCCTCAACAATGGAGTTTAGAGACTCATGCCATCAAAAGGTACAAAGTTTAGATCTAAAATGTCATGAGATACAAAATAAATCTCTAAAAGTTGTTTAAATACTAAACTAGTAACCTAGGTTTACAGAAAATGAGTAAACTATGATAGATGGTGCAGAAATCCATTTCTGGGGCCCACTTGGTGTGTGCTGGGGATGAGACTTAAGCTTCTCACGTGCATGGGCTATTTTGGGTGTTCAACGCCAGGTTGTAACCTGTTTCTGGCGTTGAACTCCAACTTGTAACTTGTTTCTGGCGCTGGACGCCAGACTACAACATGGAACTGGCGTTGAATGCCAGTTTATGTCATCTATCCTTGAGCAAAGTATGGATTATTATATATTGATGGAAAGCCTTGGATGTCTACTTTTCAACGCAATTGGAAGCGCGCCATTTGGACTTCTGTAGCTCCAGAAATTCCATTCCGAGTGCAGAGAGGTCAGAATCCAATAGCATCAGCAGTCCTTTTTCAGCTGAATCAGATTTTTGCTCAGCTCCCTCAATTTCAGCCAGAAAATACCTGAAATTACAGAAAAACACACAAACTCATAGTAAAGTCCAGAAATATGAATTTTTTCCTAGAAACTAATGAAAATAAACTAAAAACTAACTAAAACATACTAAAAACTATATGAAATTAACCCCGAAAAGCGTATAAAATATTCGCTCATCACAACACCAAACTTAAACTGTTGCTTCTCCCCAAGCAACTAGATAAATAAAATAGACTAAAAACAGTTATCACAGAGTTAAGGCAAAGATTGGAATTTAACAACCTGTGTTCTGGGAAGTGGATGTTCCTCTAATCTGCGGGGTGCTTGGTCCTTCAAGAGATAATTTTTGGTGCTTCAATTCCCTTAAATCACGCCCTTGCTCCTCCTGTTCTTTAAGCAAATAGCAAAGAATGCTACTTTGTTCCTTCTGTTCTTTCTTTATTTGTTCCATAGCTTCTTGCATCTTAGTAATAGATATTTTAAGATACTCCCAGTATTCAGATTGAGGGATTTCTGGGAGAATTTCCTGTGTTCTCTTCTTAATGGGGTCATCCTGTGCTTGTTGTTTTTCCATTGATGCTTTGGTGATTGGCCGCTCAATTGAGATATACTCAGTTATTCCCATCCTTACTCCAGCGTCCTTGCAGAGCATAGAAATCAAGCTTGGATAAGCAGCTGTTGCTTCTTTCTGCTCCTTTGTCACTGGGCGTTTTTCTGAACGCCCAGGACGCTGTAAATCTGGCGTTAAACACCCAGAAGGAGCTTCTTTCTGGCGTTCAACGCCCAGAAGATGCTTCTTTCTGGCGTTGAACGCCCAAAATAGACTTTTACTGGCATTTTCTTGCTAGTGAGCTCTTTTTCTCTGTTTTTGTGTGCAGAATCCTTCTGTAACCCTGTAAACTTATACAATTGACTCTTTACCTTAGTATCAATGAACTTTATATAAACAAATAAAATCAAGAATAGGGCAAAATGCTTAGAGGAAGTGATGCCCCATGGCTGGGTTGCCTCCCAGCAAGCGCTTCTTTATTGTCTTTAGCTGGACCTTGCTGAGCTTTTAATTTAGCTTCAGTCTTGAGCACTCTTGCTCAATATTGCCTTCAAGATAGTGCTTGATTCTCTGTCCATTAACGATGAACTTCTTATCAGAATCAATATCTTGAAGTTCCACATAACCATATGGTGATACACTTGTAATCACATATAGTCCCCTCCACCGGCATTTCAGTTTCCCGGGGAATAGCCTGAGTCTAGAGTTAAATAACAGAACCTTCTGTCCTGGTTCAAAGATTCTAAATGACAGCTTTCTGTCATGTCACTTTTTTTATTTCTCTTTATAAAGCTTGGCATTTTTGAAAGCAGTGAATCTGAATTCCTCTAGCTCATTTAGCTGAAGTAATCTTTTTTCTCCAGCTAATTTGGCATCAAAGTTCAGGAATCTGGTTGCCCAGTAGGCTTTATGTTCCAGTTCCACGGGCAGGTGACATGCCTTACCATATACAAGTTGGTATGGAGAGGTCCCTATAGGAGTCTTGAATGCTGTTCTGTATGCCCACAGAGTATCATCCAAGCTTCTTGCCCAATCCTTTCTACGGGTATTTACAGTCCGTTCTAGGATTCTTTTTAGCTCTCTGTTAGAGACTTCAGCTTGCCCATTAGTTTGTGGATGATATGGAGTTGCCACCTTGTGGCGAATCCCATACCGGACCATGGCAGAGTAAAGCTGTTTGTTGCAGAAGTGAGTGCCCCCATCACTGATTAGTACTCTAGGGACCCCAAACCTGCTGAAGATATATTTTTGGAGGAACTTCAGCACTGTTTTAGTATCATTGGTGGGTGTGGCAACGGCCTCTACCCATTTTGATACGTAGTCAACTGCCACCAGAATATAAGTGTTTGAGTATGATGGTGGAAAAGGTTCCATGAAGTCAATTCCCCATACGTCAAACAACTCAATCTCCAAGATTCCTTGTTGAGGCATGGTGTAACCATGAGGCAGATTACCAGCTCTTTGGCAACTATCACAGTTACGTACAAACTCTCGGGAATCTCTATAGAGTGTGGGCCAATAGAAGCCATATTGGAGGACCTTGGTGGCTGTTCGCTCACCTCCGAAATGGCCTCCATATTGTGATCCATGGCAATGCCATAGGATCCTCTGTGCTTCTTCTCTAGGCACACACCTATGGATTATTCCGTCTGCACATCTCTTGAAGAGATAGGGTTCATCCCACAAGTAGTACTTTGCATCAGTGATTAATTTTTTCTTTTGTTGCCTGTTGTACTCTTTGGGTATGAACCTTGCAGCTTTATAGTTTGCAATGTCTGCAAACCATGGTGTTTCCTAAATGGCAAATAATTGCTCATCCGGAAAAGTCTCAGAGATCTCAAGAGAGGGTTGGGATGTCCCTTCTACTGGCTCTATCCGGGACAGATGATCAGCCACTTGGTTCTCTGTCCCTTTTCTGTCTCTTATTTCTATATCAAACTCTTGCAGAAGCAACACCCATCTGATGAGCCTGGGTTTTGAATCTTGCTTTGTGAGTAGATATTTAAGAGCAGCATGGTCAGTATACACAATCACTTTTGATCCTACTAAGTATGATCTGAACTTGTCAATGGCATAAACCACTGCAAGCAATTCTTTTTTTGTGGTTGTGTAATTTTTCTGGGCGTCATTTAAAATGCGGCTAGAATAATAAATGACATGCAAAAGCTTGTCATGCCTCTATCCCAATACTGCACCAATGGCGTGATCACTAGCATCACACATTAGCTCAAATGGTAATGTCCAGTCTGGTGCAGAAATAACTGGTGCTGTGACCATCTTGGCTTTCAGCGTTTCAAAC
>NC_029787.2:46509534-46510559 GCF_000816755.2 Arachis ipaensis | reverse complement strand
CTTTCTGGTGGCTGTATTGAGCCTTCTGTAGTCAATACACATGCGCCACCCTGTAACTGTTCTTGTAGGAACCAGTTCATTGTTTTCATTATGAACCACTGTCATGCCTCCCTTTTTGGGGACAACTTGAACAGGGCTCACCCAGGGGCTATGAGAAATAGGATAAATAATCCCAGCCTCCAGTAATTTGGTGACCTCTTTCTGCACCACTTCCTTCATGGCTGGATTTAGCCGCCTCTGTGGTTGAACCACTGGTTTAGCATTATCCTCCAATAAGATTTTGTGCATACATCTAGCTGGGCTTATGCCCTTAAGGTCACCTATGGACCACCCAAGAGCTGTCTTGTGTGTCCTTAGCACTTGAATCAGTGCTTCCTCTTCCTGTGGATTTAAAGCAGAGCTTATGATCACTGGAAAAGTGTCACCTTCTCCCAGAAATGCATATTTCAGGGATGGTGGTAATAGTTTGAGCTCGGGTTTAGGAGGTTTTTACTCTTCCAGAGGAAATTTCAGAGGCTCTTTCATTTCCTCTGAATCCTCCAAATCAGGCTGAACATCTTTAAAGATGTCTTCCAACTCTGATTCGAGACTCTCAGCCATGTTGATCTCTTCTACCAAAGAGTCAAATGGATTACCGTTGTCAATGGCTACCATCCATCCTTCCAGTGAAAAGGGTCCAGGTGCGCTGTCATCGCACGGCTAATCATCTGCAGGTTCTCAATCGTACCAGAATAGGATTTACTGTCCTTTTGCGTCTGTCACTACGCCCAGCACTCGCGAGTTTGAAGCTCGTCACAGTCATTCAATCCCTGAATCCTACTCGAAATACCACAGACAAGGTTTAGACTTTCCGGATTCTCTTGAATGCTGCCATCAGTCTAGCTTATACCACGAAGATTCCGATTAAGAGATCTAAGAGATATTCATTCATTCTACAGTGGAACGTAAGTGGTTGTCAGGCACGCGTTCATGGAGGAATGATGATGATTGTCACGTTCATCATATTCATATTGAAGTGCGAATGG
>NC_029787.2:46483885-46509431 GCF_000816755.2 Arachis ipaensis | reverse complement strand
AATGATGATGATTGTCACGTTCATCACATTCATATTGAAGTGCGAATGGATATCTTAGATAGGAACACGCATGTTTGAATGTAAAACAGAAGGCCAAGGAACACCAAACTTAAAAATTTTAAGATCAAGACACAAGGAAAACTCAAGAACACTTTGAAGACTCACAAGAGCACAAGAACATGAAGAAAGAACACCAAACTTAAAATTTTTAGAAAACCAAACTAAAATTTTCGAAAAACAAAGAAAAATCAACAAGAAAACACCAAACTTAAAGTTTGGCACAAGACTTATTCAAAGAAAAATTATTTTTGAAAAAGATTTTAAAAATAGGATAGCCAATTACTAAGAACATAAGCACCACGCTCTAGCTAATTGAGCTATAAATTTAAAGTATTTTAACAAGGTATAAATAATAAAAGACTCTAAACCAAAAAGAAAGATTTTTCCTAATCTAAGCAACAAAATAAACCGTCAGTTGTCCAAACTCAAACAATCCCCGGCAACGGCACCAAAAACTTGGTGCACGAAATTGGAAATCACAGTTCTTCACAAATTCGCACAACTAACCAGCAAGTGCACTGGGTCGTCCAAGTAATACCTTACGTGAGTAAGGGTCGATCCCACGGAGATTGTTGGCTTGAAGCAATCTATGGTTATCTTGTAACTCTTAGTCAGGAAAACAATAAAATAATTCACTTATCAAATTTGATTGCAGGGAATAAAAGGGCAGACCACAAATCGATAGGAACACGCATGTTTGAATGTAAAACAGAAGTACTTGCATTAGTTCATCGAGACACAGCAGAGCTCCTCACCCCCAACAATGGAGTTTAGAGACTCATGCCATCAAAAGGTACAAAGTTTAGATCTAAAATATCATGAGATACAAAATAAATCTCTAAAAGTTGTTTAAATACTAAACTAGTAACCTAGGTTTACAGAAAATGAGTAAACTATGATAGATGGTGCAGAAATCCACTTATGGGGCCCACTTGGTGTGTGCTGGGGCTGAGACTTAAGCTTCTCACGTGCATGGGCTGTTTTGGGCGTTCAACGCCAGGTTGTAACCTGTTTCTGGCGTTGAACTCCAACTTGTAACTTGTTTCTGGCGCTGGACGCCATACTGCAACATGGAACTGGCGTTGAACGCCAGTTTACATCGTCTATTCTTAAGCAAAGTATGGACTATTATATATTGCTGGAAAGCCCTAGATGTCTACTTTCCAACGCAATTGGAAGCGCGCCATTTGGACTTCTGTAGCTCCAGAAATTCCATTCTGAGTGCAGAGAGGTCAGAATCCAACAGCATCAGCAGTCCTTTTTCAGCCGAATCAGATTTTTTGCTCAGCTCCCTCAATTTCAGCCAGAAAATACCTGAAATTACAGAAAAATACACAAACTCATAGTAAAGTCCAGAAATATGAATTTTTCCTAGAAACTAATGAAAATAAACTAAAAACTAACTAAAACATACTAAAAACTATATGAAATTAACTCCGAAAAGCGTATAAAATATCCGCTCATCACTAGTCAGTTTTAGTTAAAAACAAGAGATCGGTTTAACCGGGTTCATAGTTTACTGGTGCAGCTTAGCACCAGCACTCCCTGATGACTTTAGTAATGCTAAGGTCTCATCATACATGTTCTATTCTCATATTAAATATGTTACTAGTGTCATTTATGCTAGTAGCTCAGAAAAGAATTTTTAGAGATGTTTTTACGAGTGTTTCGATACATCTAGTTTTAGTAGTTATACACCTGAGATATTTTAATATTATTTTAATCCACCTCCAAACTAAACAATCACAACTCACCTTACACCCCAAGACACTCCAAAGCTGGTCATTTGTTCCCTTTGGCCGAAATTGAAAAGAGAGAAAACATCATGAACACTTGATCTTCAAAGCTTGATTTCTTCTGAACTAAAACTCAAATCAAAATTCCAATCCGACCAAAATTATTCTCTCTTCTTTCTCTACATAATCATAGGACTTATCAAGGCTGGAATGAAGGTGAGTTAGCTGCACCATCTCCCTTTTGCTTCGGTTTCAAGGAAACATGCCTAAACATGTGTTTTCTTGATGTTCTTCCTTAGGAATCATGCTTAACTTGACTTGAGGGCCAAGAAACATTAATTTCCAGAAATTTTAAGGTGATAAATCCCTTCCTAACATGTTGAGTAAGATTCGGTTAGTTGAGGGTTTTTGGATTTAAAGTTGTTCTTGATGTGATTTAGGAGGAAAAAGTGCTTAAGGACCACCTAAGGACATAACCGAATTAGGAGCAGCAAAACCAGGTAGGGATTGACAAATTTAATCTTGATTGATTGTGTTTACGTTGTGTAATTATGATATGGTTTGGCTGTGCTTGAAATTGATGATTTATATGAGTGATTCTTGTTGAAAATTTGATGAAAATTTGATGAAATTTGATGAAATTAAAGCTATAAATTTGTATTCTTGAGTGCAGCTGGAAACCGAAACCCTAGGCCCTAAATTAGGGTTCAATTTGTGTTAAAATCATGTGGAAAAGATGAAGTTTTAGTGGCTGAGAATTTATTATGAACTATGATAAAAATCGGTTGCTGAAAAGACTAAAAAACGGGTGAAAACAGAGAAAGAATCTGAAAAATTTACGAAGAACATGAAGAACACTTTGAGTATGGTAAAGAACAATGAAGAACACCTTTTAGATCTTGAAAAGGGCAATGTTGCAATTATTTTGGTGTTTGAGGGGTTATTTGATAATTTCCAAAAGTTAGGGTGGTTAAAGTAGAAATATTAAAAGTTACAGGTAGTAAAAAGTAAATTTTAATGGTTAAAAGTTAAAATGGGGTAATTTTCAAAAATTTGATAAAACAATAAATAATAATAAAATATTAAATAATAATATTTAATTAAAAATAATATTTTAATAAAAATAATAAAATTATGCGGAAAGGCAGTTTTCTATAAAAGCTTTAGAAAGACAACTTTAAGCGCAGAATCTCATAATTACCTTCATAAAACACTTAGGGAGTGGTAAGAACATATTAGTAAGGCAAAGACAAAAGGAGAGATAAAAATTTAAAGAAAAGATAAAAACTAAAGAAAATTCTGTAAAGTTTTAATGACAAAAAACAGATAGAGATTAGTAAACGAACTAGGGAAACATAGTTAGTCCTTGAGTTGTGGTTAGGGTTAGGTATTATATGAAAAGTTAAACTGTTTCAGTATAGACTTAATGAACCTATACTTGGGATAGGCAAACTATTCATACCAAAATTTACATAAGCTTTAAATACGTATGTTAAATAGAGAAATCAGAGCAAAGTAAAGAGACACAGAGAAAAGAGGAACCAGAGCAGAGTAAGAAGAAAAAAAGAAAAGAGTAATATGATAGAGAGAATAGAGAACAAGCAGAGGGCCTGTTGAAAGGTCATTTGTTGCATTAAGACAACTCCAGAGATATTTGTATGTTCATCTGCTACATTGAGGCAAACAGATAGATAGTGGTACGACCACTGAGAGTGCTTTACTGGGATACTTAGCTATAATGCTATTCTGTAAGTCAGAGGACTCTTACAGAGATATCGAAAAAACACAATTAGCATATTGATAAACCCATATTTTATGATGTATTTTGTGCCCAATTCAAGTGATTTATTCAATCCCTCACCCACTTATTCATGTAAATTGCATGGTTTTACTTTCCCTTCCTTATTATGTGATATATGTGAAAAACATGTTTCCTATGCTTTAAAAATATTAATTTTAATTACCCTTTACTACCATTCGATGCCGTGATTTGTGTGTTAAGTATTTTCAGATCTCCTAAGGCAGGAATGGCTTAGAGGACAGAAAGGAAACATACAAAAATGGAAGGAAAGCACAAAAATGGAGTCTTGAAGAAAAAGGCAGCGACGCGAACGCATGGATGACGCAGCTGCGTGCCTAGCGAGAAAGGGCAGCGACGTGAACGCGTGACTGACGCAGACGCGTGCCTTGAGCAGAACGCAAATGACGCGTACATGTGACCGACGCGACCGCGTGGAAGAGCAGAACTCCAGATGACGCGACCGCGTGATCTACGCGGACGCGTGACAGACGCCACGTGCAGAATCTGCAAAAAATGCCCCCAGCAATTTCTGGACCCTTTTTCGGCCCAATTCTGAATCCAGAAACACAGAATATATGCCAGAGAATGGAGGAATCAAAAGGAATATATCATACATTCATAATTTTAGGATTAGATGTAGTTTTTAGAGAGAGAGGTTCTCTCCTCTCTCTTAGGATTTAGGATTTTAGGATTTCTATTAGTTTAGTTCAATTCATCTTCAGTCACAGGTTCAATATTCCTTTTGCTTTATATTTCTCGTTTACTTTCAGATACTTTAATGCTTTTATTTGTTGATTACTTATGTTGCCAAATTGGCTTACAAACCATTCATGTTAGGATTTTCTTTTATTAATGCAATTGAGGTATTTCAGATTTATGATTCTTATTTAGCTTTTTATATTCTTGGCTTTAATTGATTAATTGGAGACTCTTGAGTTATCAAACTCATCGTGATTGATAATTGTTATTTTTGCTAATTGAATTGAATTTCACTAACTCTAGTCCTTTATTAAGAGTTGGCTAGGACTTGAGGATCTAACTAATTAGTTCACTTGACTTTCCTTTGCTTTAGTAAAGGTTAACTAAGTGGGATTAAAACTCAATTCTCATCACCATCGATAAGGATAACTAGGATAGGACTTCCAAATTTTCACACCTTGCCAAGAGTTTTATTAGTTATTAATTTATTAATTCCTACAATTTATTTCCCTTGTTCAAACCTTTTGAAACCCAAAAACACCATTTTTCATAACCAATAATAATTCATACTTCCCTGCAATTTCTTGAGAAGACGACCCGAGGTTTGAATACTTCGGTTTATAAATTTTATTGGGTTTGTTACTTGTGACAACCAAAATGTTTGTAAGAAAGGAATTCTTATCGGTCTAGAAGCTATACTTACAACGCGAATTTATTTGCAAAAATTCTAGATCGCGCGAGAGTTTTGCTCTTTCAAAATGGCGCCGTTGCCGGGGAATTGCAAACGTGTGCCTTATTATTGGTTATTGTAAATATTTTTTTTTGCCTGTTTATTTGTTTCTGTTTTCAATTTTAATTCTTATTAGCTACCATGAGTTCTTACCCCTCTCGCTTTGAGTTTGGTTCTAATATTGTTGAAGGGAATAAAAGCTATAGTAGGAACATGCATCAAGGTCAGAGCAATCAAAGATGGATGGAGCCACGAGGACTTGATCAACCCTTTAGGCAACAACACCCTTCACAGTATCACAACCGATGACCATTCTACAATACATGCCAAGGCAATAGATACGGTGGATCCCTTTGTAGTTACCAACAAGTTCCACCCTGTGCTTATGAACCACCCTCTCAACATAGCTTTGAACCACCACACTCACAAGTTCCTTTTTACCATTCACCACCATATGGCCCTTATCCACCACAATTCCAATCTAATTACTCCCAAGAACCACCACCACAACATTCACCATACCCATATCCTTATCAAGAAGAATCACCTCTGTATTATGAGCCCTCTCTCCCAACCAATGAACCCTCATATCCACCCCAATCTCCAATGGGTGACAAACTTCATGTTCTTCTTGAAGGGCAAGCGAAGATGCAAAGGGACGTGCTGGAACTCACTACTGCCTTAACCGAGGTGGTAAATAAATTAGCTTCCCAACATCTGAGCACTCAGAGTACTCCCATGGCTACATGTGGAGAATCAAAAGCAGAGCGTAGCATGAAGAAGACACTAGAAACTTCTGTGGACAATGAGGAGCATGGCTTTGTATTGGAACAAGTGGAGGAAGCCATAATAGTTGTAGAGGAAGAAATGGTTGAAGATTTAGGAGATGCTGAACCTCCATGGGAATCGAGAACTGTAAAGGATTCCGCCGAAAAGTTTGAATTTGATGCCAAGAAGGATAGTGCACAACCTCCAAAGCATATACCTTGTGAAAAATTGGACGGAACAGACCAAGAAGTTGATTCCATAGGCAGTGATGATCATGAATCAAGCTCTCCTAGTCACGAACTTGCATCCGCAACTGAACTCCTTGAGCCTGAAGAACCTTATCCAAGTGAATACGAAGATGATGTCGAAGTAGATTTCTCTCAACCTCCAACTTATGACTTGAGTGACGAGGAAGACATAGAAGACTTTGATCAAGACGCAGTTGCAGTTGAAGAATTTTGCAAAGAAGTGGAGGAATTCACAGAAGAATACAAGGGAGTAGAGCTTACAGAACCAACGGAAACACCTATCCCAAGGCCATTACCACCTAATACAAGCTTCAAGTGGGTACAATCCTTAACCTTTGTATTTACTTTTCCACTTGAATATGGTTTGCTTGAAACAGATGGCTAGCTTAGAGCTCTCTGCGGCTTTAGAGCTCAGAGCTGGTGTGCAAGATTCAATAAGGTTCCACGCTTCAATTCGAAGAGCAAGGATTGGTATCAAGTTCAATTGAATGGGTCTCGAAAGGCGTTTGGTCATCTTGGTGAGAATACAATTTCTAAACCGCCCGGATGGAAGAATATAGATCAAGACAAAGGCGGATTTAAAAGCAAAGTTTGGGATCCTGGAATCTATTCTGACATTCCTCACCCCGGGAGCCTGAGAATCTGTTTGAAGCTGCTCAAAAGCTTTACATGCCTAATTTGGGACCCCAGAGGCTGTTGGCATTCCAAACATTGGTGGAGATTTTTGGATGAATTCAAGCATAAGCCATCATAGCAGGAAGCTCATCAAATGTCCAACTTAAAGACTTTAACTAAAAGTGCTAGGTGGGAGACAACCCACCATGGTATGATCGTTTGTTTTTCAATTTTCGTGATTATTTGTCTTTATTTTATTTTATCTTCATTGAACCTGAAAGTATTCATAGCATCTGCATTAGCACTGCATATTGCATACTGCATAATTGCATTAAAAAAAAAGATCACCCCATGCGAGCGCGCAGGCCACGCGTGGGCGTGAGAAGGAAATCGGCATAAAGATCCAACGCCCAGAAAGTTGGGTTGGAATCGTGCGGTTGGTGTGAGTTTAGCACAAAACGGTCCACGCGTTCGCGTCCCTGACGCGAACACGTCACTTGCAAAACACTCATCCCACGCGAAAGCGTGAGCGACGCATCCGCGTCGCGTGGATATTATGGCCCCCTAAATGGAGACAGAGAGTTGCGCTAAAACGACGCTGGAAGTGTGGGTCTAGCACAATTTTCAGCGACGCGGTCGCGTGCCTCACGCGTCCGCGTCACCCATCTTTTACCCAACCTCCTTCTTCCCTACCCTCACCTCCCTCCCTTCTAAACCACCCCCTCCACCATTAAACCCTACCCGAAGCCCCTAACCACCAAACTGCCACCACAGTGCTGCCTCCTACCACCACAACCTTCGACCCAATCTCCTCCCTCACCCCTCCCTTAAACCTAACCCAACAACCCCCTTAAACCTAACCCAACGCCCCCAACCACCAAACTGCCACCTTCAACCGCCGCGTTTCCCTCCCATTACCGCCGCATCAGCACCACCACCACCACATTCCCACCATCTCTCTGTTCCATACATTTGTACTTCTACACACCAGGTTCCGCCATACTGTGATTCCTCTTTTCGATTACTTAGTTAGTTTTTCAAATTTTATTCAGCATAGGATAGTTAGAGATGCATGTTTGTAGTAGATTCTAGGTGGTTAGGTAGCTAGGATGTGGTTAGTGGATTTAGGCCTGATAATTGCGCCGTTCTTGTTTCTTGTTTTACCTATTCTGCAATTTTGATCTGGCTGTGATGTTAATACTGTTCATATGTTGTTCTTTAATGTTTCATGCTGCTGTTAAGACTATTCTTTACTATTCCTATTGTTTGTGACTCTTTGCAGCGCTTTTTAATCTCATATGAACTGTTTTTCTTGCTATTTATTATCCGAGAACATCCAATTTTAGTTAGAATGCTGCCTAATTTTCTACAAATGGTTTCAACTTTTTTCATTCATGTATTGGTTTTGGCAATTTTGAATTTTGCACTACTTGGCTACAACCAACCAATGCATGAATGCACGGGATAGCATTCTTATCCCTTTTTGATTCCCTGGCTAGTAAATTGCATTACTGATGATTTCATTTTAATTTTTGCTACTCTCGTATCTATCTGAATTATCATCATTAACCTGCTATCCTTGCTTGAATATGAGTTGACTGTTCTTTAAAATTGTGAATCTCTTGTTACCTAGGAAACCGATTATCATGCCACTCACTTTAACTTTCTTTTACTAACTCACGACTCTCACTTTCTAACCCCCCTTTTCACCTATTAACCATTTTTAACTTTCTAACTTCTCTTTTTGCTTTTAACCTAACTACTTCACCTTTCTAACTCAGGGCATGATCATTGTTTTTCCTATATAACTTGAATTCCGCTTATCCTATATTTTGGATTGTATTTTTTTTCTTTTCAGACTTTTTCACTCGTAAACAATCCAAATTGCACATATTTTTCACCTCATTTCATGCTTCTCTTGCTCTTTTGCCACTATGTGCTTATATTGCTATTATTCTATTTGCCTACTTGTTTTCCTGCTTTTGTTCTTCAATTATATCCTGAAATTTCTGCTTTTCAGGATGTCTGACCCTCAGCGCAAAGGAAAGGGCAAAGCAACCACTGGCAAAAGGAAAAGAGGCGAATCCTCTATGACTATCCTGGACATTTTGCATGATGACTCCTGGCGGGAAAAGCACTTTACCCCGCAGGAGAAGGCTGACCAACTCCTCACTGCCACAGATCCAGTTAAATTTGCAAACAGATACTGTGAGCTGAAGTTCCCAGTGTTTGCCACTTCCAGGAACCTGTACCTGGAGAAAACTCTAAAAATTCCAGAAGAACTACAGCAGTACACCTCCGAACAGATAAAATAGAGAGGCTGGTTCTTCTTGGAAAGAAACTTGACAGAGGTCAATGCTTCCTGGGTCAGAGAATTTTACTGTAACTATTTCAAGACTTCCCTGGATGCAGTGCACCTCAGAGGGAAACAGATTTTGGTCACTGAGGAAGCTATTGAGGACATCCTCCAACTTCAGCCTAAGTCAGATCAGCCTGACGATTACCAAAAGGCTGAGGAGGATATGCGATTTATGAGATTTGACTGGGATGCTGTCAAGCAGAGAATAGCCCTTGATCCTACTGTCCCATGGGTCATGGGGAAGAATACAGCAATGCCTAAGGGAATCAAGCTGATTTACCTGAATGATGAGGCTCGGCTCTGGCACCTGATTCTGAGCAACTATGTGATGCCGAGCACTCATGAGACAGAGCTGCCTGCTGCTATGATCACCCTCATCTGGTGTGTGATGGAGGGTAAGGACATGTATCTTCCACGTTTCATCAGGCATTACATGGCCAGGGTCCATGTCAGAGGCACTCTCCCTTTCCCTTATCTAATCACCCAGCTAGGCCGTCGAGCTGACGTGTCTTGGGAGCTGGCTGATGCGAAGCCGACTGCTGCAGACTGCAAGAAGATCATTCCTCACAGCAGGAAGTTTCAGGCTTTAGGCTACAGACCCCCATTCCTCACCGCTTCTGGTGAGGCAGCCACATCTTCAGCTGCCCCATCTGCCTCCACTATTGCACCAGCCTCATCCACTGCACATCCACCTGCTCCTGAGCCCATTTATCATCTGGTGCATCGACTCTTTGCTCGCCTGGATCATATGGAGCGTCGCAACAAGCGGCGCTATGAGCACCTTAAGTTGATGATCCGATCCGGCAGCGACATCTCCTCCGAGCCTGACACCCCTTCTGATACATCTGAAGTGGAGGCGAGCGACCATGAGGCAGAGACACATGCCCAGGCTGAGCAGGCAGGACCAGAGCAGGCTGCGCCACAGCATGAGGAGCCACACCAAATCCAGGCCGCAGACCCGGAGATTCCTCTGCAGTCAGAGCCTCCACTGCAGCAGACCGATCCTCCTACACTTATCCAACCTGCAGATATTCAGCCTACCATAGAGACACTAGCAGCACATCCTTCTGGTGATGACGCTTCTTCACACCCAGTTTGAGTGAGCATCAAGGACGATGCTATCTTTTAAGTGTGGGGAGGTCGCCATCCCTGGCTTATCTTTTTGGTGAACCACTACAGACTCTTCTATCTTATTTTGTTTATTTCTTCTGTATTTTTATTTTTATTTTTATTTTTCAGTACTTGCACATTGTTCTTTTGTTGTATTTTTACTTTATTTCCACATTTTGCACTTTAGTTTATATCTTAGACATTTAGTTTAATTTGTAATTCTAAACTTATTAGTTATAGAATATGTGGATTAATTAGTATAGTTTACCCTTTCAGCATATATTAGTTTGGTTTAATTGAAAATAAAAAGGAGTAAACTAGAAACTTTAGTAAATTAAAACAATCCACACACCTTGTATATATAGCATTACATGTTAGTTAGTTAACAACATTTCATCAAGGAGGAACACTAAGATTTTAAAAGCCACCCTAATATTTACATTGAGAATAATGGGAACTCTTGATTTCTACTTGCATGACATGTATAACTGATATATGATTTTTGAGCTGGAGAACACACAGCCTGTGAGTTTTGAGCTTAATTGTATGGTGACATTCAAACCATAAATTTCATTCCTGTGTGTTTTGCCCTTCTTTTTCATTCTGATGTTCTTTTTTTTTGTTTTAATCTATATATCCAATATAGAATATAGATACATACCAAGAGATGATTGAGGCCATCATTTGAATCTATATATCCAATATAGAATATAGATACATGTAAGCTTTATATACAAGTGGATAATAATTAGAATTGCATGATTCATTTAGGTAGTTGCATTTAGAATAGAATGCATTGCATGAGATTCCACCATTCTAACTTTACCCTTTCTCTTGGATTTAGCATGAGGACATGCCATTGTTTAAGTATGGGGAGGTTGATAAACCCATATTTTATGATGTATTTTGTGCCCAATTCAAGTGATTTATTCAATCCCTCAACCACTTATTCATGTAAATTGTATGGTTTTACTTTCCCTTCCTTATTATGTGATATATGTGAAAAACATGTTTCCTATGCTTTAAAAATATTAATTTTAATTACCTTTTACTACCATTTGATGCCGTGATTTGTGTGTTAAGTATTTTCATATCTCCTAAGGCAGGAATGGCTTAGAGGACAGAAAGGAAACATACAAAAATGGAAGGAAAGCACAAAATGGAGTCATCAAGAAAAAGGCAGCGACGCGAACGCGTGACTGACGCGGACACGTGCCTTGAGCAGAACGCAAATGACGCGTACGCGTGACCGACGCGACCGCGTGGAAGAGCAGAACTCCAGATGACGCGACCGCGTGACTTACGCGGACGCGTGACAGACGCCACGTGCAGAATCTGCAGAAAACGCCCCCAGCGATTTCTGGACCCTTTTTCGGCCCAATTCTGAATCCAGAAACACAGAATATAAGCTAGAGAATGGAGGAATCAAAAGGAATATATCATACATTCATAATTTTAGGATTAGATGTAATTTTTAGAGAGAGAGGTTCTCTCCTCTCTCTTAGGATTTAGGATTTTAGGATTTCTATTAGTTTAGTTCAATTCATCTTCAGTCACAGGTTCAATATTCCTTTTGCTTTATATTTCTCGTTTACTTTCAGATACTTTAATGCTTTTATTTGTAGATTACTTATGTTGCCAAATTGGCTTACGAACCATTCATGTTAGGATTTTCTTTTATTAATGCAATTGAGGTATTTCAGATTTATGATTCTTATTTAGCTTTTTATATTCTTGGCTTTAATTGATTAATTAGAGACTCTTGAGTTATCAAACTCATCGTGATTGATAATTGTTATTTTTGCTAATTGAATTGAATTCCACTAACTCTAGTCCTTTCTTAGGAGTTGGCTAGGACTTGAGGATCTAACTAATTAGTTCACTTGACTTTCCTTTGCTTTAGTAAAGGTTAACTAAGTGGGATTAAAACTCAATTCTCATCACCATCAATAAGGATAACTAGGATAGGACTTCCAAATTTTCACACCTTACCAAGAGTTTTATTAGTTATTAATTTATTAATTCCTGCAATTTATTTCCCTTGTTCAAACCTTTTGAAACCCAAAAACATCGTTTTTCATAACCAATAATAATTCATACTTCCCTACAATTCCTTGAGAAGACGACCCGAGGTTTGAATACTTCGGTTTATAAATTTTATTGGGTTTGTTACTTGTGACAACCAAAACGTTTGTAAGAAAGGAATTCTTGTCAGTCTAGAAGCTATACTTACAACGCAAATTTATTTGTGAAAATTCTAGATCGCGCGAGAGTTTCGCTCTTTCACATATACTCTTGTCAGTCAAAGGACTCTTACAGTGAGTGTGTTAGGCAGATATAAGTTAACTAGCTCCGCCATGCAAGTCAAAAGACTCTTGCAGTAGGTTGCTAGTGCCGCCTTACAAGTCAAAGGACTCTTACAGTGGTATGCCCGACGTGGCGGAAATTGGCGAGTCAAGAATTGTTATAAAATATGCGTTGCAAGTATAGTTCTTAACCAACCAGAAATCCGCTTATCAATTTAGAAGGGTTGTCACAAAAATTAAAATTAAAATACTGGGAGTATGAATCCCAGGTCGTCTCCCAACGAGTTGCAGAAAGGTATGCTATTTTATTAATCAGATGTTTTCAAAATAGTTTGAGTTGAATAAACAGGAAATTAAATTAGGGAAATTAAATAATTTAAATAGAAGCCTTGACTGGGAGTAGATTAGTTGGAAGCCTTATTCTTGTTGCAGTACTCTCAAGATTAATTGATAATTGAAGGTTGTTCTGTTTAGTTATCCTTTACTAGGTAAGGGAAAGTCAAACAAGTTGGAATGCTGTTTCTATTCAAAAGTTCCAATCCGCTCAATTGAAAAGGATTAGTGTTAGTGACTAGAGAACATTCCAACAATAAACCCAATTACAATTTTTCCTTTGAGCATTCCAACTCAAGGGTTCCTTTCAATCAACTCCCCATCAAGTTAGGGAACTACTCGCTCATTGTGAATGTGGAATTCATAACATAGAAAAGAGAATTAAAGAAAGACATGATAAATAAAACTCAAAGGAATCAATTAAAAATAAACGTAACTCTTGTATTAATAAATTCTAAAATAATTCAATAGTAAAATTGAGTAAATTAAAGGACATGGAAGAGTAAAGCCAAGTAAAGAAAACGAACTAGAATGACGAAGTCTTGATGAGGTAATAACTCTTCTCAATATCCCAATGCAAAGAGCAAAATAAAATCCTAAGAACTATGAATGTGTAGAGAGAGAAAAACCTAGAGGAGGAGTAAAAACTAGATCTAAAACTAAAAATTGTGTAGAATTAATGTTGTCTTTGGTTTCTGCATGTTCTCTGGCTCTAGTGTGCTTTTCTGGGCCAAGAACTGGGTCAAAACAGGGCCCAAAATCACCCCCAACGATTCTGCAGATTATGCAGGTCGCGCACGTCACGCGATTGCGTCATTCATGCGGACGCGTCATTCGGCGTTTTGCTTTTCCATGCGGGCGCGTCGTCCATGCCTCCGCGTCACTTGTGTTATTCCAATCCGCGCGGTCGCGTGAGCCATGCGGCCCCCGTCACTGTGATTTCCTCTCTTTCGCGCGGTCGCGTGAGCCATGCGGCCGTGTTATTTCTCGCTGGTTATCTCCTCAATTTCTTGTGTTCCTTCCATTTTTGCAAGCTTCCTTTCCAATCTCCAATTCATCCATGCCCTATAAAGCCTGAAACACTTAACACACAGATCACGGTATCGAATGGAATAAAGGAGAATTAAAATACATAATTAAAAGTCTCTAGGAAGCAAGTTTTCAATCATAAAGCATCTTTAGGAAGGAATTACAAATGCATGCTTATTTAATGAATAAGTGGGTAAAGATCATGATAAAACCACACAATTAAACACAATATAAACTATAAAATAGTGGTTTATCAACCTCCCCACACTTAAACATTAGCATGTCCTCATGCTTAGTTGAAGGAGATAAAATAGATGAGTAGGAACATGTAAAACTCATGCAATGCAATGCAACCTATATATGTGAATGCAACTATATGATTCTTGTCCGCTTGATCAATAGTAAATAAGCTCTTCAAAATTATTACAAATCAAATTCCACTAATTCAATTCTTATACAGTAAGAACAGATAAAAATGCAAGAAGGCAACTCATGAAAGCAGAGAACACAGAAATTTAAGCATTGAACCCTCACTGATGATGTATGTACGCTCTAATCTCTCTAGTGTATAGGGCAATCACTCTATCCTTCTCTAATCATGCTCTCTAATTTTTGTTCTTCTCCTAATCAATCAACAACATTTAATATACCAATGCAAACATCATGAGGTCTTTTCAAGGTTATAATGGGCCAAGGTAAGGGTAAGGATACACATATGGTTAAGTAAGCTTATAAACTGAATCTTTAATTAACCCAAGCTTTAACATAACCTATATATATAACTTTAGAATTCATACCTAGCTACCCAGAATTTCTCTTTCACATTCCATACTCATGTATCAACTTTTTATTTTAATTTTATCATACATGCATTGATCTTTGAATTCTTAACTTAACATTGGGGTAATTTTGTCCCCTTATTTATTTATTGAATATTTTTGTTTTTTTTTGTGTTTTTTTTTTTTAGGATTTAGATGTAGTTTTTAGAGAGAGAGGTTCTCTCCTCTCTCTTAGCTTATCAATGCACATAGATTTTTAATTCTTATAGTTTCACATGAGTAGGTCTCCAAATCCCCATTATATTATCATGACACATTCCCTTATTATCTTTTGTTCCCACAATTTCCCATACTTAATTAGCACACACAATTCTATCTTAAGCTAACCAAAGATTCAGTTTGGGATATATAATTATTTTTCCGCTTAAGGCTAGTAATGTGGTAAAATATAGAACAAATGGGATTTAAAGGCTCAAAGTGGCTAACAAAGGTAATTGAAAGGGTAGGCTTAATTTGGATAAGTGAGCTAAACAAATAATGGCCTCAATCACATGCAAACATATAAATATAATAAACATTGGACATATAGGATGAAACAAAATATAGATTACAATTATAGAGAAGTAAACACACAAGAATAAAATAATTATGGTTAAATAATGTAACCATGCATAAAGGCTCGAATCTCACATGTTGTGTGTTCTTTAGCTCAAAAATCATGTTCCAAATACAACTTCAAGCAAATTTAACATAAAAGTTTTAATTAAAATTTGTGAAATTTTGTTCCAAAAATAGAGTCTTAGAAGAAACTTATTGTCTTTTCAATCAAGTAGACATGCATGCAACTAATCTATTACTATGCAATTTATCCTATTCTACAAAAGAAAAACTAACTAAATATCCTAATTTATTGGTGTTTAAGGAAGAGAAATTACCTCCGGAAGTCAGGTACTGACCGACCTCCCCACACTTAAGGCTTTGCACTATCCTCGGTGCCATCTGTCAGAAACAAAGGTGGGCTGGTAGCAGTATCTCCACAGTCTGGGCCATCATGGCTTCCTGTGCTGGTAAAGGACGTGGAGTCCGGGGTGTCTGAGTCCTTGAATTTTCCCATGATCAGCTCCTTGAGGTATGTGAATCGGCGCTTGTTACGGCGCTCTCTCATTTTAGCCTTGTGTTCCTGCCGATTCAACCTTTCGAGTATCTGATGGAGCAGTTGGTCTGTTGTAGGTGCTTGTGGTGTTGAAGAAGGAATATCTTCAACCGGTTCAGTCTGATGGCTTGTGGCGGCTGGTGGAGGTCTGATGTATTTCCCGTTAGGGACATACTGATCATCCTGTGGAAGCATGGCTTTGGTGTCCCCAGCTCTGTAGGATACTCCAGCTGTTGAGACAAGATCTGAGACCAAGGTGGGAAAAGGTAAGTTGCCCTCAATTTGTACGTGTCCCATGGCACTCCGGATGTGTCTTGGTAGGTTCAGAGGTTGGTCTGTAAGGATGCACCATAGTAGAACGGCCATGTCTGCAGTGAAGGAGGACTCGTGAGTGCTCGGAAAGACGTAATGGGACATGATCTGTGCCCATACGCGAGCCTCTAAGGTAAGTGTTGAAGCCGATATTCCCTTAGGGTGGGTACGATGGTATCCGTAGATCCATCTGCTGCCAGGTAGTGCGATAACTCTGAGAACGGCGTCCCAGTCAAATTAGTACATCTGGCTCTTGAGTGCGGCTTCTTGAAAGGCGTCCAAACCTTCTGGAATATGGGGAAGACCGAGAGCTTTTTGAATGGCCTCTTCTGTAATGGGGACTTGCTTCTGACGGACAAAGACAGACTGCAGGGTTGGCAGGTGGAAGTTGGAGTAGAACTCGACTACCCAAGAAAGATTGACCTGCCTCAGCTGTCTCTGTAGGAAACCCCATTGTCTTTATGCAATTTGCGGCTCAACAAAGGTAGCAATATAGTTTGGGAGGAGAAGAAGGTAGTCATTGTTGTAACTTCTTTCTGCTAAGATGGGGAACATCTGCTCACAGTAGCGATTGGGAAATCGCGTAGTGTCCTTTGTTGGGAAGGCTCTTTCTTTATCATCAACCTTTATAATCCTCTTAGTTCTTTTTGTTGAGGGTTTAACCGCAGTTGAAGAGGGCTCTGCCACTAATGCTCTCTTTGTTCCTCTTCTTGCTGGTTGTTTGGGAGTAGCCTTCTCCTTTCCTTTCTTGGTGGCCATCCTGAAAAAGGGAAGAGGAAGGAAATTAAGTTCAAAGAGAAAGAGCAAGGAAGAGGGTTATAGGATGTCGTTAACACATGGTCATGACTACATGTGAAAAGTTCATCAATGGAAATATAGTAAGTGCATATAAGGACAATTAAATGCAAGAGGTTTATTGGCATGCAGGCAAAAGCATGAGGAGCATAGATTAAGCATTCAATGTCCAAGTTAGGTTACCAAGTCTTTCAAACTAACAATTTTTTTGTAATAACAATTATATTTAAGTAATAAAATATAGAAAGGGTTTTGTGAAAAGCAAGCATGGAATAGTAGAGTAACATAGAAAAGTGCATAATGCCATATGGGCTTTTTCACAAACACATAGCATGCATGATAATTAAGGTATAGAAAGTATTAAATTAAACATGCAAGCAACCCTTTAAAAAGTAATATATAATTGCCAAACAAATTTGCAACAATCCACAAGCATATAATGAGAAATAATGACTCAAATAAATTTCTAACACCAAGTAAAAAGGAAAAAGAAAGAAAAAGAAAATATGAATAATGAAAGTAAAAAGAAAAGAAAAGAAGATAACATATAAAAATAAGAAGAAAAATAGAAAAGTAAGGAGGGAAGAAGAAAAAGAAAAACCTTGTTAATGGGGGTGAGAGAGAGAGTGAGAGTGTAAAAGGTGAGAAAGAAGGAAGAAGGAAGAATGAAGAAATAAGGAGGGAAAAGAGAAAATAGGATTTTGGTAAAAGAAAGATAAGATAATTGGCAACTCAGGGAAGCTGTGCGGCGCAAGCGACGTGACGGCGTGGGGCACGCGGTCGCGCGAATTGCGCTTATGATAATTGACGCGGTCGCGTCGGTCACGCGGTCGCGTGACCTGTTTCATGCTACTGGCGCGAGGGTAGCCTCGCACTCGCACAACTCTCTGTTTGAAAGTTTATTTGTTTACCAAATCTGGGGTGACGCGATCGCATGAGTGGCCATGAGAAGGACATGACGCGGTCGCGTCGGTCACACGGTCGCGTGGGAAGGATTGTGCGTTCAGCACCAATCCAGCACCACTCTAGCACAACTTTCGGTCGTGCACCCTTTTCACGTCGAATTTCAGGGCACGCGGCCGCGTCGGCAACGCGATTGCGTGGGGCGTTTTGTGCCACTGGCACGCCTCCAGCCACGCTCTTGCGGGACTCTCTGTTCGTTTTATTAGTCTCTCCCAACACCTGCGATGCGGACGTGTCAATGATGCGGTCGCGTCGCGTAACATTTTTTTTAAATAAAAGTATGGAAATGCAGATGCACGAAATGCACTAATAAGGAGAAGAGTTATTGAATAGGAAAACTAAAAATAAGGAAAAGAATGATCATACCATGGTGGGTTGTCTCCCACCTAGCACTTTGCTTTAACGTCCGTAAGTTGGACGCTCCACTAGCTCAATCTTTGGCTATGTGAGGATCTTCTAAGAGGAAGATCTCGAGCTCCTTGTTTTTCTTCAGCTTCTCGCCATGGTACAGCTTTAAACGATGTCCATTAACTTTGATAAGTTCAGAGCTTGAAGGATGGCTTAGGTGATAAACTTTGTATGGTTCGGCCTTCTCGACTCTGTATGGACCTTCCCATCTTGATCTCAACTTGCCTGGCATGAGCCTCAGTCGAGATTTGTAAAGGAAGACTAAGTCCCCAGGTTGGAACTCTTTTCTCTTGATGTGCTGATCATGTACAGCCTTCATCTTCTCCTTGTATAGTCTTGAGTTCTCATAAGCTTCTAGGCAAAGGCTTTCCAGTTCTTGCAGTTGCAATTTCTTTTCAGCTCCGGCTTTCTCAATTCCCATGTTGCACTCCTTTACTGCCCAAAAGGCTTTGTGCTCTACTTCAACAAGGAGATGACAAGCTTTTCCATAAACTAAGTGGAAAGGACTCATCCCAATGGGTGTTTTGTATGCTGTTCTGTATGCCCAGAGTGTATCTTGTAGCCTGGTGCTCCAGTCTCTTCTATGAGGTTTGACTATCTTCTGTAAGATACGTTTTATCTCTCTATTTGACACCTCGGCTTGCCCATTAATCTGAGGATGGTAGGTTGTTGCAACCTTATGAATTATCCCATGCTTCTTCATTAATCCTGTTAGTCTCCTGTTACAAAAATGGGTGCCTTGATCGCTCACGATTGCTCGTGGTGATCCAAAGCGACAAATAATGTGGTTTCTCACAAAGGAAACAACAGTGTTAACATCATCAGTGCGGGTAGGAATTGCTTCCACCCATTTGGAAACGTAATCCACAGCTAGCAATATATAAAAATAACCATTAGAATTTGGAAATGGACCCATGAAGTCAATGCCCCAAACATCAAAAATTTCACAGAAAAGCATAATTTGTTGAGGCATCTCATCCCATCAAATGGGAAATTATCAGCTATAGGAGTGGGGTCATCTGTAATGTGCTCAAGGCAACTCAAGTGGTCTGCCACTAAATTCTGGTGACCACTCCTATCCTTAATTTCTAAATCAAATTCTTGTAATAGAAGTATCCAACGTATAAGCCTTGGTTTGGACTCCTTCTTAGCTAATAGATACTTTAGAGCTGTGTGGTCTGAGTACACTACTACCTTCGTACCAAGTAAATAGGCTTGGAATTTATCCAGTGCAAAAACAATAGCAAGAAACTCTTTCTCAGTAGTAGTGTAATTGGACTGAGCGGCATCTAAAGTTTTAGATGCATAAGCAATAACAAAGGGGTCCTTACCTTCACGCTGAGCCAGTGCTGCTCCTACTGCATGGTTGGAGGCGTCGCACATTATTTCAAATGGCTGGCTCCAGTCTGGTCCTCTCACAATTGGAGCTTGAGTCAGGGCGGTGTTCAACTTATCAAACACTTGTTTGCAATTTTCACTGAACTCGAACTCAATATCTTTCTGCAGTAGCCTGGATAAGGGAAGTGCTACCTTACTGAAGTCCTTAATGAATCTCCTGTAAAAACCTGCATGGCCAAGGAACGAGCGAACCTCCCTCACAGAGGAGGGGTAAGGTAAACTAGAAATAACATTCACCTTTGCTGGATCTATAGAAATGCCAGTATTAGACACAACATGTCCTAGTATAATCCCTTGTTTAACCATAAAGTGACATTTTTCAAAATTTAATACAAGGTTTGTACTGACACATCTATCTAATACTCTAGATAATCCATCTAAGCAAAGGCTAAAGGAATCGCCATACACACTAAAATCATCCATAAAAACTTCCATACAGTCCTCAATAAGATCAGAGAAAAGACTCATCATGCACCTTTGAAAGGTAGCTGGCGCATTGCACAAGCCAAAGGGCATTCTCTTGTAAGCATAAGTCCCAAAAGGACATGTAAAAGTGGTCTTTTCCTGATCCTCATGAGCTATATGAATCTGGAAATAACCTGTGTAGCCATCTAAAAAACAATAATGTGATTTACCTGACAGGCGATCCAGCATTTGATCAATGAATGGAAGAGGATAGTGATCCTTACGAGTGGCCTGGTTAAGGCGTCTGTAGTCAATGTAGACCCTCTAGGCGTTCTGAACTCTGGTTGCAATGAGATCTCCATGCTCATTCTTCACTGTAGTGACTCCAGACTTCTTTGGTACCACTTGTACTGAGCTTACCCATTCACTGTCTGAGATGGGATAGATGATATCTGCCTCCAGTAGTCTGGTCACTTCCTTCTTGACAACCTCTAAGATAGTGGGATTCAGTCTTCTCTGGGGTTGACGGACAGGTCTTGCTCCCTCTTCTAAAAATATTCTATGATCACAGACTTGAGGGTTGATGCCTACTATGTCTGCCAAACTCCAACCAATTGCCTTCTTGTGCCTCCTCAGCACACTAAGTAACTGCTCTTCTTATTGAGAAGTGAGTTCCCTTGCAATGATAACTGGAAACTTCTGCTCGTCCTCAAGATAAGCATATTTGAGGTGTGGAGGAAGGGGTTTTAATTCCAACTTCTGATCATGGTCAGGCTCTGGGTTGTCTGGAGCTGGTGATAATGGTAAAGCACTATCATTGTCCTCTGAGAATGTCCCCACACTTGGACCTTGTCCTATGTACTTCTCTTTAAATTTCTCCTGGTGAACTTCAGCCACGGTTTCATCTATAATGTCACACTAGAGGATAGAATGATCCTCTGGAGGATGCTTCATAACTCCATTCAGATTGAAGATTACTACTCGGCCATCTATTTCAAAAGAGTATGTTCTTGAAAAAGCATCTAATTTGAACTTCGAGGTCTTCAGGAATGGTCTTCCGAGTAGGATTGATGATGGCTTCTCTGAGTCATTTTGGGGCATCTCCAGGATATAAAAATCAATGGAAAATGTGAGCCCCTTAATGCCCACTAATACATCTTCAGCAACTCCAGCCACTGTAATAATGCTTTTATCTGCTAACACAAAACGAGCTACCGTCCTTTTTAAGGGAGGGAGCCTCAAAATATCATATATAGACAAAGGCATTATACTCACACATGCAGTCAGAAAATACTACACCACCAATAGTACAATTAACCATACATGGACCTGGTCACTACACTTTTCAGGTAAACCTCCCATTAAAGCAGATATGGAACTACCTAAAGGAATAGTTTCTAATTCATTAATTTTGTCTTTATGTATACATAAATCTTTTAGAAATTTTGCATATTTAGGTACCTGTTGAATAACATCAAAAAGAGGAACAGTTACCTCAACCTTTTTTAATATCTCTACCATTTTGGGATCAGGTTCCAGCTGCTTCCTGGGCTTCCTTGCAAGTTGTGGAAATGGAATGGGAGTGGTGTTTTCTGCAGTATCTGCGCCTTGTTGTGCTTCCTCCTGTGGTTGGATTTATTCTTTTTCATCTATGTCCTGTATGTCTTCTTCCTCTTCAACATCTTCTATTTCCACTACCTCTTCAGCTGAGGCGTGTTCTGGTGGGCTTGGCTCCTCCTGATTCCTCTCTTGCAGTGTGGTTCCAGATCTTAGGGTGATGGCATTAATGCCACCCTTTGGATTGGATAATGATTGAGAGGGAATTCCACTGGAGCTCAAAGGCTAGTTATTGGAGTTATTCATTGATCCAATCTAAGACAAGAGCTTGCAAAGTAGAGTTCAGACTATTTAGTGTAGCATAAAGGTTATTTTCCATGGTCTGTTGTCTCTGATCAATAGATTGTAGTAAGTCATCATTAGAAGATGAGGAAGGATAAGTAATTTGAGAGGTCTGCTGTTGGGTATTCTGTGGTCCTTGGGATTGTCTTAAGTGAGGTGCTCTGTAGGGCTGGCTCTGGTTCTGCTGCCTGTTATTATCATTATTCCACCTCTGATTTCCCTGATTGTCTCTGCCTCCTCTGCTGTAATTGCCACCTTGATTGTACCATTGGTTGGGGCGGTCATAGAAGTTATGAGTGGCTGCCACGGTGTTGTCTTCCTGCTGGAGCTATGGACATTCGTCAGTATAATAGCTATAATCAGCACAGATTCCGCAAACTCTCTGTGGGACTAACTGTTGGCTTTGCTGTGGTGGAGAAGGTTGAGCTTGCTGAACTTGTTGTTGATTCAATTGCATCTGCTTCAACAAGTTGGTCATTTCACAGATACTCTGAGTTAGAGCAGCAGTCTCTCTGCTAGAGGATACTTCTGCAATGGCTTTTGAACGGCCTTGCTTCTGCCTGTGATTTTGAGTAGATTCAGCTAAGTCGCTGATCAATTGCCATGCTTCATCAGTGGTCTTGTACTTTTTCATAAACCCATTGCTAGCACTTTCCAATGTGGTCTTATCTTGGGGCCTCATGCCCTGTGTGACGTAACCGAGCAACACTATCTTGTCAATCATATGGTGGGGGCATGCTTCCAGAAGATTATTGAAGTGCTCCCAGTATTCATAGAGAGTCTCAGATTCATCCTGAACAATCGTGGAAATTTCTTTCCTCAGTTTATCAGTAACTTCAGCTGGAAAGAACTTTTCCAAGAATTCTCTTCTAAGTGTATCCCAGTCGAATACAGTTGCTACAGGTTGAGTGTAGTACCACTCTCTTGCCTTTCCCTCAAGTGAAAATGGGAAAGCTTTCAACAAAATTGAAGTTTCATCTGCACCATCACGCCTGACAGTAGAACAGGCTGCTTGAAAATCTCTCAGGTGCTTGATAGGCTCTTGAGCAGGTAAGCCATGAAACTTGGGCATCAAATTGAGCAGTGCAGTCTTTATTTCAAAGTCTGTAGCCACCACTGGGTGATGATGCGGTTGAAACGGTTACATTGTAAAATCAGGGGCTCCAGCCTCCTGGATAGTAACTCTCCTAGGTGCTGCCATGTCACCTATACGTAAATCAACCGACTTAGTAGAACGGGGGTGGTGCACGAAATTATGATCATCAACAATGGCGCCAAAGGACTTGGAGCTCTTAAATGTGAATCACACTTTGTCACAATTCCGCACAACTAACCAGCAAGTGCAATGGGTCGTCCAAGTAATAAACCATACGTGAGTAAGGGTCGATCCCACGGAGACTGTCGGCTTGAAGCAAGCTATGGTCACCTTGTAAATCTCAGTTAGGCTAATTCAGATGGTGATGGAGAATTGATAATTAAAAGATAAATAAAATATAAGATAAAGATAGAGATACTTATGTAATTCTTTGGTTGGAATTTCAGATAAGCGTATGAAGATGCTTTGTTCCTCCTGAACCTCTGCTTTCCTATTGCCTTCTTCCAATCATTCATACTCCTTTCCACGGCAAGCTTTATGTTGGGCATCACCGTTGTCAATGGCTACTTCCCGTCCTCTCAGTGAAAACATTCCAAATGTGCTCTCACCGCACGGCTAATCATCTGTCGGTTCTCGATCATGTTGGAATAGGATCCATTGATCCTTTTGCGTCTGTCACACGCCCAACAATCGCGAGTTTGAAGCTCGTCACAGCCATCCCTTTCCAGATCCTACTCAGAATACCACAGACAAGGTTTAGACGTTCCAGATCTCAGGAATGGCCGCCAATAATTCTAGCCTATACCACGAAGGTTCCAATCTTAGATTAGAAACCCAAGAGATACACATTCAAGCTTGTTTGCATGTAGAACGGAAGTGGTTTTCAGTCACGCATTCATAGGTGAGAATGGTGATGATGAGTGTCACATAATCATCACATTCATCATGTTCTTGGGTGCGAATGAATATCTTGGAGAAGAAATAGACTTGAGTTGAATAGAAAAACAATAGTACTTTGTATTAATTCATGAAGAACAGCAGAGCTCCACACCTTAATCTATGGTGTGTAGAAACTCCACCGTTGAAAATACATAAGAACAAGATTCAGGCATGGCCGTGAGGCCAGCCTCCCAAAACGTGATCAAGTGTATGAAAAGTATATGACTTATCAAAGATGAAAATACAATAGCAAAAGGTCCTATTTATAGAAAACTAGTAGCCTAGGGTTACAGAAATGAGTAATTAATGCAGAAATCTTCTTCCGGGCCCACTTGGTGTGTGCTTGGGCTGAGCTTTGAAGCTTCCATGTGTAGAGACTTTTCTTGGAGTTAAACGCCAGCTTTTGTGCCAGTTTGGGCGTTTAACTCCAGCTTTTGTGCCAGTTTTGGAGTTAAACGCCAGAATTCTTGAGTTGACTTGGAACGCCTGTTTGGGCCATATTGGGCTTCTATAGCTCCAGAAAATTCACTTTGAGTGCAGGGAGGTCAGAATCCAACAGCATCTGCAGTCTTTTTTCAGCCTCTGAATCAGATTTTTGCTCAAGTCCCTCAATTTCAGCCAGAAAATACCTGAAATCACAGAAAAACACACAAACTCATAGTAAAGTCCAGAAGAGTGATTTTTTTTTAAAAAAAATAATTAAAGCATAATAAAAACTAACTAAAATATACTAAAGCATACTAAAAACAATGCCAAAAAACGTATAAATTATCCGCTCATCACAACACCAAACTTAAATTGTTGCTTGTCCCCAAGCAACTGAAAATCATATAGGATAAAAAGAATTGAATGTACAATCAATTCCAAAAACATCTATGAAGATCAGTATTAATTAGATAAGCGGGGCTTTTAGCTTTTTGCTTCTGAACAGTTTTGGAATCTCACTTTATCCTTTGAAGTTCAGAATGATTGGCAAGTATAGGAACTCATAATCCAGATAGTGTTATTGATTCTCCTAGTTAAGTATGTTGATTCTTGAACACAGCTACTTTATGAGTCTTGGCCGTGACCCAAAGCATTTTGTTTTCCAGTATTACCACCGGATACATAAATGCCACAAACACATAACTAGGTGAACCTTTTTAGATTGTGACTCAGCTTTGCTAGAGTCCCCAATTAGAGGTGTCCAGAGCTCTTAAGCACACTCTTTTTGCTTTTGGACCACGACTTTAACCGCTCAGTCTCAAGTTTTCACTTGACACCTTCATGCCACAAGCACATGGTTAGGGACAGCTTGGTTTAGCCGCTTAGGCCAAGATTTTATTCCTGTAGGCCCTCCTATCCACTGATGCTCAAAGCCTTGGATCCTTTTTTATCACCCTTGCCTTTTGGTTTAAAGGGGTATTGGCTTTTTCTGCTTGCTTTTCTTTTTTTTCTTTTCTCTCTCTTTTTTTTTTGCCTTTTTTTTCTTTTTTTCTGCAAGCTTTTCACTGCTTTTTCTTGCTTCAAGATTCAATTTTATGATTTTTCATCAGATAACATTTCTCATTTTCCCATCATTCTTTCAAGAGCCAACAATTTTAACATTCATAAACAATCAAAATT
>NC_029787.2:46421485-46483846 GCF_000816755.2 Arachis ipaensis | reverse complement strand
GTGCTCCACCCTTAGTTGTCCCATGTTGGAACTTAATTCTCCTAGGGAGGTGTTGATTTGCTCCCAATAGTTTTGTGGAGGAAAATGCATCCCTTGAGGCATCTCAGGGATTTCATAATGAGGAGTTTCCTCATGCTCTTGGTGAGGTTCTCTCACTTGCTCCATCCTTTTCTTGGTGATGGGCTTGTCCTCATCAATGAGGATGTCTTCCTCTATGTCAATTCCAGCTGAATTACAGAGGTGACAAATGAGATGAGGGAAGGCTAACCTTGTCATAGTAGAGGACTTGTCTGCCACCTTGTAGAGTTCTTGGGATATAACCTCATGAACTTCTACTTTCTCTCTAATCATGATGCTATGAATCATGATAGGCCGGTCTATAGTAACTTCAGACCGGTTGCTAGTAAAAATGACTGAGCGTTGGATGAACTCCAACAATCCCCTAGCCACGGGCTTGAGGTCATGCCTTCTTAGTTGAACTGGCTTCCCTCTTGAATCTCTCTTCCATTGAGCGCCCTCTTCACATATGTCCATGAGGACTTGGTCCAACCTTTGATCAAAGTTGACCCTTCTAGTGTATGGGTGTGCATCTCCTTGCATCATGGGCAAGTTGAATGCCAACCTTACATCTTCCGGACTAAAATCTAAGTATTTCCCCCGGACCATTGTAAGCCAATTCTTAGGATCCGGGTTCACACTTTGATCATGGTTTTTGGAGATCTATGCATTGGCATAGAACTCTTGAACCATTAAGATTCTGACTTGTTGAATGGGGTTGGTGAGAACTTCCCAACCTCTTCTTCGGATCTCATGTTGGATCTCTGGATATTATTCGCCCTTTTTGAGCTTAAAAGGGACCTCGGGAATCACCTTCTTCTTGGTCACAACTTCATAGAAGTGGTCTTGATGCTCCCTTGAGAGGAATCTCTCCATCTTCCATGACTCGGAGGTGGAAGCTTTTGTCTTCCCTTTCCTCTTTCTAGAGGTTTCTCCGGCCTTTGGTGCCATTAATGGTTATGGAAAAACAAAAAAGTTTTAGCTTTTGCGACACCAAACTTAGAAGGTTGCTCGTCCTCGAGCAAAAGAAGAAAGAAGAGAGTAGAAGAAGAAAAAATAGAGGAGATGGAGGGGGCTTTGTGTTTCGGTCAAGGGGGAGAAGTAGTGTTTAGGTTGTGTGAAAATGAAGGATTGAAGATGGGTTTATATAGGAGTGGAGAGTGATGCCAAGGCATCTTAGGCTAGTTTCACTAGTATTTTTCTGTTAGTTTTAGTGGTTTTATGCATTTTCTTGAGCTTAAAGTAACCAAGAATGGTTAAAAGAATAACAAAGCAATGAACCATCCAAACAATATGATTTTGATGCAAATTACATGAGTTTTAGTTATATTACTTGAATGCTATGAATGGAAGATTTCTCATGAAATTTTGCAAGACTTTGATGCATCTCTATTGTGAGTTTTTACTTGACGATAACCGGTGCACTTGCCGGAAGGAATTTTGCCGATCGTGCAATTTCCTAAATCGTAGCATAACTAGTTTATGCGCATCAGAGAGGGGGTATGGTTCGGCCATTATGGGTGGGAAAGTGGTTTGAATTTGAATGGTGAGGTAGGTGTGGTTTTATGAAGGATGGATGTGAGTGGTGAAGAGAATGGTGGGATTTGATAGGTGAGGGATTTTTGGGGAAGAGGTATTGAGGTGATTGATGAATGGGTGAAGAAGAGAGAGAGATGGGGTAAGTGGGGATCCTGTGGGGTCCACAGATCCTGAGGTGTCAAGGATTTCTCATCCCTGCACCATGTGACGTGCAAAAAGCCCCTTGCTGCCAATCCTGGCGTTAAACGCCAGGCTGCTGCCCATTTCTGGCGTTTAACGCCAGCTTCTTGCCCATTCCTAGCGTTAAACGCCAGTCTGGTGCCCATTTCTGGCGTTAAACGCCTAGAATGGTGCCAGAATGGGCGTTTAACGCCCATTCTGCTACCCCTACTGGCGTTTAAACGCCAGTAAGTTTCTCCTCCAGGGTGTTCTGTTTTTCATTCTGTTTTTCCTTCTGTTTTTACTTTTTCAATTATTTTTGTGACTTCACATGATCATCAACCTATAGAAAACATAAAATAACAAAAGAAAATAGAAATTTAACATAGATAATTAAAGATTGGGTTGCCTCCCAACAAGCACTTCTTTAATGTCAATAGCTTGACAGTGGGCTCTCATGGAGCCTCACAGATGTTCAGAGCAATGTTGGAACCTCCCAACACCAAACTTAGAGTTTGAATGTGGTGGTTCAACACCAAACTTAAAGTTTGGTTATGGCTTCCCAACACCAAACTTAGAGTTTGACTGTGGGAGCTCTATTTGACTCTGTATTGAGAGAAGCTCTTCATGCTTCCTCTCCATAGTGACAGAGGGATATCCTTGAGCTTTAAACACAAGGGAGTCTTCATTCACTTGAATGATCAATTCTCCTCTGTCAACATCAATCACAGCTTTTGCTGTGGCTAGGAAGGGTCTGCCAAGGATGATGGATTCATCCATAAACTTCCCAGTCTCTAGGATTATGAAATCAGCAGGGATGTAATGGTCTTCAACCTTTACCAAGACATCCTCTACAAGTCCATAAGCCTGTTTCTTTGAATTGTCTGCCATCTCCAGTGAGATTCTTGCAGCTTGTACCTCAATGATCCCTAGCTTCTCCATTACAGAGAGAGGCATAAGGTTTATACTTGATCTCAGGTCATACAGAGCCTTCTCAAAGGTCATGGTGCCTATGGTACAAGGTATTGAGAACTTTCCAGGATCTTGTCTCCTCAGAGGTAATTTCTGCCTAGTCAAGTCATCCAGTTCTTTGATGAGCAATGGAGGTTCATCCTCCCAAGTCTCATTACCAAACAACCTGGCATTTAGCTTCATGATTGCTCCAAGGTACTTAGTAACTTGCTCTTCAGTAACATCTTCATCCTCTTCAGAGGAAGAATACTCATCAGAGCTCATGAATGGCAAAAGTAAATTTAATGGAATCTCTATGGTCTCAGTCTGAGCCTCAGATTCCCATGGTTCCTCATTAGGAAACTCCATGGCGGCCAGTGGACGTCCATTGAGGTCTTCCTCAGTGGAGATCACTGCCTCTTCCTCCTCTCCAGGTTCGGCCATGTGAGACGTATTTATGGCCTTGCACTCTCTCTTTGGATTCTCTTCTGCATTACTTGGGAGAGTACTAGGAGGGAGTTCAGTAATTTTCTTACTCAGCTGACCCACTTGTGCCTCCAAATTTCTAATAGAGGACCTTGTTTCAGTCATGAAACTTTGAGTGCTTTAGATTAGATCAGAGACAATGGTTGCTAAGTCAGAGTGGCTCTCCTTAGAATTCTCTGTCTGCTTGTATCTTTCCCAAGCTTCATAGAGGGATTCTCCTTCCTTCTTTCTGAAGGTTTGGACTTCCACTCTATCAATTTTCAATTTTTGAGGTGGAAAGAACTTTGCCAAGAAGGCATTGACTAGCTTTTCCCAAGAGTTCAGGCTTTCTTTAGGTTGTGAATCCAACCATGTCCTAGCTCTGTCTCTTACAACAAAAGAAAAAAGCATAAGTCTGTAGACTTCAGGGTCAACCCCATTGGTCTTGACAGTGTCACAGATTTGCAAGAATTCAGCTAAGAACTGATGAGGATCTTCCAATGGAAGTCCATAAAACTTACAATTCTGTTGCATTAGAGAAACTAATTGAGGCTTAAGCTCAAAGTTGTTTGCTCCAATGGCAGGGATTGAGATGCTTCTCCCATAGAAGTCGAGAGTAGGTGCAGTAAAGTCACCAAGCACCTTCCTTGCATTGTTGGCATTGTTGTTTTCGGCTGCCATGGTTTCTTCTTCTTTGAAAAGCTCTGTTAGGCCCTCTAGAGAGAATTGTGCTTTAGCTTCTCTTAGATTTCTCTTCAAGGTCCTTTCAGGTTCAGGATCAGCTTGAACAAGTATGCCTTTATCTTTGTTCCTGCTCATATGAAAGAGAAGAGAACAAAAAAGTAGGGAACCTTCTATGTCACAGTATAGAGATTTCTTGAGGTGTCAGAGGAAAAGAAGAATAGAAGGAGGAGGTAGATAGAAGAGAATTCGAACATATAAAGAAGGATAGAGTTCGAATTGCACCTTGAGGAGGAGTGTTAGTCCCTTAAATAAAAGGATGTGAGAAGAGGGGAAGAATTTTCGAAAATAAATTAAAAAGATTTTGAAATAATAAAAAGAAATTTTGAAAATTTGATTGAGATTTTTGAAAATTAAGATTGGGAAAGAAATTAAGTGATTTTTGAAAAAGATTTTGAAATTAGAAATAAAAAAGATATGATTGAGAGTTAATTTTGAAAAAGATGTGATTGAAAAGATATGATTGAGAAGATATGATTAAAAATCAAACTAAAAAGAGAAAGTTTTAAAATTAAAGTTGATTACTTGACTAACAAGAAATTAGAAGATATGATTCTAGAATTAAAACTTTTGATCCTTTCTTAATAGGCAAGTAACAACTAGAAAATTTTGAAGTAAATCATTAATTATAACAAGGATTTTCGAAAATAATAAAAAATGGAAAGAAATTGATTTTGAAGAGATATGATTGAAAAGATATGATTTGAAAAAGATTTGATTTTGAAAAATTATGAAAATTTGAAAAAGATTTGAATTAAAAACAAAATCTTCCCTCTAGTGTCATCCTGGCGTTAAACGCCCAGAATGGCATCCATTCTGGCGTTTAACGCCCAAAATGCTACCTTTTTGGGTGTTAAACGCCCAGCCAGGTACCCTGGCTGGCGTTTAAATGCCAGTTTTCCTTTTTCATTGGGCGTTTTGAACGCGCAGCTTTTTCTGTTTGATTCCTCTGCTGAATGTTCTGAATCTTCAATTCTCTGTATTATTGACTTGAAAAGACATAGTTTTGAAAAATTTTTTTTTTGAATTTTTCAATGATGAGAAACAATCAAAATATAATTAATCTTAGGAAACTCAAATTAAACAAACAATGCATGCAGGACACCAAACTTAAAAATTTTCATATAAGAGAAACTAACAAATTGAGAATGCATATGAGAAACAACTAAACACACAAAACAAGGGAATTTAAAGATCAGAGCAATGAAATCATCAAGAACAACTTGAAGATTAATGAAGAACATATTGCATATTTTCGAAAAATGCAAGAAGAATGCAATTGACACCAAACTTAAAAATTGACACTAGACTCAAACAAGAAACATAAAATATTTTTTATTTTTATGATTTTATAAAAAAAAAATTTTTGTGATTTTCTCTGGGGCCCACTTGGTGTGTGCTTGGGCTGAGCATTGAAGCTTCCATGTGTAGAGACTTTTCTTGGAGTTAAACGCCAGCTTTTGTGCCAGTTTGGGCGTTTAACTCCAGCTTTTGTGCCAGTTTTGGAGTTAAATGCCAGAATTCTTGAGCTGACTTGGAACACCTATTTGGGCCATCAAATGTTGGGCAAAGTATGGACTATTATATATTGCTGGAAACCCATGATGTCAACTTTCCAACGCAATTGAGGGCACGCCAATTAGGCTTCTGTAGCTCCAGAAAATGCACTTTGAGTGCAGGGAGGTCAGAATCCAACAGCATCTGCAGTCTTTTTTCAGCCTCTGAATCAGATTTTTGCTCAGGTCCCTCAATTTCAGCTAGAAAATACCTGAAATCATAGAAAATTACACAAACTCATAGTAAAGTCCAGAAGAGTGATTTTTATTTAAAAAACTAATAAAAATATAATAAAAACTAACTAAAATATACTAAAAGCATACTAAAAACAATGCCAAAAAGCGTATAAATTATCCGCTCATCAGGGGGCTGGTTTCTTCCTCAAATGATGTTTCAAATCTACCCTCAGAGAGGACTAACCGATGCCAAGCTTTCCTTATTCGTAAAATAGTTCTTTCAATCTCAGGATCGAATACTGGCAAGCTTGGATCAGGAAGTGAACGCGTCATCTAGCGAAAGAAACAAGAAGCTCATAGTAGCAAGATAAAATAAAATGCAAATAAATAAATTCCAATTAATAACTTTAGCACTCTATTGCAATTCCCCGGCAACGGCGCCAAAAATTGATGTGGCAAAAATTGGCGAGTCAAGAATTGTTATAAAATATGCGTTGCAAGTATAGTTCTTAACCAACCAGAAATCCGCTTATCAATTTAGAAGGGTTGTCACAAAAATTAAAATTAAAATACTGGGAGTATGAATCCCAGGTCGTCTCCCAACGAGTTGCAAAAAGGTGTGCTATTTTATTAATCAGATGTTTTCAAAATGGTTTGAGTTGAATAAACAGGAAATTAAATTAGGGAAATTAAATAATTTAAATAGAAGCCTTGACTGGGAGTAGATTAGTTGGAAGCCCTATTCTTGTTGCAGTATTCTCAAGATTAATTGATAATTGAAGGTTGTTCTGTTTAGTTATCCCTTACTAGGTAAGGGAAAGTCAAACAAGTTGGAATGCTATTTCTATTCACAAGTTCCAATCCGCTCAATTGAAAAGGATTAGTGTTAGTGACTAGAGAACATTCCAACAATAAACCCAATTACAATTTTTCCTTTGAGCATTCCAACTCAAGGGTTCCTTTCAATCAACTCCCCATCAAGTTAGGAAACTACTCGCTCATTGTGAATGTGGAATTCATAACATAGAAAAGAGAATTAAAGAAAGACATGATAAATAAAACTCAAAGGAATCAATTAAAAATAAAAGTAACTCTTGTATTAATAAATTCTAAAATAATCCAATAGTAAAATTGAGTAAATTAAAGGACATGGAAGAGTAAAGCCAAGTAAAGAAAACGAACTAGAATGACGAAGTCTTGATGAGGTAATAACTCTTCTCAATATCCCAATGCAAAGAGTAAAATAAAATCCTAAGAACTATAAATGTGTAGAGAGAGAAAAACCTAGAGGAGGAGTAAAAACTAGATCTAAAACTAAAATTTGTGTAGAATGAATGTTGTCTTTGGTTTCTGCATGTTCTCTGGCTCTAGTATGCTTTTCTGGGCCAAGAACTGGGTCAAAACAGGGCCCAAAATCGCCCCAGCGATTCTGCAGATTATGCAGGTCGCGCACGTCACGCGATCGCGTCATTCATGCGGACGCGTCATTCGGCGTTTTGCTTTTCCACGCGGGCGCATCGTCTACGCCTCCCCGTCACTTGTGTTATTCCAATCCGCGCAGTCGCGTGAGCCATGCGGCCGCGTTATTTCTCGCTGGTTATCTCCTCAATTTCTTGTGTTCCTTCCATTTTTGCAAGCTTCCTTTCCAATCTCTAATTCATTCATGCCCTATAAAGCCTCAAACACTTAACACACAGATCACGGCATCGAATGGAATAAAGGAGAATTAAAATACATAATTAAAAGTCTCTAGGAAGCAAGTTTTCAATCATAAAGCATCTTTAGGAAGGAATTACAAATGCATACTTATTTAATGAATAAGTGGGTAAAGATCATGATAAAACCACACAATTAAACACAATATAAACCATAAAATAGTGGTTTATCAATAACCCACAAGTCAAAGGACTCTTGCGATGGGTATTGCCAACAGGGAAGCCTTACCTGGTTAGAAAATGTCGAGAGCGGGTATGTAACCGACAAATGAGCTCATTAACTACATTAGTGCTAGACATGCATCATACTGGGTTGTGCACTTCCTCTGTTATGACTGTTGTATGAATGTATATTTTCTCTGTTTGTATTCTATTCTTTGTGTTTGTATTTTCTTGTATTATTTTGTTTGTATTCTGCTTTCTGTTTTCTCTATTTCCTCTAGTTATCTGTATCTTCTATTTACTGCTTTTCTGTATTCTGCTATTTATCAGTTAAATAACTCATAATTAATGAAGTTAACTAATAACCCCGACCCTACTAAGAACTCCCCAGTTCTTACCCCTTCTCTCTCCCTTCCCCCTTCAGATGGAAGTAAGAGTACCCTTCCGTAGTTCGTTGATGATCGTTCCGCAAAGAGGATTCCACTCTAGGTAGTCTTCTCAGTCTAGAGTGAACTCCATTATCTGTTTATATGTATATACTGTGAGACCAGCCATCGTCTGTACCCCGTTTGTATGCAAACTTTAACCTAAATCTTGGTACGAGACTCCTATTATGTGGCTACTTGATGAGGTACCAGAGAGACGTCATATGGCAATGTCTGATCATGTAGAGGAGTAGTAGATGATGTTCCACCTTTTGATGACGTTCCACCTGACTTGAGTTTTAAAGACTTATAATGTATTTTCCCTCAGTTTAGTAGTTTAGAGGGACTAGGTAAGTATAGAGTCTAGGCTAGCCTGGGTGCCAGCTTAGGGACTTCTTGAACAAGTCAGGGCCTGGGATATTGTATGTATATATATGTATATAGTTATTATCTAGCTATATCTAGGGGTGTTCTAACTAAAAGTCTATACTTAAATAAAGGCTGGATCACTGAATGTTATTAACTGCTTGTGATGTATTTATGTATGGTTGTTTATAACTATTTTATCTATTATCAGTTGTGAATTGATTATGAATGATTTTGTCTATTAACCCAAATGTTTTCAAAAAAAAGTCTATTAGGAAGACAAGTTGGTCACGCTCAGTTTTTGGTATGATTTAGACATACTGAAAATTGGGTCGTTACAACGGGTGAGGGGGTATGGGTAGGATCTTGGATTGATTGGGGTGGTCTTGACCAAATTTGGCAAGATTTGGGTAGGATTCGCTTTGGACTTGGTCAAAGTTAGGGGGCTGGGGTGATGGAGTAGGGACCGCGCCTAACTTTGGTGGGTGTGTAAAGCCTGTGGCTAACTTGCTATGAACGGCGCCTAACTTTGAGCAAAAACCCACACTCAACGCCTAACTTGAGGTGAAGACCCTTGCTTGGCGCCTAACTCCACGGATGTTGTGCCTAACTTGGAGCCATGCCTCCCCTAGCACGCCTAACTTGATGTCATGCCTTTCCTTGCTGCGCCTTACTTGAAGCCTCCTGAATGGGCTAGCTGCTTCTGTGCCCAACTTGGCCTCCAATGCGCCTAACTTTTTCCCTTGGCCTTCAAACCTTGCGCCTAACTTGAAAATTCTCAAGTTAGGCGCAGACCCTCTAGAGAAAATTGCTCCTTGCGCGTAGTATGTGGTGCCTAACTTGAAAATTCTCAAGTTGGGCGCAGACCCTCCAGAGAGAAATTGTATGTTGCGCATAGTATGTGGCGCCTAACTTGAGAATTTCAAGTTAGGCATCAACCCTTCTGAATCAATATACTCCTCTCTTGGTATCCGTAACTCTGTATTTAAGAACCTATTTCTATTTTAATAACTTTGCATGATCTAAACACATGTAAAACAAAGGAAAAACAGTAAAACTCAACTAAAACTAAATAAATAACAAACTTAAACCAACAGAAATCAAACTAAAGGATACAAAAACATCAGGTTGCCTCCCGACAAGCGCTTCTTTAATGTCACTAGCTTAACGGTCAGTTCTACTAGTTCAGCAGATGAGCGGACCTTTGGCGATCAATCACGCCTCCAAGATAGTGCTTCAACCTTTGGCCATTGACTATAAATTTCCTGTCAGAATTCTCTTCCTGAATCTCTACATGACCATACGCTGAAGCTCTAGTAACCACAAACAGAAAGAGTTTGAGCCTTGAATTATACAGAAGCACCCTCTGACCTGGCTCAAAGACTCGGATGGCAATCTTCTTGTCATGCCATATCTTAGTTCTCTCCTTGTAGAACTTGGCATTCTTATAAGCTGAATATCTGAATTCATCAAGCTCATTCAACTGAAGCATTCTCTTTATTCCTATAGCTTGAGCATCAAGGTTCAAGTACTTGATTGCCCAGTAATCTTTATGCTACAGCTCCACTGGCAAGTGACAGGGTTTACCATAGACCAGCTGATAAGGGGACATGCCAATAGGAGTCTTGTAAGCTGTCTGTAAGCCCAGATAGCATCATCAAGCTTCCTAGACCAGTCCTTTCTTGAGACACTGACAGTCTTCTCTAGAATCCTCTTGAGTTCCCTATTGGAAACCTCAACCTGTCCACTTGTGTGAGGGTGATAGGGGTTGCCACTTTATGACGGACTCCATATCTCTGCAGAAGTGAGTCCAGCTATCTGTTACAGAAGTGACTTCCACCATCACTAATGAGTGTCTTAGGACACCAAACTGGCTGAAAATATATCTCTGAAGAAAGCTCATCACCTCTTTGGCATCATTGGTGGGCAGAGCCACAGCTTCCACCCACTTGGACACATAATCAACTGCCACTAGAATATAGTTGTTGGAATATGAGGGTGGAAAAGGTCCCATGAAATTAATACCCCACACATCAAATAAGTCAACCTCAAGAATCCCATGCTGTGGCATCTCATGATTGGCAGGGAGATTCGTAGCTCTTTCACACCTGTCACAGTTCTTAACAAATGCTCTTGAATCCCTGAAGAGAGTTGGCCAGTAAAACCCACTCTGAAGGACCTTGGTAGCTGTCCTTTCACCACCAAAGTGGCCTCCATAATCAGAGCCATGACAGTGCCAAAGAATCTGCTGTATTTCCTCATCTGGAACACATCTCCGGATTATACCATCTGAGCATCTTCTAAAAAGGTATGGTTCCTCCTAAAAGTAGTACTTGGCATCAGTCAATAGCTTTTTCACCTGTTGTCTACTGTACTCCTTTGGAATGAAATTCATAGCTTTATAATTTGCAATGTCTGCAAACCATGGAGCCTGCTGAATGAGGAACAGTTGCTCATCCAGAAATGTCTCAGTCACAACTGTGGGTGGTTGTACTCCTTCGTCAGGCTCAATTCTGGAAAGGTGGTCAACGACTTAATTTTCTGACCCTTTTCTATCTTTCATTTCAATATCAAACTCCTGAAGGAGTAACACCCATCTGATTAATCTTGGTTTAGAATCCTGTTTGGTTAGAAAGTACTTCAAGGCAGCATGATCAGTATAAACAATAACCTTAGAACCAATTAAATATGACCTAAACTTATCAATAGCATACACAATAGCTAATAATTCTTTTTCTGTAGTTGTGTGATTCTTTTGAGCATCATTTAACACACGGCTAGCATAATAAATGACATGTATAAGCTTGCCATCCCGCTATCCTAAAACAACTTCTATAACAAAATCACTAGCATCACACATCAATTCAAATGGAAAATTCCAGTTAGGAGGAGCAATAATGGGAGCAGAAGTAAGGTTTTCTTTCAGAGTTTCAAAAGAATGCAGGCATTCAACATCAAACACAAAAGGAATATCAGTAACTAATAGGTTGCTCAATGGTTTAGCGATTTTTGAAAAATCCTTTATAAATCTTCTACAAAATCCTACATGACCCAAGAAACTCCTGACTGCCTTAACATTAGTTGGTAGTGGTAATTTTTCAATTACCTCCACCTTGGCTCTATCAACCTTAATCCCTTTACTTGAAATCCGGTGTCCAAGAACAATACCTTCTGTAACCATAAAATGACATTTTTCCCAATTTAAAACAAGGTTTGATTCTTGACACCGTTTCAAGACCAGAGATAAATGCTTAAGGCAGGATTTAAAAGAATTACCAAAAACAGAAAAGTCATCCATAAATACCTCAATGAACTTTTCAACCATATCAGAAAAAATTGAAAGCATACACCTCTGAAAAGTTGCTAGAGCATTACAAAGTCCAAATGGCATTCTCCTGTAAGCAAATACTCCAAAAGGGCATGTGAAATTGTGAATGCTGTCTTCTCTTGATCTTGATGGTCCACTGCAATTTGGTTATATCCAGAATATCCATCTAGAAAATAATAAAAAGCATGACCAGCTAACCTCTCAAGCATCTGATCAATGAAAGAGAGGGGGAAGTAATCCTTCCTTGTAGCAGTGTTGAGCCTCCTGTAGTCTATGCACATTCTCCATCCTGTGACTGTCCTTGTAGGAATAAGCTCATTCTTTTCATTTTTGATCACTGTCATCCCTCCTTTCTTGGGAACTACCTGCACAGGGCTTACCCAAGGGCTGTCAGAAATAGGGTAAATAATGTCTGCTTCCCATAGTTTCATTATCTCTTTTTGGACCACTTCTTTCATAGTTAGATTAAGTCTCCTTTGTGGTTGCACAACCGGTATAGCATCATCTTCAAGAAAGATCTTATGCATACACTTGGTTGGACTAATCCCTTTTAAATCACCAATGGTCCACCCAAGAACACATATTTCAGAGAAGGAGGCAAGGGTTTGAGCTCAAGCTTGGGGACTTCCTCCTCCTTTATTGGCGTGTTTATCAGCTCCTTCTGGGGTGGTGAATAATCAACTTCAACTAATTCATACTCAGAAATAGGATCCAGAACGTCATCAAGTACCTCAGCTTCCAGTACCTCTTGAACAAGTGGTTCAACAACATCAACTCTCATACACCCTTCAGAATCATTAGAATGTTTGAGTGATTCAAATATATTAAGGACCACCTGTTCTTCATTGACCCTCAGGGTTAACTTACCCTTTTGCACATCAATCAAAGCTCTACCTGTTGCTAAAAAGGGTCTACCAAGAATAATAGATGATTTTACATCCTCTTCCATGTCTAATATAACAAAACCAGCAGGAAAAATAAATGGTCCTACTTTCACAAGTAAATCCTCAACAACACCCACAGGAAATTTAATAGAAAGATCAGCAAATTGAAGAGAAATACGAGTGGATTTTACCTCATCAATTTGGAGATTTTCATCACTGAAAGTGGCATGAGATTGATGCTAGCTCCAAGGTCACATAAAGCTCTCTGAATGGTGACATCTCCAATGGTGCAAGGAATTACAAAGCTCCCTGGATCTTGCATCTTCTCATGAAGGTTATGTTGAATAATAGCACTGCATTCCTTGGTTAACACCACTGTTTCTTGTTCCTCTTGTTGGTCAATAATTCTTTCATAAATTTAGCATAGAGAGGCATTTTCTCAAGAGCCTCTGCAAAAGGAATGTTGATCTGCAGCTTCTTGAAGACTTCTAAAAATTTAGAAAATTGCTTGTCTTTGGAAGCCTTCTGAAGCCTTTGAGGATATGGCATTTTTGGCTTGTACTCAGGAGCCTTGGGCAGTGTAGGATAAGTGTCAAGAGAGTCTGGGAATGGGTTTTCTGCATGCTTTGGAGGGGCGTGCTCTACTTCTTCCTTCTTCTCCTCTGGAGCTTCTTTTTCAACTAGCTCCTCATTGACCTTGGTCTCAGAACCAGCTACTTTACCACTTCTCAACTGAATAACCTTGCAATCTTCTCTTGGGTTCACCACTGTATCACCAGGAAATATACTTGCAGACCTCTCAGGTATTTCCTTGATTGGTGCACGAAATCACAATCACACTTTTGTAATTCCGCACAACCAACTAGCAAGTGCACTGGGTTGTCCAAGTAATACCTTACGTGAGTAAGGGTCGATCCCACGGAGATTTTCGGCTTGAAGCAAGCTATGGTTATCTTGTAACTATTAGTCAGGATATCAATAATTCTCATATTTAAGTGTAAAAAGTAGAAGAACATGAAATAAATACTTGTTATGCAGTAATGGAGAATATGTTGAGGTTTTGGAGATGCTCTGTCCCCTGAATCTCTGCTTTCCTACTATCTTCTTCTTCACACACGCAAGGCTCCTTCCATGGCAAGCTTTATGTTCCAAATACGCTGTCACCACACGGCTAATCATCTGTCGGTTCTCGATCATGTTGGAATAGGATCCATTGATCCTTTTGCGTCTGTCACACGCCCAACACTCGCGATTTTGAACCTCGTCACAGTCATCCCTTCCCAGATCCTACTCGGAATACCACAGACAAGGTTTAGACTTTCCGAACCTCAGGAATGGCCGCCAATAATTCTAGCCTCTACCACGAAGGTTCTAATCTTAGATTAGAAACCCAAGAGATACACATTCAAGCTTGATTGCATGTAGAACGGAAGTGGTTGTCAGACACACGTTCATAGGTGAGAATGATGATGAGTGTCACGAATCATCACATTCATCAGGTTGAAGTGCGAATGAATATCTTAGAATAGAAGCAAGCGTGATAGAATAGAAAATAGTAGTAATTGCATTAATTCATCAAAACACAACAGAGCTCCTCACCCCAACCATGGGGTTTAAAGACTCATGCCATGGAGAATACAATATGAAAAGTGTAGAGTGTCATAAGGTACCAGATGAATCACTAAAAGTGGTTTTTATAGTAAACTAGTGACCTAGGGTTACAGAAAATGAGTAAGCTAGAATAGTTAGTGTAGAAATCCACTTCCGGGACCCACTTGGTGTGTGCTTGGGCTGAGCATTGAAGCTTTCACGTGTAGAGACCTTTCTTAGAGTTAAACGCCAGCTTTTGTGCCAGTTTGGGCGTTTAACTCCAGCTTTCATGCCAGTTATGGCGTTTTAACGCCAGAATTTCTATGCTGACTTGGAACGCCGGTTTGGGCCATCAAATCTCGGAAAAAGTATAAACTATTATATATTGCTGGAAAGCCCAGGATGTCTACTTTCCAACGAAATTGAGAGAGCACCAATTGGGCTTCTGTAACTCCAGAAAATCTACTTCGAGTGTAGGGAGGTCAGAATCCAACAGCATCTGCAGTCCTTTTTCAGCCTCTGGATCAGATTTTTGCTCAGGTCCCTCAATTTCAGCCAGAAAATACCTGAAATCATAGAAAAATATACAAACTCATAGTAAAGTCTAGAAATGTGATTTTTATTTAATAACTAATTAAAACATAATAAAAACTAACTAAATATACTAAAAACATACTAAAAATAATGCCAAAAAGCGTATAAATTATCCGCTCATCACAACACCAAACTTAAATTGTTACTTGTCCCCAAGCAACTGAAAATCAAATAGGATAAAAAGAAGAGAATATACAATGATTTTCAAAAACATCTATGAAGATCAGTCTTAATTAGATGAGTGGGGCTTATTAGCTTTTTTGCTTCTGAACAGTTTAGGCATCTCACTTTATCCTTTGAAGTTTAGAATGATTGGCATCTATAGGAACTCATAATTCAGATAGTGTTATTGATTCTCTTAGTATAGTATGTTGATTCTTGAACACAGTTACTTAATGAGTCTTGGTCGTGACCCTAAGCATTTTGTTTTCCAGTATTACCATCGTATACATAGATGCCACAGACACATAACTGGGTAAATCTTTTCAGATTGTGACTCAGCTTTGCTAGAGTCCCCAATCAGACGTGTCCAGAGCTCTTAAGCACACTCTTTTTGCTTTGGACCACGACTTTAACCGCTCAGTCTCAAGTTTTTCACTTGACACCTTCACGCCACAAGCACATGGTTAGGGACAACTTGGTTTAGCCGCTTAGGCCAGGATTTTATTCCTGTGGGCCCTCCTATCCACTGATGCTCAAAGTCTTGGATCCTTTTTATTTTACCCTTGTCTTTTGGTTTAAAGGGCTATTGGCTTTTTCTGCTTGCTTTTTCTCTCTCTTTTTTTTCTCTCTCTTTTTTTTTGCAAGCTTTTCACTGCTTTTTCTTGCTTCAAGAATCAATTATGTGATTTTTTAGATTATCAAATAACATTTCTACTTTTCCATCATTCTTTCAAGAGCCAACAATTTTTAACATTCATAAACAACAATATCAAAAATATGCACTGTTCAAGCATTCATTCAGAAAAACAAAAGTATTGCCACCACATCAAAATAATTAATCTGTTTTAAAATTCGAAATTCATGTACTTCTCTTTCTTTTTGCAATTGAAAACATTTTTCATTTAAGAAAGGTGATGGATTCATAGGACATTCATAACTTTAAGACATAAACTTTAAATTTTATTAATCATGGAATGAAAATAGGACTCAAAAATAAATATAAGAGCAAACCAATAATAATAGAAGACAGAAAATTAAAAACAGAAAAATAAATGACTCTTAAAATAGATTCCTAATAAAGGTTATCACAGAGTTAGGACTCAACAACTTTGATTTTGAGCAGTGGATGCTCCTTCAATCTGGGGGGTGCTTGGTGCTTCAAGGGAGAGCTTCTGGCACTTCAGCTCCTGTAGCTCACACCCCTGCTTCTCCTGTTCCTTGAGCAGCTTGCAGAGCATGCAGTTTTGATTCTGCTGTTCTTCCTTAAGTTGTTCCATAGCTTCTTGCAGCTTGGTGACAGATGTTTCTAGGCGGGTCCAGTAGTCAATTTCAGGGATTTCTGGGAGGAACTCCTACACCCTCCTTTTGATGGAGTTGTCTTGCACTTGTTGTCCTTCCATTGACTTCTTGGTGATTGGGTGTTCGATTGGGATGAATTCATCTACTCCCATCCTCACCCCAGCATCTTTACATAGAAGAGAATTTAAGCTTGGGTATGCCAGTTTGGCTTTAGTGGAGTTCTTATTTGAAATTGTGTAAATTTCACAAGAAATCAGATGATGAATCTCCACTTCCTTTCCCAGCATAATGCAATGAATCATCACTGCTCTTTTGACAGTTACCTCAGAGCAGTTGCTAGTGGGCAGTATGGAATGCCCAATGAAGTCCAACCAGCCTCTTGCAACTGGTTTGAGATCTCCTCTCTTGAGTTGGTTTGGGACACCTTTTGAATTGGTTATCCACTTAGTTCCAGGGAGGCATATGTCCTCTAGAACTTGGTCCAACCCCTTATCTTCTCTCACTATTCTCCTATTAAAGGATTCTGGATCATCTTGTAGTTGAGGCAATTTGAAGACCTCTCTTATTTTGTCCAGATGGAAGTAAATAATCCTTCCTCTGACCATGGTTCTGTAGGTATGAAAGGCGGTTCTAGTTATTCTCTGCTTATCTGTCAGCCACAGATTTGAATAGAATTCCTGAACCATGTTTCTTCCAACCCTTGTTTCAGGATTAGCTAGAATTTCCCATCCTCTGTTTTGAATTTGCTCTTGGATCTCCAGATATTCATCTTCTTTCAGATTGAATTTAACTTCCGGGATCACTGATCTTAGGCCCATTATTTTATGGTAATGGTCTGCATGTTCTTTGGTGAAGAACCTCTCTTGATTCCAAAGACTCTTTAGAGTATTCTCTTTCTTGCCTCTTGAATTGGTTTGTTTTTCCTTAGGAGCCATGATCTTGATGAGTCTTAGCTCAGTGATCACAGAAAAACACACCAAACTTAGAGGTTTGCTTGCCCTCAAGCAAAAGAAAGGAAAGGGGAGAGAGAAGAGGAGAGGCAAATTCGAATGGTGGAGAGGAGGGGATGGCCGAATGTGTATTTATAAGAGGAGGGGAGGGATTTCGAAAATTTTGAAAGAGATATGACATAGAGATATGATTGGTGGAAGGCAATAAAATCATGATATGAAAAAGACGAGATTTTTAATTGAAAAAGATATAAAGAGGTTAAATCTGAAAATTTGTTTATGCATCTAAGAAATAAGAGATGATATGATGAGTTTGAAAAGATTTGGAAAGAAATTGAAAAGATACTTGAGTTTTTGAAGATTTGGGAAGGATTTGAAGGTAATTTGAAAAGAGATTTAGAAAATTATTGAATTTTTAAAAATTGAGGGTGAATGATGGAAGTTTGAAATATGTTTATGCAGAAAATTATGAGTCAAAACATGAAAATTTGAAAAATTTTGAAGTGGAAAACAAAATCCTTTCCCCCTGTCTTTCTGGCGTTAAACGCCCAGAATGGTATCCATTCTGGCGTTTAACGCCCATAAGTTGGCCATTGTGGGCGTTTAACGCCCAGCCATGTACCCTGGCTAGCATTAAATGCCAGAAATCCTTTGTTACTGGGCGTTTTTCTGAACTCCCAGGATGCTGCAATTCTGGCGTTAAATGCCTAGAATGGTACCCATTCTGGTGTTTAACGCCCAAAATGCTCCTCATTGGCAAGAAACTCCTTACTAGCGTTTTCTTGCCAGTGAGCTCCTTTTCTCTGCTTTTTGTGCTGAATCTTTCTGTAACTCTGTGAATTCCTTCAATTTTGATGATTAATCTTGAAGAGAATTTATATTAAACTTCTCTAAGTATTAAGTAAAACAAATAACCTAATAATGGCTGGGTTGCCTCCCAGCAAGCGCTTCTTTATTGTCTTTAGCTGGACCTTGACTGGACTTTATTCAAGCCTCAGTTTTGAGCATTCTTGCTCAAAATTGCTTTCAAGATAATGTTTGATTCTCTGTCCATTAACAATGAACTTTTTATCAGAGTCAATATCCTGAAGCTCAACATATCCATACGGTGATACACTTGTGATCACATATGCTCCCCTCCACCAGGATTTCAATTTCGCGAGAAATATTATGAGCCTAGAGTTGAAGAGCAGAACCTTTTGTCCTGGTTTAAAGACTCTAGATGACAGTTTTTTTGTCATGCCACTTTTTTGCTTTCTCCTTATAAATTTTAGCATTTTCAAAAGTATTGAGTCGGAATTCCTCTAGCTCATTCAACTGGAGCAATCTTTTCTCTCCAGCTAACTTGGCATCCAGGTTTAGGAATCTGGTTGCCCAGTAGGCCTTATGTTCCAGTTCCACGGGCAGATGACAGGCCTTGCCATACACAAGCTGGTATGGAGAGGTTCCTATAGGAGTCTTGAATGCTGTTCTGTATGCCCACAGAGCATCATCCAAGCTTTTTGCCCAATCCTTTCTACGGGCAATTACAGTCCGTTCCAGAGTTCTTTTTAGTTCTCTATTAGAGACTTCAGCCTACCCATTTGTCTGTGGGTGATATGGAGTTGCTACTTTGTGGCTAATTCCATATCGGACCATAGCAGAGTATAGCTGTTTATTGCAGAAATGAGTGCCCCCGTCACTGATTAGTACTCTGAGGACGCCAAATCTGCTGAAAATATGTTTCTGGAGGAATTTCAGTACGGTCTTAGTATCATTAGTGGGTGTGGCAATTGCTTCTACCCATTTAGATACATAGTCTACTGCCATCAGAATGTAAGTGTTTGAGTATGATGGTGGGAAGGGACCCATGAAGTCAATACCCCATACATCAAACAGCTCAATCTCTAAGATCCCTTGTTGAGGCATGGCATAACCATGAGGCAAGTTGCCAGCTCTTTGGCAACTGTCACAGTTACGCACAAACTCTCGGGCATCTCTGTAGAGAGTAGGCCAGTAGAAGCCACATTGGAAGACCTTAGTGGTTGTTCGCTCACCTCCGAAATGTCCTCCATACTGTGATCCATGGCAGTGCCATAGGATCTTCTGTGCCTCTTCTCTGGGCATGCATCTGCGGATCATTCCGTCTGCACATCTCTTAAAGAGATATGGTTCATCCCATAAGTAGTACTTTGCATCAGAAATTAGTTTTTTCGTTTGCACCCTGCTGTACTCTTTGGGTATGAACCTCACAGCTTTATAATTTGCAATGTCTGCAAACCATGGTGCTTCCTGAATGGCGAAGAGTTGCTCATTCGGAAAGGTTTCAGAGATCTCAGTAGGAGGGAGGGACACCCCTGCTACTGGTTCTATCTGGGACAGGTGATCAGCTACCTGGTTCTCTGTCCCTTTTCTATCTCTTATTTCTATATCAAACTCTTGCAGAAGCAACACCCATCTTATGAGCCTGGGTTTTGAATCCTGCTTTATGAGTAGGTATTTAAGAGCAGCATGGTCAGTATACACAATCACTTTGGAACCTACTAAATAGGATCTAAACTTGTCAATGGCATAAACTACTGCAAGTAACTCTTTTTCTGTGGTTGTGTAATTCTTCTGTGCATCATTTAAAACACGGCTGGCATAGTAAATTACGTGCAGAAGCTTGTTATGCCTCTGTCCCAACACTGCACCAATGGCATTGTCACTAGCATCACACATTAGTTCGAATGGTAATGTCCAGTCTGATGCAGAGATGACTGGTGCTGTGACCAGCTTAGCTTTTAGGGTTTCAAACGCTTGCAGACACTCTGTGTCAAAAATAAATGGTGTGTTAACAGCTAGTAGATTGCTCAGAGGTTTTGCTATTTTTGAAAAATCCTTTATAAACCTCCTGTAGAATCCTGCATGTCTCAGAAAGCTTCTGATTGCTTTTACATTGGTAGGTGGTGGTAATTTTTCAATTACCTCTACCTTAGCTTGATCCACCTCTATCCCCTTGTTTGAAATTTTATGCCCAAGGACAATTCCTTCAGTCACCATAAAGTGACATTTTTCCCAGTTTAAAACCAGGTTAGTCTCTCGGCACCTTTTCAGAATAAGTGCTAGATGATCAAGACAGGAGCTGAATGAGTCTCCAAATACTGAGAAGTCATCTATGAAGACTTCCAGAAATTTTTCCACCATATCAGAGAAAATAGAGAGCATGCATCTCTGAAAGGTTGCAGGTGCATTGCACAGACCAAAAGGCATCCTTCTGTATGCGAATACTCCAGATGGACATGTGAATGCTATTTTCTCTTGATCCTGAGGATCTACTGCAATTTGGTTGTAGCCTGAATAGCCATCCAAAAAGTAGTAATAGTCATGACCTGCTAGTCTCTCTAGCATCTGGTCTATGAATGGTAAAGGAAAATGATCCTTTCTGGTGGCTGTATTGAGCCTTTTGTAGTCAATACACATACGCCACCCTGTAACTGTTCTTGTAGGAACCAGTTCATTCTTTTCATTGTGAACCACTGTCATGCCTGCCTTTTTGGATACAACTTGGACAGGGCTTACCCAGGGACTGTCAGAAATAGGATAAATAATCCCAGCCTCTAGTAACTTAGTGACCTCTTTCTGCACCACCTCCTTCATGGCTGGATTTAGCCGCCTCTGTGGTTGAACCACTGGCTTAGCATCATCCTCTAATAGGATCTTGTGCATGCATCTTGCTGGGCTAATGCCCTTAAGATCACTTATGGACCACCCAAGAGCTGTCTTGTGTGTCCTTAGCACTTGAATTAGTGCTTTCTCTTCCTGTGGATTTAAAGCAGAGCTTATGATCACTGGAAAAGTGTCACCTTCTTCCAGAAATATATATTTCAGGGATGGTGGTAATGGTTTGAGCTCGAGTTTAGGAGGCTTATCCTCTTCCTGAGGAATTTTCAGAGGTTCTTTTATTTCCTCTGATTCCTCCAGATCAGGCTGAACATCTTTAAAGATGTCCTCTAGCTCTGATTCAAGACTTTTAGCCATATTGATCTCTTCCACCAAAGAGTCAATAATATCAATGCTTGTGCAGTCATCTGATGTGTTTGGATGCTGCATAGCTTTGACAGCATTTAACTTGAACTCATCCTCATTGACTCTCAGGGTCACTTCCCCCTTTTGTACATCAATAAGAGTTCGTCCAGTTGCTAGGAAAGGTCTTCCTAAAATGAGAGTTGCACTCTTGTGCTCCTCTATTTCCAGCACTACAAAGTCAGTGGGAAAGGCAAATGGCCCAACCTTGACAATCATGTCCTCAATTATGCCTGATGGATATTTAATGGAGCCATCAGCAAGTTGAAGACATATCCGGGTTGGTTTGACTTCTTCAGTCAAGCCAAGCTTTCTGATAGTGGATACAGGTATTAGGTTGATACTTGCTCCAAGGTCACATAGAGCTGTCTAAGCACCCTCTAATGTGCATGGTATCATAAAGCTTCCTGGATCTTGAAGCTTCTCTGGTAAGCTTTTCAGAATGACTGCACTGCATTCTTCAGTGAGAAACACCTTTTCAGTTTCTCTCCAATCCTTCTTATGACATAAGATCTCTTTCATGAACTTAGCATAAGAGGGTATTTGCTCAAGTGCCTCTGCAAATGGGATCTTTATCTCAAGAGTCCTGAGATAGTCTGCAAAGCGAGAAAATTGTTTATCCTGCTCCACTTGGCGGAGTTTCTGAGGATAAGCCATCTTGGCTTTATATTCTTCAACCTTAGTTATTGCAGGTTTATTCCCTACAGAGGTGGTTAGAGAAGCCTTCTTAGAGGGGTTACTATCAGCACCTGCAGGTGTCTGATCCCTCATTGGCGTTTGAACGCCAGGATTGGGTGCTGGATGGGCGTTTAACGCCAGTTTCCCACCCTTTTCTGGCGTTTGAACGCCAGAATTATTCCTCTCTGGGCTCTTGCTTTCCTCAGAGGGATTTTGGGCAGTGATTTGGTCATCCTCTGTCAGTTGTTCCTTTCTTGGCTTTTTGCTACTTTGAGCTGAATTATTCAATGTCTTCCCGCTCCTGAGTTGGACAACTTGACATTCTTCTTTTATCTGTTTAGATAGCTGCTGTCTTGTCTGATTCAATTGTGCTTCCATATTCTTGTTAGCATTTTTAGTGTCTTGGAGCATCTCTTTAAATTCTACTAATTATTTTGTCATAAGGAGTAATTGTTGATTAAGCTCAATAATCTGTTCTTGAGGATTAGGATCAGTAGTTACTGCCCTGGCCTCTTCCCTTATGTAGGACTCACTGCTAGAGTACAAATGTTGATTTCTAGCAACCGTATCTATGAGTTCTTGAGCCTCTTCAATCGTCTTCCTCATGTATATAGATCCACCAGCTGAGTGGTCTAGAGACATTTGAGCTCTTTCTGTAAGCCCATAGTAGAAAATGTCTAATTGTACCCACTCTGAAAACATTTCAGAGGGGCATTTCCTTAGCATCCCTCTGTACCTCTCCCAGGCATTATAAAGGGATTCATGATTCTCTTGTTTAAAGCCTTGGATGTCCAGCCTTAACTGTGTCATCCTTTTTGGAGGGTAAAATTGATTCAGGAATTTGTCTGATAACTATCTCCATGTTTTTATGCTTGCTGTAGGTTGGTTATTTAACCACCTCTTAGCTTGATCTTTTACAGCAAATGGAAATAGTAATAATCTGGAGACATCCTGATCCACTTCTTTATCACGTACTGTGTCAGCAATTTGTAAGAACTGTACCAGAAACTCAGTAGGTTCTTCCTGTGGAAGACCAAAATACTGGCAATTTTGCTGCACCATGATAATGAGCTGAAGATTTAGCTCAAAACTGCTTGCTTTGATGGGAGGTATACAGATGCTACTCCCATATGCAGCTGTAATAGGGTTAGCATATGACCCCAGAGTCCTTCTGGACTGTTCATTTCCACTTATGTCCATGATGGAGAAAAGGGAATTGATATGAATTGCAAATAAATTATATTTTTAAATTTTTTTATTTTATTTAATTAAAAGTAACCGAATAAAATAAAACGAAATAAATGAAAAATAAAATAAAAGTTTTCGAAAATTAAGAGAAAAAAGTAAAAAGATAAATAAATAATTCGAATGCTAAAATGGCTAATTAATTAAAAAGATTTGAAAAATTCTGGATATGATTTTCGAAAATTAGAAGAAAATGGAATAAAAGCAAATTAAAAACTAAATTAATTAATTAATTAAAAAGATTTTGGAATTAGCAATCAAAAAGATATGATTGAAAATTATTTTGAAGAAGATATGATTGAGAAGATATGATTGCAATTTAAAAAAAAAGATATGATTGAAAAGATATGATTGAAGAAATTAAAAAGATTTGATTTTTTTAAAAAAAGATTTGAAAAGATCAATTTTTGAAACTAGAATTTTGGCTTGACTAAAAAAAAGATATGATTTTGAAAATCTTTGACTAATTTAATGCAAAATTTTGAAATTTATGAGTAAAATAAGGAAAAGATATTTTTTTAATTTTTGAATTTTAATAAGGAAATAGAAAAACAACAAAATGACACTAAACTTAGAAATTTTAGATCAAAACAAAGAGAACAAACATGAAAACTTTGAATGTCAAGATGAACACCAAGAACACTTTGAAGATCAAGATGAACACCAAGAACAAATTTTTGAAAAATTTTTTTAAGTAAATAAAAGCACAAGGGACACCAAACTTAAAAATTTTTAGAAAATCAAACACAAATTTTTGAAAATTTAAAGGAAAACACAAAGAAGACACCAAACTTAGAATTTTTAAAGATCAAGAAAGGACTAAGGACATGCAAATTCGAAAAATTGAAAGAAAATAAAAGCATGTAATTGACACCAAACTTAAAATATGAAACTAAACTCAAATAAAAGACTCAAATTTAGTGACTCTAAACCAACAAAAATAAATTATTCCTAATCTAAGCAACAAGATAAACCGTCAGTTATCCAAACTCGAACAATCCCCGGCAACGGCGCCAAAACCTTGGTGCACGAAATCACAATCACACTTTTGCAATTCCGCACAACTAACCAGCAAGTGCACTGGGTCGTCCAAGTAATACCTTACGTGAGTAAGGGTCGATCCCACGGAGATTGTCGGCTTGAAGCAAGCTATGGTTATCTTGTAACTCTTAGTCAGGATATCAATAATTCTCAGATTTAAGTGTAAAAAGTAGAAGAACATGAAATAAATACTTGTTATGCAGTAATGGAGAATAGGTTGAGGTTTTTGAGATGCTCTGTCCCCTGAATCTCTGCTTTTCTACTATTTTCTTCTTCACACACGCAAGGCTCCTTCCATGGCAAGCTTTATGTTGGGCATCACCGTTGTCAATGGCTACTTCCCGTCCTCTCAGTGAAAATGTTCCAAATGCGCTGTCACCACACGGCTAATCATCTGTCGGTTCTCGATCATGTTGGAATAGGATCCATTGATCCTTTTGCGTCTGTCACACGCCCAACACTCGCGAGTTTGAAACTCGTCACAGTCATCCCTTCCCAGATCCTACTCGAAATACCACAGATAAGGTTTAGACTTTCCAGACCTCAGGAATGGCCGCCAATAATTCTAGCCTCTACCACGAAGGTTCTAATCTTAGATTAGAAACCCAAGAGATACACATTCAAGCTTGATTGCATGTAGAACGGAAGTAGTTGTCAGGCACGCGTTCATAGGTGAGAATGATGATGAGTGTCACGGATCATCACATTCATCAGGTTGATGTGCGAATGAATATCTTAGAATAGAAGCAAGCGTGATAGAATGGAAAATAGTAGTAATTGCATTAATTCATCAAAACACAGCAGAGCTCCTCACCCCAACCATGGGGTTTAGAGACTCATGCCGTGGAGAATACAATATGAAATGTGTAGAGTGTCATGAGGTACCAGATGAATCACTAAAAGTGGTTTTTATAGTAAACTAGTGACCTAGGGTTACAGAAAATGAGTAAGCTAGAATAGTTAGTGTAGAAATCCACTTCCGGGGCCCACTTTGTGTGTGCTTGGGCTGAGCATTGAAGCTTTCATGTGTAGAGACCTTTCTTGGAGTTAAACGCCAGCTTTTGTGCCAGTTTGGGCGTTTAACTCCAGCTTTCATGCCAGTTCTGGCGTTTTGACGCTAGAATTTCTATGCTGACTTGGAATGCCGGTTTGGGCCATCAAATCTCGGGCAAAGTATGGACTATTATATATTGCTGGAAAGTCCAGGATGTCTACTTTCCAACGCAATTGAGAGCGCGCCAATTGAGCTTCTGTAGCTCCAGAAAATCCACTTCGAGTGCAGGGAGGTCAGAATCCAACAGCATCTGCAGTCCTTTTTCAGCCTCTGGATCAGATTTTTGCTCAGGCCCCTCAATTTCAGCCAGAAAATACCTGAAATCACAGAAAAACACACAAACTCATAGTAAAGTCCAGAAATGTGATTTTTATTTAAAAACTAATGAAAACATAATAAAAACTAACTAAAATATACTAAAAACATACTAAAAACAATGCCAAAAAGCGTATAAATTATCCGCTCATCATTGCTCAACTGGCCCATTTGCACCTCCAAATTTCTAATGAAAGCTCTGGTTTCCTGCATAAAACTATTCATCATTGTCTCCCAGTTAGAATTCTGTTGGGTCTGAGAATTTGCCTGTTGAGGTGGTTGTTGTTGATGAGACTGAAATTGGCGGTTATTATGATTATTCTGCTGAAAATTGCCTTGAGAATTATTGTTGAAATTCTGAAATCTCTGAGGTTGGTCCCTCTACCCAAAATTTGGGCGATTTCTCCACCCTTGATTGTAGGTCTTAGAGTATGGATCATTATTTGAGTGTCTAGGAGCACTCCCCATGTAATTGACCTGTTCAGAAGAAGATTGAACATAATCATAATTCTCATTTTGCATAAAATTACCTGTCATATCATAAGAGGCTTCTTGGGGTGCATTCTGAGTGTTAACAGCTGAAACTTACATTCCACTCAATTGCTGGGTAATTAGACTTATTTGTTGAGACAAAGGCTTGTTCTGAGCAAGAAGAGCATCAACAGCTTCCACTTCCAAAATGCATCTCTTCTGAGGGGCCTTAGAGTTCAAAAGATTCCTATTAGAAGAATATAAGTATTGGTTGTTAGCAACCAATTCAATAAGCTCAGTAGTCTCCTCTGGTGTCTTCTTCATGTGTAAAGAACCACCTGCAGAATTATCTAAGCACATCTTAGACATTTCACATAAGCCCTCATAAAAGATATCCAACTGAGTCCATCTAGAGAACATGTCCGAAGGGCATTGCCTAGTCAGTAGCTTAAATCTCTCCCAAGCTTCATAAAGAGTCTCACCATCTTTCTGTCTGAAAGTCTGAACCTCCACCCTTAATTTAGTCAGCTTTTGAGGTGGGAAAAATTAAGTTAGAAATCTAGTGACAACCTTATCCCAAGTATTCAGACTCTCCTTGGATTGAGAATCTAACCACAAATTTGCTTTATCCCTCACAGCAAATGGAAAGAGCATGAGTTTGTATACCCTAGAATTCACTCTATTGGTATTCACAGTATCACAAATATGCAGGAAATCAGAAATAAATTAATTCGGGTCTTCCTGAGGAAGCCCAGAATACTAACAATTTTGTTGCACAAGAGTAACTAGCTATGACTTCAGTTCAAAGTTGTTTGCAGCTATAGGAGGCACCACAATATTCTTTCCATAAAGATCTGCATTAGGAGCAGTGTAAGAGCCAAGCACTCTTCTAGGTTGCTCATTTCCATTCAGATTTGCCATATTGGCATTAGCAGCATTATTATGAAAACGCCGCCTTGTAAAGTCTTACGTGTTGTAAACGCTGCATCAAAGTCCTTTCAAGTTCAGGATCAAAGTCTAACAGAGGTTCCTTGTCCCTGTTCCTACTCATAAATAGACAGAAGACACGAAAAGAGGGGATTCTCTACGTCAGAGTGTAGAGAATTCCTAGTGAGATAACCTGTGTAAAGAAATAAAATAAAACACTTACTACTTAATGCAGGAAAAATTCGAAAATAATGATAAAAAGGAAGCTAGAAAATTTCAAATTTTCAGCGAAAATAAATAGAAGAATTAAAATAAAATTAACTAGGTAACACCAAACTTAATTTCAGAAATTAAGAACAAATAATAATAATAAAATTTGAAAATAATAAAGCTAAAATTAAATAAAATTAAAACTAAAATGCCTAATCTAAGCAATCAAACAACTAATAGTTGTCAATCACAGTCAATCCCCGGCAACGGCGCCAAAAACTTGGTGCGAAATTTATAACCCACAAACTAACCGGCAAGTGCACCAGGTCGTACCAAGTAATACCTCAGGTGAGTGAGGGTCGATCCTACGAGGATTGATAGATCAAGCAACAATGGTCAAGTGATTTGCTTATTCAAACAAATAGAAAGTAATGTTTGGGTCTCAATTGCATTAACAGTAAATCAGAGAATCAGAAAGCAAGCAGTAAATTGATGTGAATAATATATGGAGAAAATAGTTAAGGTTTCACAGATATCTATCTTCCGGATTGACTTTTCTTATTAACTATTTTAATCATGCAAGATTCTATTCATGGAAAACTATATATGACTAAACCCTAATTCCTTAGACCTTTTTAGTCTCCTCTAACCTTCATCAACCGCCAATTCCTTGGTCACTTAATTCCAATTAGAGGGTGAAGTTCAATTCTAGTTATATGCCACAAAAACCCTAATTACCCAAATATAAGAGGATTATATGTCACGTATCCCGTTAAGTCCAGATAATTAGAAATTTAGGAGAATTTGTTTTCAAGCTGTTGTTCAAATAAAGATCTTTTCCAAGTTATACAAGAACTCAATTAGAACAAGGGTCATACTTCCGTTCCACCCAAATTCATAAGATAAAGAACGAAAATAATTCTTTAGATAGAAATCAATACATGAATTAAAATAGAAAAATAATAGTATCAATCCATACAATAGATAGAGCTCCTAACCTTAACAGTGGAGGTTTAGTTGCCCATGGTTCAGAGAGAAAACTAGGATTCTGTAAAACTGTCAATTGCAGAATGAGGTCTGAGAGAAGAGAAGAGCCCGAAGGGCTTATTCTTTTTCCCTTTTATATCTAATCCTAATTAATGTAAATTATATTTCCTAAAACTAAATAATATCTTTTCCTATTTTTAAATAAAATAAAGTTAAATCAGAATTAAAATATAATCTTCGTGCATCTTCAATTGATGAATGGGGACCACTTTGCTTCGTAGGAGTGCTTGCGCCTAACTTGGCATGGAGTTGCGCCTTACTTGAGGGATGCAGTGAGAAAGGGCCTTTGGTGCTCATGTGCTGCGCCTTACTTGAAAATACTTTGTAGCTAACTTGAAGTGAATGAGCATTACTTGCGTGTTGTTGTTGTGCCTTGCGCCTAACCTGAGATTTCTCAAGTTAGGCGCAGCCTTGGCAGCGCTCCTTTTGAAGCATTCCTCATCCTGGGGCCTAACTTGAGATTTCTCAAGTTAGGTGCCACCCTTACAGCATGCAATTAGTGGCTTATGTTCATCTTGGCGCCTAACTTGAGAAACCTCAAGTTAGGCGCCACCCTTGCAGATTTGATAGAAGAGAAGTATAAACTATTATACTTGAAGTGAATGAGCATTACTTGCGTGTTATTGTTGTGCCTTGCGCCTAACCTGAGATTTCTCAAGTTAGGCGCAGCCTTGGCAGCGCTCCTTTTGAAGCATTCCTCATCCTGGGGCCTAACTTGAGATTTCTCAAGTTAGGCGCCACCCTTACAGCATGCAATTGGTGGCTTATGTTCATCTTAGTGCCTAACTTGAGAAACCTCAAGTTAGGCGCCACCCTTGCAGACTTGATGGAAGAGAAGTATAAACTATTATACATCATTGGAAAGCTCTAGAAGTTAGCTTTCCAATGCCACTAGAATCATATCCATTGGACCTCTGTAACATGAGTTATTCAGGTTTGAGTGTAGAGAGGTCAGGGTTGACAGCATCTTCCGCCTTCTTCTCTTTTTCTACAGAAACTCCATCAAATCCAGCCGAATGCTACCTAAAATAAACAGAATTGCACACGACTCAAAGTAGCATCCATAGTGGCTAAAAGATAATCAATTCTTGATTAAACTCAACAAATTGAATGCAAATTCACTAGGAAAAGATAGAAAAGATGCTCACACATCAGATATTGATTGAGAAATGTATTTTTGGTAATTGTGTAAGTTTTATGGATTGCTGGTCTGTTTTGGATGAATATAACTGTTTATTTGACTGAATTACTGATTGATTTTGTTAAACTGGCAATTGCTGAATCAGTTTTCTGGAGTTTTGAGAATGGTTTTGATCTATTGGAATTGATTTGATTTTGAAATTGATTTGATTTGGTAATGGTTTAGTTGGGACCCGAGAAAGGTGGCAAAGTCTGAGTTTTAGGGGAGGTGCTGCCAAAATTTTGTTATAAAATTTAAGACTTTGCTTGAAATGTTATTTAGAGATATTTGGATTTTTGAGAAATTATATTATCTAACTTTGGATTTACTAAGAAAAAAATGAATTATGCTATGATTTTGAGTTATGGAGAAAGGCATTTAGTTGAGTTTTATTTATTAAGTATTATGTTTGAGTTTGATTTAGTAAGGAAAGAATTATACTATTTTGAGTTCGATTTATTTAGAAAAGAATTATCTTTTGATTTTAATTTATTTAAGAAAAGTATTATGTTTTTGAGGTCGATTTAAATATGAAAAGATTTACGCTTTGAATTTGATTAAAGGTACTACATTCGAAGGAGTTTTAGTGAATTTCAAAGTAATTGAATCTTGATTGACTAATTTTGTTTTGCACGTCTTGAAAAAAGTTAAAGTTTCATTTAGCAAAACGGAACGATTTTTGAGCCTTTGGGGATGTTTCAGATTTAAGAATGAAACTGAAATTTGTTTTTTATTTAACTGAATTGGTTTTGTTTTAAATGATTTGGTTTTGAAATTTGTTCGAGATTTCTGGAATAAATTTTATTTTGATTGATTTAAATTAAGAAGCTATGATTTTAAGAATCTTTAATGAATTTACGGAAAAGAGATTAGTTGTCCTCCCCTGAGGCCTTGAGGTTTTGCCGTGGAGTTTAATTAATAACTCCTGATTTAAAGTGATTAAGCAAATGGTTTAAGAATGAATGATTTCTGAGTCTTTTCAAAGAGATTTACAATTGATATGATTTTGATGTTGCTTGGCGTTTTCGGAGAATGTTACCAAAAGTGATTTTGGTTTTAAAGAAAATTGATTTAAGAAAAATTGACTCTTGGTGAGATGTGAACTAAATATGTTTTGGTTTTGAAAGTAAGAGAGCTAAGAATGATTTTGAAAGCAGGATAAAGATGAGTTTGGTTTTGATTGAGACGAGATCTGTTAAGTTGCAAAAGTGTGCCAGGCACTATATCCCTAGAAAAAGTGAGCCGGGCACTATATCCCTAGGGGTACCTATTTTTATTCGTGGCTGAAAGGCAATATTCCAAAGGGATGTGTCAGGTTGGCTGTTGAACCGACAAGTGATATCATGGCCAATTAGGACAGACATTCATCATATGCATCTATGTGACATTGTTTGGGTGTGCATATTGTAATTAGTTTGCCTACGTGAATAATTCTGTTTAACTGCTAATTGCTATACCTAATGTAATTTCTCTTGATTGTGTTTGAACCTCATTACTTGTGTTTGTGACTAATTGGTTGGATTGTTGTGAATTGGATGTTGATTGAGTTTCTTGTGCTTGAGGCCATGATTGATTATATGATGGGCCGGAGATCGCGATTGGTTTGTGTTTGAAATTTAGTGACGTATGAAAAGTCAAGCTAGTTCACCATAGACTTAATGAACCTATGCTTGGAATAGATTGGTTATTCATACAGTTGATGCCAGGGCATCTTGGCCAGTTTCACTGACCTTTTCTTTACTGTTTTTAGGTTAGTTTCATGCATTTCCTTAGGAAATAAGCTAGTTTTGGGTAGATATTCACTTACACCTTGATTCAAGCATACATTGTGCATTTTACATTATTTCATGAGGATTTTGCATAAGTTTAGTGACAAATTGTATGTTGCATTGCCCATGACTTGGACTAGAACTTTGATGCACTCTATTGCTTGATTTCAGGACCAAAGGAAGCAAGGAAAGGAAGGTAACTTGCAAGGATAATGAGAAAAGTGATTGCCAATAACACTCTCAAAGCCATCATTGCCCACGTTAAGAGTCACGTTAACTAAGTTAACGTGAACTCTAACGTGGAGAAGGGAAGTTGAGCCAACGTTAGTGACACTTAACATTGTCACTAACGTTGGCAAACACTCATGAGTGGCCACGTTAGAGCCCACGTTAACCTAGTTAACGTGGCCTCTAACGTTAAAGGGGGAAGAGAAGTCAACGTTAGTGACATTCAACATTATCACTAACGTTGGCCTAAGGATGCAACACACCACGTTAACTCCCACATTAACTTGGTTAACGTGGGAGCTAACGTAAGAGGTGAGAGTTGTCGATAACGTTAGTGACACTCAACATAGTCACTAACGTTGGAAGCAACCACACAACTCCCCAAGAGCCACGTTAACTTAGTTAACGTGGAAGCTAACGATGAGGAATGAATGATGAGCCAACGTTAGTGACACTCAACATTGTCACTAACGTTGGGATGGCTAAGAATGGCCACGTTAGAAGCCACGTTAACCTAATTAACGTGGACTCTAACGTGAGACATAAGGGCACCTTGGAACGTTAGTGACATTGTTGAGTGTCACTAACGTTCTCGAAGTTTGGCAAAGCCACGTTAGAAGCCACGTTAACCTAGTTAACGTGGGCTTTAACGTGAAGCAAAAAAGGGCACACTGGAACGTTAGTGACAATGTTGAGTGTCACTAACGTTCTCGAAGGTTGGCAAGGCCACGTTAAAAGCCACGTTAACCTAGTTAACGTGGGCTCTAACGTGAGGCAAAGGGATACATTGGAACGTTAGTGAAAATGTTAAGTTTTTCTGTTATTTACATTCCCGCCATTTTATTTTCTGCAACTCTCAACCCAAATTCTGGATTCACTCAACTAGAACATTCTTCTAATTAAAGTTGCTTGATCAATCAATCCCTGTGGGATTCGACCTCACTCTATTGTGAGTTTTTACTTGACGACAAATTCGGTACACTTGCCGAAGGGAGATTTGTTGAGAGACAAGTTTTTCCCGCATCAACAGTCTAGAAAAACTTTTAAGATTTTTTTTATAAGAAAGGAAAAGGTTTTGGATTTTGGATAATTAACTAATTCTTTATTTAAAAAGGTTTTTTTGAATATTAAATCATTGGTTTTCAAAAAGGTACATAAGACGAACAACGATCATTGTATTTGAAAATAGTTTTCTTTTACATATCTTGTTATAGCAATTCCTTAACCCTCTACTGAGAACCCTGCAAAAGATGATATTCCCATCCCCTACAGATTTTTCTTTTCAGGATATGAATGAAGAAGTTTATGAAGAGTTTATTTAGTTTCTGATTATATGATATTTTGTATTATCTTGGTTATTATTTTTTCGTCACATTTATCCTTATAATTTTCGTAAGAGGGATAGGAGTTGTGGTATGTAATGCTTGTAAGTTATTATTATGTATATGTATATTTTTAAGTGTTGTATCTGGTCTGTATGCATGTATGTATGTTTTAAAATAAAAAGGTTTTTGGTTTCTTCTTCTTTTTAAAGAAAACGTTATATGGTTTTAAGTGTTAAAAAGGCTCCTATCTTAGTATATAAATATTATGTTAAGTCGTCGTAATATCCACGCTATCAGAGTAGCGCAGTCGGAAGTGTGACATTCTAGTAGTAAGGGTGTTACAACTGAAACGCGGATCCTTAGAGCCGTGTCCAGCCAGACTTGTGTAGTAAGGGTACAACTGCACCAACGTGCATGCCTATAAACTCGTCCACTATTTGAAATAAGGGATAACAATAATTTCTTAAACATTGGAAAATAACTACCCACCACTATAGAAGAAGGAGTTTCAGAGTAATGATCAAGTAATCATTCTCTCTTATAAGTACCCTAGCACAATGAGGTAATTTCAACCCTTGCCAACTTAAGTATAGTAGTTCTTTGTAGATACCAATCCCTATTCTCACTTAAAGACCTCAAACGACTATGCTTCACTAGAGAAGATGTTGAAAATCTCATTAGAAGGAATTTGGACGTCACATCTAAGCCCAAATCACACCAGTTTTAGGTAATTTTTAAACTATTTAAATAGCTTTTTTGAGTGAAAAATTACTTTCTTTTTAATTATTTTTATGCAATCTTAAACTATTTAAATACATCTTTTAAAAATAGTATTTTTATTGAATAAATAAATTATTTGCTTCTTCTAAAAACTAACGTCTTTGCTTAAAATAAAGCATAAGAAACATTTTTAATAATTAAAATACTTTTTAAAAAATCTATTCAAATATAAAATAACTTTTGTCTATTGAAAAAGGATCCTTTTAAAAAAGATGAACAAAATAAGTATTTCAAAAGTCAATCCAAATTGATTCTTATTCTCCCAAGACCAAAGTCAAAGGAGCGGGATAACTATGCTATTTAACAAACTAACTTGAGTTATTCTATTGATTAGTTTACTAGTCCGCTTAAGCAGACATAAGGGGTTCGAATTTTATCTTGTGTGTGTAGTAATTAGCAGCAAATCCCTTAATGAAGTTTAAATTTACGGCAGATTAGCCTTTAATTTGACGGATTTAGAGATACGTTAAAAAAAACTAAGCTATCTCACATAACTAGTTAAGACCCAAACTAAAAATTAAAAAAATACATAACTAACTTAAATACCCATAATTGGCTCAAACTGAGAGCTGTTTAAACTTTAAACGGGTTGAGATCGATTAGTTAGTTAGCAAAATTCAAAAACTATGTGTCATATCATCATGGTCATCTAGTGGGAAAAAAATAAAAATAAAAAATGAATTTTATTTTTCTTTTTAGTCAAACTAGTATGTGAACATGGGAGGATGATAAATTTTAGACAATTAACTTGAATATTTATATTTATCACACTGTTAATTTTGGCCACAATACAATTCTAATAAAAAAAATTTAATGATGCATGTATAGATTTGACATTGACTAAATGTAAATGGTGTTTAAAGATGAGATAAAAAAAAAGTGTTCATCTTTGAATATTACAATGATTGAGTGATACACATACTGTTCGGTACCTCGGAGTTCCGGACGGGTCAGGATAGATCCCTGGGAATTGGTGGAGATAAGCTTGAATATGGGCCTGGTGGAAGTGATGTGCGAGCGCACGACCTCTCGAGCTCTTCGTGTAGATTGGGGGGAGCCACCTGTAATGACACTCCGACACCCAAGTCAGGAAGTATGCAGGTAGCAGAGAGTAGGGTATGGTGACGTACCTTGGGGGAGGGGTAGGGCCCTCCCCATATATACCGTGTTAGAGGTGGGCCCCTCAAGCACAGGCCCACCTTCCGTGAAGTTTTTCTTTGCCAGCTGTTGCCAAGTGAGCTGGCTCCCTGGAGGAAAGATACCCGGGTCAAAGTTCGGTTGTGTGGTGCCCCGTAAACCAGTCGCCCAGATCCAATGAAGCAGCACGTTGGCCGGGTCGGCCATGAGGCCAGCTGGGCTAGGCCGCAACAGTGTCGCCTAACGCGCTAGCTATGGCCATGGGAGCCGTAGGTGGCGCGTTCTGCTTCCCCTCGCGTGTGGTGTCGGTCGGCCGCCTGCTCGTGATCGGGACGCGTCTCTTGGGCGCGTGAGCTTCTTCGTTGTAGGGCTGCGCCGCTTCACGTCTCGTTTTTCGTGCTGAGCGTTTAATGCTCATAATGGGTTATTCAAAATCCCGTGTGTATTGACTATTCTACCCCTGTCTTTCGTGCTTCTTTATGCGTCAATTTTCTTTACAGATTCTCATTCAGTTTTTCAACTTCTACTATCATCACAATCTTTCGATATTCTCCTTCTCCATTCCAAATTCACTGCGGTGATCTTCCCCCTTCACTCAAGCCTCCCTCATCCTTTCGACTCCTTCACACCAACGCTACTATCCAGGTACGCTCTATTTCTCATTCTTCTAACTTGTATAGCTTCGTTTTTCTATTTCGTGCCATTTCTGTATGCATGGTGTTCCTTTGGGTTGAATTGCATGCTAAATGACGTTAGCAGTAGGTAGATGCATTAGGGGCTTACCATTCCAAAATGTTGGTCTTTTAGGCCTTGTTTTGACTAGATTTAGGCTTAGCTTGACTGTAAGTTTCTGGTAGGCAAACTATAGCTTTCTGGTATTAGCGCCGACCTCCCGGTCTCTTAGACTAACTGAGTGGTGCCCCCACTATAGGTATGGCCTGGCGTCCTATGGCCTCACGCCCCGTTGCACGGGCTCCCGTTCCAAGAGTACCTTACGACTGGTATGCTTGGGTAACTTTAGACGTAAAGGATTCTCCCAACCAAATGGATCTAGTGGAGCTCACCGAGTTCCGGCAAGCCGAGTATCTTTGTGGTGGGACCGATGAGGAATCCCATTATGAGGTCTTCGTCCCAGCCCCAAATGAGTGGATCTATCAACTAAATCAGCACTCCCCCCGAGTTGCCGATTGGATCTAGTTCTATAAGGCAATATTCACCCAACTGAGAGTTCGCATCCCCTTTTCCCCCTTTCAGATGACGCTACTCAACTGGTGTGACATAGCCCCATCTCAATTGCATCCGAATAGCTGGGCTTCGATCCGCTGTTTCGAGATGGTCTGTGAATATTTGGAGCTGCCGGTTTCCGTCGAAGTCTTTTTGTTTCTTTTTACTTTGACAAATCCCTCTAAAGAGGGAAAGACGAAGAAGGGCTTTATGTCTTTCCGGTCTGCCTAGGGTCGGAGGAATTTTGGTTTGTTTGAGGACTCTTACCATGGGTTTAAAGATAAATATTTTGAAGTTCGTCCAATGGAGGGCCATCACCCATTTTGGTTGACGTTGGAGGGAGAGTGCCGCATCCTGACCTATTGGAGTTTCGGGACGGGAGCCAACGCCTTTACCAAAGTTACATATAAGGGATTGTCCTCGAAGAATAAAAGGGTTGCCGACGTCTTATTGGCTGTATTTGGAAAAAAATCATGTTAATCTTCATCTTCTTATGGGTGATCAGGATGTAGCTAGGAATTATATACGCGAGTAGTGGTGTTTTTTTTTTTGCTTCTGTTATTATGCTTGTTTGATTATCTGGCCCAACGACTAACGAGTTTCCATGTTCTGCACCAGTGTCAATGGCTGGCGAGCAAGTTGGCCTTGAAGCTTTGTTTAACACCTTCCTTGCTGGCAATAGCGACAAGGAACTGGCCACCGAGAACCAGGCCACTGATAACCAGGAGGAGCCTTCTGAGAATACCCTCGAGGCTAGAGCTCAATCCCAGCCCTCCCAAGGTAAGGTGATCGGGACTAGTGGTGGCCCGAAACCTCAGCCGGAGATCGAGGTGGAGAATCTGGACGTGATGATAGTGGACAACCCGAGAAAGAGGAAACCGTCTTCTAGCCCGGAGGGAGTTCTTACCGTGATGGAGAAGAACTTCGATGTCGGGAACTTTATCGATTCCCAACTGCTCCCGAGCACGGAGGACTTCTTCTATAGTGGGGATCTCCCTGTGTAGGCGAGGTGGATGTATCGTACGCTGCTCCGAAGAGCAGCTATAGCGAGGAAGGCGGAGTTTGCTCTGGCGGGGACGTATTCCTTGGAGAACAAGCTTGAGTCCTCTATTCAAGCAAACAACAAATACAAGGCTGAAGTTGAATCACTTTGGGAGCTACTGGCTACTGCCGTAGAGAAGGTTAAGACTTCTGATGCCGCCGTCGCGTGGCTTACCGAGCGGGAGATAACTCTGGAGGGTCAGCTCAACGCTGCTCAGGGCAAGGTAAAAGAGGTCGAAAAAGAGCGTGATGAGGCCCTGGCCTCGGCAACTGCGGCTAAGGATGAGGCGGCCGAATTAAAAAGGAAGTACAAGGAGACCGTGAAGCAAGGGAAGAATGCCATCTTGATGACTGAGGAGGCCCTCAAGGCTCAAGTAAAGCTGCTAGCTCCCAACTTCGACACCTCCGCTGTTAGCGTCTTCAAGACTATCAAGGATGGCAAGATTGTCGACATCCCGAAGAAGTGATTTGGTCTTGCCTTTGTACTTTGCTTTTTGTAATATGTAGATTTCTATATACTTTTGGCGAACTTATTGACTGCCGTTTTTTGGCGTATATGTAACAAGTATTGTTTTGGTAAACTTGGTTGCCGTTTTTGACATATATGTAACTAATTGCTTGTCTACCGTCTCCATTTCTTACCATTTTACTGGTAGCTAATCGTTTTTCTTGGTAGTCGTTGGAGCCGACTTATGGCTTTTAACATTTTAGGTTCCCGAAGTGATCAATCCCGGGGTGTCATTTTGTTTTTCTTTAATTATTTAAGCGTGAAAAGAGAATATGATGAGTTTCAAATAAAATCAATGGGGCATGATAATATGGGCATGATAATGCCGAGTAATATAAATGCAGTGCAAAAAAGACATAGGATAAACAATAATCATAGGACAAATGATCCCACATACAGCAATACAGATCTTACTCGCCCGGTTGAATCAGTGGGGCGCCTGCTCGCCCAGCATGCCTTGGCTACTAGGGATAGAATCTCCTTAGGTTAACCGCGTTCCAAGTCCTTGGTATTTCTTTGCCATCAAGCCGTTCCAATCTGTAGGTGCCGTTGCCGAGCACCTCCTTCACCCGGTACGGGCCATCCCAATTCGCCGCCAGCTTTCCTTGCCCAGGCGTCGGTAACCTGACGTCGTTACGTCGCAGGACCAGGTCGTTCTGCTCAAACTCTCTCTTGAGTACTTTGGTATTGTAGCGCAGAGCCATCCTCTGCTTCAATGTCGTCTTCGACAAGTGGGCCATCTCCCTGGCTTTATCCACCAAGTCTTTTTCCACGGATTTTTTGACTCCGCCCAGGAGTAGCCGCGGGCTCAATTTGCCGATCTCTACGGGTATTATTGTGTCTATCCCATATGTGAGTCGGAAGGGGGTCTCTCCGGTAGATGACTGCTGGGTTGTGCGATAAGACCAGAGAACCGATGCTAGCTCATCTGCCCATGTTCCCTTTTTCTAGTCAAGTCGCTTCTTGAGGCCCTGCAAGATGACCTTGTTCGCCGCTTCGACTTGTCCGTTAGTCTGGGGGTGCTCAACTAACGAGAACTTTTGCTGTATGCCCAGACCGGTGAGGAATTCCCCGAATCTCTTGTTAGCGAACTGGGTTCCATTATCCAAGATGACGACTTCCGGGATTCCGAACCTGGCTATTACCTGTCTCCACATGAACTTCCGGCAGTTTACCGAGGATATGCTAGCCAGCGGCTCGGCCTCTATCCACTTGGTGTAATAATCAATGGCCACTATTAGGTATTTGACCTGTCCCGGCCCTACTGGGAAGGGTCCTAACAAATCGATTCCCCACTGCGAGAAAGGTCGGAAAGCTGTTATTAGACTCAGTTCGGTCACTAGTGCCTTGTGGAAATTGGTGTTCTCTTGGCATTTTTTGCACCTTTTAACGAATTCCTTAGAATTCGCCATCATAGAGGGCCAGTAATAACCTATTCTGACGAGCTTTCTGGCTAGGGCCTTCCCTCCGATGTGATGACCGCAGCATCCTTCATGGACTTCTCTGAGCACATAGTCCATTTGGTCGGGACACAGGCACTTCAAGAGGGGTTGGCTAAGCCCCTTCTTAAACAACTGGCCCTGTATGATTGCATACTTTTCTGCTTCTCACCTTATTGTCATTGCCACTTTCTCGTCGCTGGGGAGTTTGGCCCTTTCGAAGAAATCAACGATTGGGCTCATCCAAGAGGGTTCTGCCTGAGTTAGATGCAAAGCTACTGCCGGTTCCTTTATCAAACCTTGGATGAGAGATTGGTTCCCCGTCCCTGGTTTTGTGCTCGCCAGTTTTGATAGGAGATCTGCCCGTGTGTTTCTCTCTCTCTCTCGGGACGTGTTGGACAGTGACTTCCTCGAATTGCTTACTCAACTCTCTGACTTTCTCCAGGTATTTCTACAATAATGAATCTTCGACTTGGTAGGTCCCATTGATCTGTGACGTCACGACCTGTTAGTCACTACATATTTCCATCCTCGTAGCTCCGACCTCCCTTGCCAGAGCTAGGCCGCCTAGTAGGGTCTCGTATTCTGCTTGATTATTCGACACCGGGAATTCGAACTTGACTGACTGCTTGTATAAAACTCCAATTGGATTTTCTAAGATGATTCCTGCTCCTCCGAACGTTTGGTTGGATGCTCCGTCCATGTGGAGCCTCTACCGTCTGTTTGAAGTCCTGGCAGGGTCCCCTGTGACCTCTACCAGGAAGTCAGCCATGGCTTGAGCTTTGATCGCGTGCCTGGGTTCATACTGCAAGTCGTATTGGGATAGTTCGACAGCCCAAGTCATCATTCTACCCGCCAGATCTGGTTTCTGGAGTACTTGTCGAATTGCCTGATCCGTCCTAACGATTACTTGGTGTCCTTGAAAGTACTGCCGCAACCTGCGCGACGAGGTCAGGAGCGCATATGCTACCTTCTCCAGCTTGCTATACCTTAGCTCTGCTCCTTATAGTGCTTTACTCACAAAATATATTGGTTGCTGGGTCTTCCCCTCTTCTCGCACCAAGACCACTGCCAATGCCTCATCGGTTACCGCTAAGTACAAGTACAGCACTTCTCCATTCTTAGGCCTCGCGAGGACAGGTGGTGCCGAGATTATCTCTTTGAAGTGTTTGGAAGCCTCCTCACATGCCAGGGTCCACTCGAATGCGATCCCCTTCTTCATCAGGTTAAAGAAGGGAAGAGCTTTGGCTGCCAATGCACCGAGGAAGCGGGATAGCGCGGTGAGTCTGCCCGCCAACCTCCGGACGTCTTTCAAACTTCCCGGGCTTTTCATTTGTAGGATTGCTTCACACTTTTCCGGGTTGGCCTCCACTCCTCTTTGGGTTATCATGAACCCCAAGAATTTTCCAGCTTCGACGGCGAAGGCACACTTGAGCGGATTAAGCCTCATACCGTGTCGTCGAAGAGAGGTGAAGACATTTTCCAGGTCACCGATGAGGTCCTCGGCTTTGGCAGTCTTGACCAAGATGTCATCTACGTATACCTCCACCGTCTTGCCGATGAGGTCTTTGAAGACCTTGTTCATCAGCCTTTGGTATGTAGCCCCTGCATTCTTCAGTCCGAACGGCATCACCTTGTAGTAGTATGTCCCTCATGGCGTTATGAACGTCGTTCTCTCTTCATCTGGCCGGTGCATCGGTATCTGATTGTACCCAGAATAGGCATCCATGAAACTTATATACCGGTAACCCGCCGCCGCATCAACAAGAGCATCGATATTGGGAAGGGGGAAGGAATCCTTGGGACACGCTTTGTTAAGGTCAAAATAATCCACGCACATTCTCCATTTCCCACTGGGCTTTTTCACCAAGACCACATTCGACAGCCAAGTTGAGTAGTCGAGTTCCCAAATGAAGCCCGCTTCTAGTAGGCTGCCCGTTTGCTCGACCACCTCTTCCGACCTTTCTTGGGACATTTTTCTCCTCCTTTGGGCCACTGGCTTTGCCTCTGGTCTCACAGATAGCTGGTGCGACATGAACTGGGGGTCTATACCCGGCATGTCGGCCGGAGTCCAGGCAAACAAGTCACCGTTAGCTCTGATCATCTCCATCAGAGGTTCTTTCAAGTCATGGGGTAGGTTTCTGTTTACAAAGGTAAACTTCTCATCCGCCGACTCTGAACATTTCAAGGTCCCCCTCTGGTTCCGGCCTGGGTTTGTCATCAACCCTGGCGTCCAGGTCGGCAAGGAAGACACCAGATGCTTCTCTAGACTTCTTCCTTAGGGAGAGGCTAGCGTTTTCGCATGCAACCGCCGTCTCCAGATCTCCCCTGATGGTCCTCACTGATCCATCATCAGCAACACACTTCATTAGAATTAGTTTGGTGCAAATTACCGCCCCAAACTCGTTGATGGTCTTCCTCCCCAAGATGAGGTTTTAGACCGTGGAGTCCCTTAAGGTAACGAACTCCGCCATTAGTGACCTCTTCCCCCGACCTCCGCCAATGGAGACCGGGAGGAAAACTACTCCGTCGGGCTTGATGAAGTTATCGCCTAGGCCGACAACGCTGTGTTGGTGGCCCCTCAAGTCGGTGTCCCGTAGGCTCAGAGCATCAAATACATTGCGGAACATGATTGGTGCACGAATTGTGAGTCACACTTTTCACAACGCGTACCACTAACCAACAAGTGCACTGGGTCGTCCAAGTAATATAAATAGATACTAATTACTATTATATGACTTCTAAGGTAAGCTTTTTATAAGGACACTGTCACAGAGTTAAGTCAGAAATTGGAAATTAACAACCTTTATCTGGGGGTATGGGGGTTCCTCTGATCCTTGGGATGCTTGGTATTACAGAAGACTTTTGGCGCTTCAGTTCCCTTAAGTCACATCCCTGCTCTTCTTGTTCTTTAAACATATGGGTCAGCATTTGACTGTGTTCCTTCTGTTGTTTTATTATTTGCTCCATAGCTTCCTGTATCTTGGTGACAGACGTCTCAAGATATTCCCAATATTCCGCTTGAGGAATCTCTGGGAGGAATTCCCGTGCTCTCTTCTTGATAAGATCCTCCTGTGCTTGTTGTCTCTCCATTGATGCTTTGGTGATTGACTTTTCAATTAGGATATATTCAGTTATTCCCATCTTGACTCCAGCGTCCTTGCAGAGCAGAGAAATCACGCTTGGATAAGCCAACCTGGCCTCTTTTGAATTTTTGTTAGCAATCTTATAGAGCTCAGTTGAAATCAGCTGATGAACCTCCACTTCCTTTCCCATCATGATGCAATGAATCATCACTGCTCTTTTAACTGTGACTTCAGAATGGTTGCTAGTGGGCAACAGAGAACGCCCAATGAAGTCCAGCCATCCTCTGGCAACTGGTTTGAAATCCTCCCTCTTGAGTTGATTTGGGACGCCCTTTGTGTTGGTGGTCCACCTGGCTCCAGGGATATATATGTCCTCTAGAATCTTATCCAGGCCAATGTCTGCTCTCATCATCCTCCTGTTGAAGGAGTCTGGATCATCCTTTAGCTGAGGTAGCTTTAATATCTCTCTGATCTTGTCAGGGGTGGTATGAACAATCTTTCCCCTGACCATGGTCCGAAATTCGTAGCAGGCAGTTCCAGATAGTCTTTGCTTGTCAGTCTGCCACATATTAGCATAGAACTCCTGGACCATGTTCCTTCCTATTTTCGTTTCAGGATTAGCTAGGACTTCCCAGTTCCTGATTCGAATTTGCTCCTGGATCTCCGGATATTCGTCTTCTTTCAGATCGAATCTAACTTCCGGGATCACTGATCTTAGACCCATTACTTTAAGAAAATGGTCTGAATGTTCTTTAGATAAGAACTTCCCTTGATTCCAAAGTGGTTTTGGAACGCTCTCTTTCTTGCCTCTTGGAGTGGATTGTTTTCCTTTGGGAGCCATGATCTTAGTGATCTCGGAAAAACACACCAACTTAGAGGTTTGCTTGTCCTCAAGCAAAAGAAAAGAAAGGAGAGGGATAGAAGGAGATCGAGGTGCACTTGTTGATGGAGGAGGGGGGAGGCCGAACCCAATTTTAAAGGGGTGGCTTTTCGAAAAAATGGAAGAGATAAGATAAAAAGATTGAGTTGAAAAAGATAAGATAGAAGATAGAGTTTAATTTTGAAAAGATATGATAGATTTTTGAAAAAGATAACTCTGAAATTTGAAAAAGATAATATGGATATTTGAAAAAGATATGGATTAGTTGAAAAGATTTTTGAGTGAAAAAGATAGATTTGTTTTCAGAAAAGATTTTGAAAAGAGTTGGATTGAATTTGGAAAGATGGATTTTTAGAAATTAAGGATTTTAGAAATCAGGGTTCTTGACATGTTCATGTAAAAATCATGCATTGAAGCATAAAATTTGAAATTAAAATGGAAATACGTGTGGGACAAATGGATTTGGCTCCTCCCTGTCTTCCTGGCGTTTGAACGCCCAAACACTGCTTGTTTTGGGCGTTCAGCGCCCAAATGCTGATCTCCTGGGCGTTCAGCGCCCAGTTGCTGCCATTGCTGGCGTTCAACGCCCAGTGGGTGGCCATTTCTGGCGTTGAACGCCCAGATTGCTACCATTACTGGCGTTTTCTTGCCATTGAGCTCTTTTACTCTATTTTGTGTGCCGATTCCTTCTGTAACCCTGTAAACTTATACAAATGATTCTGTACCTTAGTGTCAGTGAACTTTATATAAACAAAGCACTTGTGTGTGTCTGATCCCTCACTGGCAATTGAGTGCCAGAGTCAGAAGCTGGAGTGACGTTAGACGCCAGCTCACTGTCTGTTCCTGGCGCCTGAACGCCAGAAATGTATCCATTTTGGGCGTTCAACGCTGGATTCTGCCCCATTTGGGCGTTCAACGCCAGATTCTTGCCTATTTCTGGCGTTGAACGCCAATCCTGCCTTGTTTCTGGCGCTGAACGCCAATTTTGGGCATGGTCTGGGCGTTCAGCGCCAGCCTTCCACCCATTTTCTGGCATTTTAGTGCCAGAATTATTTTTTCCTGGGCTCTTACTGTCCTCAGGTGAATCTTTGGTGGGTCGCTCATTTCTTGAATTTTTGATGCCTTGAGGTGGGGTATTTAATGTTTTCCCACTTCTTAATTGAACTGCTTGGCATTCTTCTGCTATTTGCCTTGATAGTTGCTGCTTTGTTTGCTTAAACTGTTCGTCCATATGTATATTAGCTATCCTTGTCTCCTGTAGCCTGTCCTTGAATTCGGCTAGCTGCTTTGTTAGAAAATCCAATTGCTGATTGAATTCAGCAGCTTGTTTTACAGTACTGAATTCAGCAGTTACTGTTTTAACCTCTTCATTCATGGAAGAAATACTAAACTAGTAGCCTAGGTTTACAAAAATTGGATAAACTATGATGGATGATGCAGAGATCCACTTCTGGGGCCCACTTGGTGTGTGCCGGGGCCCACTTGGTGTGTGCTGGGGCTGAGACTTAAGCAATTCACGTGCAGAGGCCATTTGTGGAGTTGAACGCCAGTTTGGGCGTTCAACTCCAGCTTTTGATCCTTTTCTGGCGCTGGATGCCAGAATTGGGCAGAGAACTGGTGTTGAACGCCAGTTTACGTCGTCTATTCTTGTGCAAAGTATGGACTATTATATATTGCTGGAAAGCCCTGGATGTCTACTTTCCAACGCAATTGGAAGCACGCCATTTCGAGTTCTGTAGCTCCAGAAAATCCACTTTGAGTGCAGGGAGGTCAGAATCCAACAGCATCAGCAGTCCTTTTTCAGCCTGAATCAGATTTTTGCTCAGCTCCTTCAATTTCAGCCAGAAAAATACCTGAAATTACAGAAAAACACACAACTCATAGTAAAGTCCAGAAATATGAATTTTTCCTAAAAACTAATAGAAATAGACTAAAAACTAACTAAAACATACTCAAAACTATATGAAATTATCCCCAAAAAGCGTATAAAATATCCGCTCATCAATGATGTTGGAATCAGCTCCCGTGTCCACCAGGATCCGTTTTACTAGGCCGGTGCCCACCCTGGCCGTGATCACCATCGGAGGGTTCTCCGCGACCTCATCAAACTATTGATCTTCGGGGCTGAATGATATCTAGGGTACTCTCCGGGAGGGCGGCGTGGAGCCAGAGGACATAGCTAAGACCTTGGCGTCCTTCTTGCTAGCTGATTTCGATCTGGGGGGGGGACGTCTCTTCTGATCACCACATTTACCACAGTGAGGCCACGCTCATTATCCTCCTCGAGCTCCCGTCTTTGTCTTACGGCGCGGCTTTTATCCTCGTTTGATCGGTCATGGTCCCGCCTCCTCGGTTCCCTTATAAGATGGGTGAAATAAGCCAACTTTCCTTCCCAGATGGCTTGCTCCAGGGAGTCTTTAAGGTCGAAGCAGTCTTGGGTCTTATGGCCATAGCCCTTGTGGTAATCGCAATAGATGTTTTTGTTTCCTCCCGTCCTGTCCTTGAGTTGTCGGGGTTTCGACAAGATGCCCTTGTCGGCGATCTGCTGATAGACTTCAACAATTGGAGCTGATAGGGGGTATAGCTGGTGAACTTTCCTACCCGGAGAAACGGCTTGAAGGTTTTAGCTGATCCTCCGTCTTTGGAGTGCTCTTTCAACCTTTCTCCACCGCCGGACGGGTGAGTATTGGAGTAGGCGGGCTGCCGTTTATTGGCTGCCATGACCTAGCTTACTTCTTCATCATTGATGTACTCCCTGGCTACGTTCTGAATTTTCTGCATTGCCCAAACGGGCTTGGTGGTAAGGTGTTTCCTAAAATCCTCGTTTAATAACCCGTTGGTCAGACACAGGCTGGCCACCAAATCGGTTAGGCCGTCAATCTCCAAACACTCGTCGTTGAATCTGTCTAGATACTTCCGAGTCGGCTCGTCGGTTCTTTGTGTTACTCCTAGCAGATTGATCAGGTGTTTCGCTTTAGCGATACGCGTGGTGAACTGAGCTAAGAAGGCATGACTGATGTCGGCAAAGGCGGTTATGGATCCCTGAGGGAGGGCATTGAACCAACGAATCGCCGGTCCTGCTAAAGTTACGGGGAAAGGGTGACACCTTACTTCATCGCCTACCCCTTCCAGGTTCATCTTGGCTTTAAAGACCGTTAGATGCTCCTGGGGATCTTGAGTCCCATCATACCTCAGATCTGTCGGCTTGTCAAAGTGCTTCGGCAGTCGGATTCCGAGGATTGAGTGGTGGAAAGGGGTCGCCCCCATGACCATCGGTTGCCCGGGTTCTCCTCGGTCTTTCCCTGCTGTCCTCTCTGTGTGGTCGGCTTCTCCTTGACCTTTTCCTGTTGTGTTCTTGATGTGGTCGGCTTCTCCTCTTTCGCTCCCTGTTGCCTTCTCGTTCTACGGTATCTCTTGTCGGCGACCGGGAGTAAATCATAGGATCTCGTCGTCTCTGGGTCACTTCCCTACTTTCATGGCTTTCTGACTCTGTCCGGGGCTCAGAGTGCGCCTGGAGTGATTTCGTCGGAGACTTCTTTCTCCTCTTTGGGGAGATCGGGAGCGCTCTTGACCAGGAGTCGGCTGATGACGCTCCCTACTGGCCACCTCTCGCTCTAGGTTTTGCACCATGTGGCGCAGTTCTTGTATTATTCTGGCGCTATCATTACTCATTCCTCCAAAGGGTCGTCTCTCGGGTTGCCGCGGGGGGGATCTGGTGCGCTCACGAGTGGGAGCCCCAGTGGCCACCCTGCCTTCCTACCCGCGTGGTTCGCCTCCATCGTCCACCGCCACAGTACCCAAAATGAAGTCCATGTCAGCGAATCCCCACAGACGGCGCCAATGTTCGGTACCTCGGGGTTCCAGACGGGTCAGGATAGATCCCTGGGAATTGGTGGGGATAAGCTTGAATATGGGCCTGGTGGAAGTGATGTGCGAGTGAACGACCTCTCGAGCTATTTGTGTAGATTGGGGGGAGCCACCTGCAATGACACTCCGACGCCCAAGTCAAGAAGTATGCAGGTAGCAGAGAGTAGGGTATGGTGACGTACCTTGGGGGAGGGGTAGGGCCCTCCCCATATATACCGTGTCAGAGGTGGGTCCCTCAAGGACAGACCCACCTTCCGTGAAGTTTTCCTTTGCTAGCTGTTGTCAACTGAGCTGGCTCTTTGGAGGAGAGGTACCCGGGTCAAGGTCCGGTTGTGTGGTGCCCAGTAAATCGGTCGCCCGAATCCAATGAGGCAGCACGTTGGCCGGGTCGGCCATGAGGCCAGCTGGGTTGGGCCGCAACACATACATTATATTCTAGTGGATTCTTATGTTTATCAATTTAAAAATAGTTAAAAAATAACTTAACATTTTGGAAAGAAAGTGGATAAGTGGAATAGTCGAACATGTTGAAGTCTTGATAACTTTGGGATTTAGGAATTACGAATTTGAATTTAGGATTAGTTTAGAAGTTAAGGCTAGATAATTAGATTTGATTTGGTAAATTTTTTTAAAGGAGGTGAAAATATAAATTTTTAGTTTTGTGTTAGTAAATAAAAAAAATCATATATTTATATTTGTAGTTTTAAAAAATATTCTAGACACTACAAGAAAAATAGCATTTTGTCACACTTTTAAAGCATGCCAAAAAGTGTGAAGCCACAATTTGGGCCGCGCTTTTGCAGGGTTAACATGCACAAATGTGTCGGTTGCTCCATAGACACGCTTTTAATGAGTTATGACTACGCTTTCTTTGTTACCATGTTGTTAGCTATTACCATACTTTAAAAGCGTGACTGTATGTATCATCCTATAGTCACATTTTTTAAACTGCTCTCTGTGGGCATACAACCACGTTTGGAAAGTGTGCCAATAGTTGAAGATATGACTACGCTTTTAAAGTGTGTCAATTGTTTGGTTATGACCATGTTTATTGAGTGTGGCTGTCAATGACTACTGTACAATATGCCCACGCTTTTTAAGTGCGGCTATAAGTTAGCTCAGAAAACCTATTGTTCTCCTTTTTCAGTAATCTTTCTAATAAAACCTTCCAAAATTCATATATAATTTTAAATTATAATTTGAAAGAGTCATTCAAACAATAACAAAAATAATTATGTATAAATTTTAAATCAACTAATCCAATGTAATGCCTCAATTTTCGATAGATCTGGATCACTATCAGTTATTAGGAGCTACTTCTCAGTTAAACTAAAAACTCTAAACTCTACATATTAGAAAAAAATTAAAGAGCAAGCAATATCTAAATGATAAAAGAAATTAAACTAAGAACAATTAAGATAATTAACTAGAAAATGAAAATAAATTCAAATACTAAAAAGAACTTAGCAAGGGTTGATGGTTAAGGATTACTATCTTTGTCACTAACCACAACATAATAATTACAAAGAGTAAACTCAATTTGTCAACCTCTACAAATTGAGAAAAATCAATTAGACTTAATTAATTCTAATCCACAAGTTTTAGCCAACTTACTAATTGAATTAGTAAAAAATTAACCTTAGTGGAAACAAGATTAATTAATATCTCTAAATTATCAATCAACCTGGATATTAATATCTCAAGTTCACCCAAGTTTTCAACTCAAGCCAAGAATACAAAAATCTACTCTATAACTAAGTCAAGCATTTTATCAAATACCTAGAGTGCATAAACATAAAATATCATAAATTGCAAGAATAATAAAAACTACAACTACCCAATTTAAGAAAGCAATAAAAACAACTCAAGTAAACATGAATAAAACATAAAACATCAAATTGCATTAATAGAAAATTGAGAATTCAACCATAATTCATAAACTAAAATGACATAAACAAAAAAAACTAACAAAAGAATTCTATCAAACTAAATTAGTAGAAAATAAAATGTAATTAAAGCTAAACTAAAACAAGATTAAAAAATAAAACTAGAAAAAAAAACTAAATAAAACCCTAAGAATTCTAGAGAGAAGTTGGAGCTTCTCTCTCTAGAATTCACGAAAACATACTAAAAGAACTAAACCTAAAAACTAGATGGAAACTACTTAGAAAGTACTTCATTTTTCCCTTGCATTTTCTCCTTTTTTTTTTTTTTTTTTGTCAGGTGGATTGGACAACCCCAATCCTAGGTACCTCAAATGGATTGGACAACCCACAATTCTAGGTACAAGTACACACACCCACACACTCCTCATATACTTACCAATTTTTTTCCTCGGATGCAGTTGGTAGGAGTTGAGCCCAAGACCTTTGAGATGGAGAGGGGGCGGAATGTCGTGTGAGTTAAGGCTCATTGGCCTTGTATTTTCTCTTTAAATAGATGTTTGGGGGCCTTTATGTCCTTTTTGGACTTTTTGGGGCCCAAAAATGAAGATACATATGTTTCATTAAATAAGGCCCGTGAAGTCGTTTCACACACGCAGAGAAAGCTCGCGCGAATATCTCTCTCACGCGAGGAAGTGCCGCTCGCGCAAATAATTCGCTTATGCGAGAAAGGTCTGCTCATACGAGCTTCCAAAAAGCTCCACTCCCAAACTGCTTCTCGAATTCACTTCTTCGTTCCATTCTTTTTTTTTCCTTTGAAGCCATTGATGTACCTAGACTCTGAAGTACTTGAATAAAATTGATCACGGAATCGAATGGCATAAAAGAGATTATATAAGAAATTAATTATTAAGAACATAAAAAACATCTTTTTCACACATACTTTATTGGAAGCAAGATTCGAAAAAACTTAATTAATTAAGCTAAAATTGTGTAAGTTTGTTGATAAATCCCGTCGTAGAGATCCATGTCCAGACATTAAAATTTTATAGGGACTTTAGCTCTCATGATTTCTTCTATAAAATGGTCTTCACTCCCTAAGGGTGTGGATTCTCGATCAGTTCGAGATCTTCTTCCCTTGAGGTCAGCTTCCAACTTTTCAACTTTTTCTCCAGCTACCTACATCGTCGAACTTCTCTACATAGGGCATGTTTAAATTCACGCTGTCGTTCCAACTCAATCTTGAGTGGTTCCAACTGACCTTGGTGTCCATGTACTAATTCCATGACTTCCGTCGGGTTTTGATCCTCTAATTGTCTGGGTTGGTGGACCTCCGAATTTATCCTCCATCCTCCTGGGTTTTGTGGATTCCTTTCTTCATTGAGATTCTTCGTTCTCCCAAGATGTGGGGTATAACAATTTCACGATCGTCGTTGTGTTAGTTTGGTTCTGAATCTAATTTTGATGACTATGTCCATCTTTAAGATGGTCGTCCGACATGGTTGGGTGTAGACTGCCAGGTCCCCGGCAACGGCTTCGATGTTACGAGGGTTACCTAAAATGAATGGATTTGGACATAAACGTGAGGCTAGACTTTTTTTTTTTTGGAATAAGATGCTCCTTTGTCTCCTTAGCAAGGTGATGTTGTCCGAGCTCTTTGAAGAGGATAGTGGGAGAAACCTACAAGAGATTTCGATACTTAAGTTAGTAAAGATTTTAGGTAAATTTTTAGTAGATTGGAATTTAAAAAATACCTGAAGTTGTCAGGACATTTATAATTATAGACAAGTCAATAACTATTTTATGAAGTGGTTCCACTTTTGATGGTGGATAATTGTTTCCTTATTATTTAAAGAGATTGATAAGATCTTCTTTTTAGATAAATAAAAAAAATTATAGAAATTGGTTACTTGTTTAAATGAGCAGCATTAGACCTGCGTGCTTCATCCGATCTCTGTGAGATCAGATAGTTCGTAATATAGATTTGAACATTAGTATTGTGGAACGTTGATTAGACTTCAATTATTTTGGGCCTCACTCTTAAAATCGGTCAGAGTATAAATAGATGCTATTAAACCAACCTTGCAGTGCGATACTTTTATTTTCTCAATTGGTATCATTATGGGCATCATTAATTAAGTCTAACACTTCTGTTCTAGCCCAACTTCATTTGACACGCTTTTACCCAACTTAAAATAGGCCAATAAACTTCGGTTTGGACTAATCTCATCATGCACAAAATGTTTTTTTTTCTTATTATTAATAAGTGGAGAAGATGCCCAAAATTTATTTTTTTTCCCATCTCATTTTATAGTTATAACTTATAACTCACTATATTAACTCAACAAATAATAAACTTATTATAAGGCTTTTTATATTATAACTTGGGATTTCATTTTCTTGCTCAATGATGATGAAACTCTTTTAATAAAACAGAAAAAAAAAAAAATCACGCGAATGTGACTGGTTCATTATTCGGTCTCTTAAGTCTTAACTGAGAAATTAAGAATTCAAAAATAGGTTAGTGTGTTAGACATAAAAAGAATCTATCGGCAAGTGTATATAGGCACCATAGCACTCACCTTAATATAATAAATCAAAAAAAAATTTTATATTATTATATCCAAATATAATTGTTAAATAAAAAGATATTTTTACATAAAATATCCAAATATAAAATTATTTTTATTTTAATAAAAAAAATTTTAAAATTACTTGAAAAAATTTATTTTTTTAAAAATTCATCCATATAAGCCTATAGAGATAAATATCAAAGTCCAAAACAAACGAGATTACTCTCAAGCCACTCAGTAAGTGGATTAAGGTTGGATCTCTTTCAAAAGAAGTATATATTCTTTTACGACGTTAGATTGTTGTTTAAACACTTGTCCAAAAAAAAAAGTGATTGTTGTTTAAAAACTTGGTTGTCACCATATTGATATTAAATGCCCCTTTATAGCCAAATTACTTTTTGATTATGTGATGCCCTATATATTCCGAATTTCAAATAGTTTTCTTTGTAGTGAAGAAGTTTAACAATCATTGGTATGTATTCTGTGATGTTGGAGCTCCTCCCTTGGGCAGTGGAAGGACTAATCACACTCCCTCAATACCCAACAGTGGCATATGTTTCCCATGGCGACACATTGGTCACCACACAAGAAGTTAGCTCATGTTAATTGGTTGGTGACGTCATCAGCAAGTAATTCCTTGAGCCAAGTCACTTCTGAATTTTATTCATCATTGTACTTGTTGTAACACATGTTTATTTATGAAAACGCTAAAAATTTGAAAAAGAAAAAGAATATTTCCGCAGCCAGGATTTGAACCTGGAAATTCAATCTCAGAATTTTCCAAAGTGCTACTGCGGATGTTGTGTTAATCAACTGCAAAACAATTTTTAAGAGTTCATAGTTGTAGAGTCAAATCCAGTTATTAGTTTGTTACACTTACCCTTCTGAAAATTAAGATGGAGCAAACCACACAAAATGCCATTGGATTATTAAGTAGCTAACAAAATTATCTTCTAGATTTAGTAATTTTGCACCAAATAGATTTTTTTTTGTGATTGTTTTGTTAACAACCAATAATACTTTTAGAAAATAAAAAAAATTATATATATAAAACTTTGGTTTGTATTTTTGTATGTTTTTGGAGTTTGTTAAATACAAAAGTCGTTTGTTATTTATAATTTTTTTATTTTTTTTGTATCTCAAAATATTTTGAGAATATTTTTATTATATTTTTAAATAAAAATATTAGAATATTATCAAAATTTATTATTTTTTGCTATTACTTAGTCATTAACTCAATTCTTTTAGTCTAGTTTCTTTAGCCTAGTAATCCAACAATATATTTTATCTCATACTTTTAAATATTAATTACTAACATGGCCAAAAATAATAAATTCTAATAGTCATCTAACATTTTTTTTTAAATATTTCGAAGGCAATTTTGTTATTAAATTTGGAGAATAATTCTGTGACTTAATAATTCAAGGATGTGTGATTTACTAAGTTAAATTGAGGGAATTAGATTATGAGCGGGTTTTGTTAGATTTTAAAAAAATATCTTTTAATCTTTTACTATAAAAAACAGTTTTATATTTTTAAAACTTTATTCAACACTTTATAATTATAAACATATACTTTTTAAATAAATAAATAAATAAAGCATTTCTTTCGTAAACAAAACCAATTCAAATGGACACTATTTCGTATATCATCGTCATTCGTCAAAATTTCAAAAGGTGTGGACTGTGGAGCATATTGGTTTTGAAAAGGAATATAAGTTCTTTAAAGTATAGATTGCAAAACAATAGCCCAACATCCGCAATTTCCAGGTTCGAATCCTAGCTACAGAAATCATTTTTCCCTTTTTCATTTTTTGCCAAGTATTCCACTTCTGCCCTATATGACACCAAAACGTTAAATGGGTGAGTGATAAACCCAAATTTATTAAGCATACACAAAATCAGAAATTGCATTCTTATCTCATCTTTAAAAAGGGTTGTATGAGTTACTTTCCATTCTGCATATAAATGAACATGTGTTACAAGTTACATCAAGTACAATGACGAATAAAACTAGCAAGCTTCACATCTAATTTGAAGAGATCACAAAGGAGAAGAGCTTGATCGCTGTTTTTACATATATTAATGTCATATTTCAGAAGTTTCGGCATAGGCGAGCTCTTCAAATCCACGATGGTGTCGTCTTTCTCCTTCTTCGGACGCATCAACAGCACTCTACTAGTGCGTGGACTGGTAGACTTGGGGGAGCTGATCACTTTACTCAATAGGGAACTTAGTCGACATCTAGAGTAGTGGGACGCGCGATAGAGAAAGATGTATGTAGAGTTGGAGACACACTACCTTCCGGAGTAGGAGCAGTGGAGATAGTCTCATTAGAGGCATCAGGGAGAGATCACTCGCCTTGAGCAGAGCTTCGACATGCAAAATGCTGATTTGATTGATTTGAAGAGCACCATGAGCGACTTGTACAAATTTGTACAGCCGAAGCAAAGCGGCTCTTACAGTAGTGTACCGATGTTCCATTTAAACATTTGAACCTTCAAAACACTCACACTAGCATGGTTAAACCCAACAATAACATTGTTCTGCATTAAATGATTACTGTCTTGTGTATTATATATATACACACACATAGACACACGCATGCATTTTTTATTAAGAGGTATACTAACTTTTACAAAAAAACTATTGAGTGGTGAGGACACACCTATAAATAGAGATAGGAATCCGATAGTAGAAGGTTTCTAGAAGTATGTACGTTTGTATCATTCATTATATATGTAGCAGTTCTTGCTGCTCTCTTTCAGGCTTTCAACAGCGAAATTCTGAGTTGTTATATTAATTGGATCGATGGTTTGATAAGTGTGATTGATGTTAATTATTTTAAGGGTTATACTACGGTGATGATGTTTATTTTTTTCCTTATGTGATGAACTGAGTTGTCATAGCAATGGAGATGACACCTTTTATGTTTTTTCAAAAGAGTCGGATATAGTTTCAGAAGAATTCGATTCAAATTCCCTTCTAAGAGAATTATACGGTAAAGATGAAGTTGGTATAGAGAGAGATTGAGACAATGAAGAGCTGATAAGTATGGCTGTGAAACTGCTGTTGGTGTCATGGTGTGAGATGAAGCAGACCGAAGGCAGTAACTTGTCGGCAGTGGGCGGCTGGTTCGTTATGAGCCGTGAGCCGCTCTTTGTTAGCTTTTTTTTTTGTCATGCTCCTTGTTGGTTTAAAAGGATGGATCATGGGCCAATGTTTTATGTGGGTCACCAGTTTGATTGGGCATTCAATTTTGCTATTTGGACAATCATTGCTTCAAAAATAAATAACGAGCCTTCAATTGTTTGAAAGATGGGGTAACATCTTTTTTTTATTACTTCTCTAAAAATTGGATTTATGGATAAACCTTTAAATTATGTATAATTAAAAATCAATACATTTTGTACCTAAAAAAATGGGAATGGATCCTCTCAATTGTTAAAAAAAATTGACAATGTAAAGTGTGATCTCTAACCCTTCATTGCTCCCTCTCTCATTTATTCTTAGTCCCACTTATAAAATTAATGGTGAGAGATCACACTTTACTCTCTCAATTGTTAAAAAAATGGAGAGGATCTATTCCCCTAAAAAAATCAACAAGTTGTTATGTGTGATAAAATGAAGATGAAAATTTACATAGTTATAGATAAATGTTATTAGTTTTATTTATTTTCTAAATTATATTTAATTTGAAACAAAGAACCAATCTCAACAGGTGGAAGCAAAACTTCGGGTATGCGGCTACGAAAGCTGGCATATTGTTAACTCTGCAGGAGTGGCAGGAGGACTTGTGCTAGCTTGGAAGGACAGCATCAGTGTTCAAATTATTAGCAGTGGAGAATTCTTTTGGCAGCCGAAATTAAGGAAGTCGGAAGCAGTGAGGTATGGGAGTTCATTGGTGTCCATTTGAGTTGTTCGGAACAAATTCGATCCTTACAGTTTGAGGAGCTTACAACAATGAGCCAACACCTGGAAGGAAAAGTGGTAATAGAAGGCGATTTTAATGCTATAACAAGTCAAGGGGAAAAGGAGGGTGGAGGCCAAAAATCAGCAACCACCATTGCAACATTCACTAATTTTATTGACAGTAACGAATTAGTGGATATTGGAATGGTGGGGCGCCCTTTCACGTGGACAAATCGAAGACAAGGAGAGGATTTGGTGAAGGAGAGGCTTGACCACTATTTAGTTGGGATGTAATGGAAGTTGAAGTTTCCGAATGCAGTGGTGCCAGGCTCACAGAGTCAGGCTCGGATCATGCTCCAATTTTGATGGAAATCGAACCTCAATCCTGGCATAGTAAAAGGCGGTTTAAATACCAGGAATGTTGGTGTGGAGAAGATGATGTTAAGAGAATTGTTAGTGAAGTGTGGAGAATGGAAGTTGTAAGCTCGGCTATGTTCTCTGTGGCCCAAAAGTTGAAAGTTTGTAGACATAGACTAGTTCAATGGCAGAAAACTCACAAAGCAAACTCCCGGAAAGAAATTGAGGGCCTTCAAGCTAAACTAGAGGAGTTGCGGGTGGATGGAATCAATGGGGGATAGGAGGTTATCAGTTTGGAGGAGAAGTTGGAGCTGGCATATTTGAAAGAAGAGAGCTATTGGCAAGAAAAATCTAGAGTCAAGTGGCTAAAAGAAGGAGATCAGAACACTAGATTCTTTCACCAGAAATTTCAATCAAGGATGCGAAGGAACAGAATTTGGAGATTAGTGGGGAGGAACAATAAGATTGCATCGAAACCGGAGGATATTGCAAAGGTAGCTGAAGACTACTTTTGCGATATTTTTACTTCTTCTTGTTCGGCTGATCCGAGTCCATACTTAGAGGATTTGGAGCCTAAGGTTACAGATTCCATGAACCGTAGGCTCCAAAGGCCAGTAACTATGGACGAGGTCAAAAGAGCTACATTTAGTGTTCATGCTCAGAGTGCTCCTGGTGATAACGGGTTTACAGCTAAGTTTTTTCACTTTTTCTGGGATATAGTTGGAGGTGACGTTTTTAAGGCAGTGAGAAGTTTCTTTCACAGTGGCAGAATTCTAAAAAGTTTCAATCATACTCAAATTTGTTTGATTCCAAAGGTGCCAGATGCCAGTGATATGACTTAGGTACGACCGATCAGTTTGTCTTCAGTTATGTATAAAATTATTTCTAAAGTTATGGTGCACCGATGACGAACGGTTTTTCTATCAGTAAAGAAATATAAAAATATGATCGCATTGTAAGTATAGCTTCTAAACCAACAGAAAATCCTTTAGTACAAATGTTGGTTGTCACCAGTAACAAACCCCTTTAAAATTGATAACCGAAGTATTTAAACCTCGGGTCGTCTTCTCAAGGAACTGCAGGGAGGTGTTCTTATTATTGGTTATGAGTTTTGTAAATTGGGAGTTTTGAAAGCAAGGAACAAGTAATTTAAATGACAAGTAAAATAAATAAATAACTGTAAAATAAACTCTTGGCAAGGTATAAAAATTCGGAAGTCCTATCCTAGTTACTCCTATGAGAATTGAAGTTAATCCCACTTAGTTAACCTTTACGAAAGCAAGGGAAAGTCAAGTGAACTAATTAGTTAGATTCCCAAGTCCTAGCCAACTCCTACGGAAAGACTAGAGTTAGTGGAATTCCAGTCAATTAGCCGACATAACAATCAATCACGATAAGTTGATAACTCAAGAGCCTCCAGTTAATCAATTAAAGCCAAGAATATAAAAAGCTAAACAAGAATCATAAATCTGAAGCACCTCAATTGCATTAATAAGAGAAAATCAATCTAAACGTAGAGAGTTCATAAGCCAATTTGGCAACATAAGTAATTAAATGAGAGCATTAAAGTATCTGAAGGTAAAAGAGAAATATAAAGTAAAAGAAATATTGAACCTGATGAAGAGTTGAAATCCTAAATCCTGTAAGAGGATCCTAATCCTAAAACCTAAGAGAGAGGAGAGAACCTCTCTCTAAAAACTACATCTAAATCATGAAAAGTGAATAATTGAAGGCCTTCCTATGAATGGATACATTCTCCCACTTTATAACCTCTAATATGTGCTTTCTGTACTTGGATCTGGGCCAAGGGTTTCAGAAATCGCTGGGAGCGCTTTCTGCAGTTTCTGGTGCGTAACGTCTGTCACGCGTCCACGTGGGTCACGCGGTCGCGTCATCTGGGAGTTTTCCTTGTCACGCGTTCGCTTCGGTCACGCGTACGCGTCATCTGCATTCTGCTCAAGGCGCGCGTTCGCGTCAGTCACGCGTTCGCGTCACTTCCTTTTCGCGCTAGGCATGCGGCTGCGTCGTCCATGCGTTCGCGTCGCTGCCAGTTTCTTCAAAAACTCCATTTTGTGCTTTCCTTCCATTTTTGTATGTTTTCTTTCTATCCTTTAAATCATTCCTGCCTTAGGAGATCTGAAAATACTCAACACACAAATCACGGCATCGAATGGTAATAAAAGGTAATTAAAATCATTATTTTTAAAGCATAGGAAACATGTTTTTCACATATATCACATAATAAGGAAGGGAAAGTAAAACCATGCAATTTCACATGAATAAGTGGGTGAAGGATTGAATAAATCACTTAAATTAAGCACAAAATATATCATAAAATATGGGTTTATCAACCTCCCCACACTTAAACAATAGCATGTCCTCATGCTAAATCCAAGATAAAGAGTAAGGTAAGGTTAAAGTGGTGGAATCTCATGCAATGCAATCTATTCTAAATGCAACTACCTAAATGAATCATGCAATTCTAATTGTTATTCACTTGTATATAAAGCTTACATGTAGTTAAATTAATTCATATTCTCAAGGAATCATATATGCATAGCCAAACCTTAGATAATGTTAAAGCACTTTTACAATTGAGATGGGTAAAAATATTTCACAAACTTGCAAGACAATTAACAATTTAAGCAGAGATATATGGTGATGAGCTATTGAACCCTCACTGGATTTTATGTTTACTCTCTAGTCACTCAGTTTTTATTGGGTTAATCACTCTATTCTTTTTCTATCCTTACTTTCTATAACTTTGTTCTTCATATAACCAATCAACAATTATAGAATACAGATATACAAAAATCATGAGGTCTTATTCAAGGTTGTAATGGGGCCAAGGTAAAGGTAAGGGTATATGTATAAGGCTAAGTGAGCTAATAAGCGAATCCTTGATTAGTCTAAGATCTCACCTAACATACATACTTTATAAATCAAAGTTTCTTAAACTATTTGCCCAAATTTTTCCACTTTGTATTGCAAGCGCATGCATTAACTTTAATTTTGTCCCATGTGCATTGATTCTTTTTATTTTGCATTTGGAAAATTTTTTTTGTATCCCCTTATTTAAATACTGGAAAAATATTTATATTTTTTTTATCAATGCACATGGTAATTCAATTGTTTTGATTTCACATGAGCATGCTTCCCAAATTTTTATTTTGAAACATCTTATTCTTTTTAAATTCCTACTTTGTTTCTATCATCCCATGTTCCCATAAAGTTTTCTACACTTAAATAATACACAATTTCTATCTTAAGCTAACCAAGGATTCAACTTGAGATTTTTATTTTATTTTTCTGCTTAAGGCTAGTAATGTGGTTATAGAATAGAAGGAAATTTTAAAAAGCTCAAGGGGGCTAACAAGGGTGATGTAAAAGGTAGGCTGATTTGGGATAAGTGAGGAAAAATTCAAATGATGGCCTCAATCATCTCTTAGCATGTATCTATATTCTATATTGGACATATAGATTAAAACAAAGTAAAGAACATCAGAATGAAAAAGAAGGGCAAAACACACAGGAATGAAATTTATGGTCTGAATGCAACCATACAATTAAGCTCAAAACTCACAGGCTGTGTGTTCTCCAGCTCAAAAATCATATATCAGTTATACATGTCATGCAAGTAAAAATTAAGAGTTCCCATTATTCTCAATGTAAATCTTAGGGTGGCCCTTAAAATCTTAGTGTTGTTCCTTGATGAAATGTTGTTAACTAACTAACATGTAATGCTATATATACAAGGTGTGTGGATTGTTTTAATTTACTAAAGTCTCTAGTTTACTCCTTTTATTTTCAATTAGATCAAACTATTATATGCTAAAAGGGTAAACTATACTAATGAATCCACATATTCTATAATTAATAAGTTTAGAATTGCAAACTAAGCTAAATAGATAAAATATGAACTAAAGTGCAAAATGCGGAAATAAAGTAAAAATATAGCAAAAGAATAATGTATAAGTACTGAAAAATAAAAATAAAAATACAGAAAAATAACAAAATAAGATAAAAGAGTCTGTAGTGGTTCACCAAAAAGATACGCCAGGGATGGCGACCTCCCCACACTTAAAGTAAAGCATTGTCCTCGATGCTCACTCAAGCTGGGTGTGAAGAAGTGCCATCACCGGAAGGATGGGCTGCTGGAGTCTCTGAGGTGGCCTGAAGATCTTCAGACTGGATAAGTGTAGGAGGATCTGTCTGCTGCAGTGGAGGTGCTGACTGGAGACGGATCTCTGGGTCTGCGGCCTGAATCTGATGTGGCTCCTCATGTTGTGGTGCAGCCTGCTCTGGTCCTGCCTGCTCAGCCTCTCTCTGTGCATGTGTCTCATCCTCATGCTCGTCTGCCTCCTCCTCAGATGGCTCTGATGGTGTGTCAGGCTCGGAGGGGATGTTGCCGCCAGATCGGATCATCAACTTGAGGTGCTCATAGCGTTACTTGTTGCAACGCTTAGATCTCTCATATCGCCGCCGGTTGCGGCGCTCCATCTGGTCCAGCTGCTGAAATAAGCGGTGCACGAGGTGGTAAACGGGCTCTGAGGCAGGTGGAGGTGCAATGGTGGTAGCTGGGACAACAGTAGATGAAGAAGGGGCAGCTGAAGGTGTGGCTGTCTCATCAGAAGCGGTGAGGAATGGGGGACTATAACCCAAAGCCTGAAACTTCCTGCTGTGAGGAATAATCTTCTTGCAGTCTGCAGCAGGTGGCTTCTCATCAGCAAGCTCCCAAGGCATGTCAGCTCGACGGCCGAGCTGGGTAATCAGATAAGGAAAAGGGAGAGTGCCTCTGACATGGACCCTGGCCATGTAATACCGGATGAATCATGGAAGATACAGGTCCTTACCCTCCATCACACACCAAAGGAAGGTGATCATAGTAGCAGGCAGCTCCGTCTCATGAGTGCTTGGCATAACAAAGTTGCTCAAGATATGGTGCCAGAGCCGAGCCTCATCATTCAGATACATCAGCTTGATTCCCTTAGGCATTGTTGTGTTCTTTCCCATGACTCATGGGACAGTAGGATCAAGGGCTATCCTCTGCTTGACAGCATCCCAGTCAAATCTCAGAAAGTGCATGTCCTCTTCAGCCTTTTGGTAACCGTCAGGCTGATCTGACTTAGACTGAAGCTGGAGGATATCCTCAATAGCTTCCTCAGTGACCAGTATCTGTTTCCCTCTGAGGTGCACTGCATCCAGGAAAGTCTTGAAATAGTTACAGTAAAACTCTCTGACCTAGGAAGCATTGACCTCTGTCAAGTTTCTCTCTAAGAAGAACCAGCCTCTTTGTTTGATCTGATCGGAGGTGTACTGCTGTAGTTCTTCTGGAATTTTCAGAGTTCTCTCCAGGTATAGGTTCCTGGAGGTGGCAAACACTGGATACTTCAGCTCACAGTATCTGTTTGCAAATTTTACTGGATCATTAGCAGGGAGGAGCTGGTCAGCCTTCTCCTGCGGGGTAAAGTGCTTTTTCCGCCAGGAGTCATCATGCATAATGTCCAGGATAGACATAGAGGATTCATCTCTTTTCCTTTTACCAATGGTTGCCTTGCCTTTTCCTTTTCGTTGAGAGTCAGACATCCTGAAAAGCAGAAATCTAGGATATAAATGAAGAACAAAGCAGGAAAACAGGTAGGCAAATAGAATAATAGCAATATAAGCACATAGTGGCAAAAGAGCAGTAGAATTATGAAATGAGTTAAATAAATGTATATTTTGGATTGTTTCGGAGTTAAAAATCTGAGATGAGAAATCACAATCCAAAATATATTATAAGTAGAATACCTGTTAATTAGGAGAAACAATAATCATGCCATGAGTTAAAAAGTTGAAGGAGTTAGTTAAAAAGCAAAGGGAGAAGTTAAAAAGTTAAAAGTGGGTGAAAGTGAAAAAGAGGTTAGAAAGTGGAAAGCAGTGAGTTAGGAGAAAGAAAGTTAAAGTAAGTGGCATGATAAATGTTTCCTAGGTAACAAGAAATTCACAAATTTAAAGAATAATCAACTCATATTCAAGCAAGGATAACAGGTTGATGATGATTCATATAGATATAGAAATAACAAAAATTGAAATCGAATCATCAAAAGTGCAATTTATGAACCAGGAAATTGAAAGGAAAAAGAATGCTAGCCCGTGCATTCATGAATTGGGTTAGTTGTAGCTAAGTAGTGCAAAATTGAAAATTGCCAAAACCAATTCTTGAATGTAAAAATGAAACAATTTGCAGAAAATTGGGCAGCATTCCGGCTAAAATTGGATGTTCCCGGGAAATAAACAGTAAGAAAAACAGTTCATATGAATTTAAATAAAGCTGCAAATAGACACAGATAACAAGAGCATGAAAGAGCAGTGTAACAGCAGCATGAAACAGTAGAGAATAACATATGAACAGTATGAACACCACAGCCAGATCAAAAGTGCAGAATAAGTAAAACAAGCAACAAGTACGGCACAATTAATAGGCCTAAATCCACTAACCACATCCTAGCTACCTAACCACCTAGAATCCACTACAAACATGCATCTCTAACTAGCCTAATTTGAACATAATCGGAAAAATAAGCAACTAACTATGAAGGAAAGAGAAATGGCGTTCGGTGGAACCTGGTATGCGTATGAACTAAGGTAGGGATCAGAGAGATGGCGGTGGTGAAGTGGCGGTGCTGGGAGGGGGCACGGCAGTGCGGTGGCGGAACAGGGCGGCGCGGTGGTGGAGCAGGTTGGGTTGGAGGGTGGGGTTTGGGTTGGGTGAGGGGTTGTGATGATGGGAGGGGTGGCGCTGGCGGCGGGGTGGTCAGGGCTGCAATGGGAGGTGGCGCTGGTGGCGTGGTGGTGGTGGCTGGCCGCGGAACAGGGGGCAGCGGTGGTGGAGGGAAGAAAAAAAAGAGAAGGGAAGAGAAGGAGGGGAGAAGGAAGAAGAGAGAAAAGGGAGAGGGGGCGTCGCGGTGGGTCTGGGTGGTTGGGAGTGGTGCGGCGGTCAGAGGTGGTTGGCGGTGGTGATGTCTATAGAGGAGGGAGT